>NC_092811.1:2343023-2681463 GCF_040954645.1 Diabrotica undecimpunctata
TCTTTCAACTGGCTGATTATTTATAGTTAAATTCACATTGGTGAATAGCTTCTTTGTTACAATCATGAATTTAGTCTTTTTGATGTTTAGTTTTAGACCATACTTTTTGGTATGGGTGTTTATGTTTTCCATCAAAAACTGTAAATTTGCTAGGTTATCTGTTCCTATTAGCGTGTCATCAGCGTATCGTATATTGTTAATTAACTCTCCGTTAATGTTCATACCAATGTTTTGGTCTAGGAGCGCTTCCTGACATATTGTTTCGCTATATATATTGAATAATAGTGGAGAAAGCACACAACCCTGACGCACACCTCGACGAATCTCAATTTCTTCGGTTAACTCATTATCAACTTTGATTTTTGCTGTTTTTCCCCAGTACAACCTGGATATGATGTTAATGTCGCGACTGTCGATGTTTTTGCTTCTTAGGATTTCATACAGCTTTTGGTGTCTGAATTTATCGAAGGCCTTCTCAAAATCTATGAAACCTACGTAGGGGTCTTGATTTACATCCAAACATCTTTGCATTAACACACTCAGACCAAACAAAGCTTCCCGTGTTCCCAGTCCACCTCTGAATCCAAACTGTGTGGCGCTTATGTCCTCTTCTAATTTATTAAATATTCTTTTGTGAATTATTTTTCAAAATACTTTTAGTGTGTGGCTCATCAATGCTATAGTTCTGTGGTCTGAACACTCTCTGGCGTTATTCGTCTTCGGGATTGTGACAAAAGTAGAGGAGAGCCATTTCTTTGGTATGATGCCTGTTCTATAAATTGTGTTAAAGAGGTTCACCATTATTTCAAGTGCGTCGTCGTCTATTAGTTTCAACAATTCTACAGGAATTTCATCTGGTCCTGCAGCTTTACCCCCTTTTGTGTTCCTTATAGCACATTCTACCTCACTTTTTAGGATTTCAGGCCCTGTTGTGTCGTCTGTAGGTTCTGCCACTGCTATTTCTGGTCTTTCGTCTGCAAAAAGTTCTTCAATGTATTCTGTCCATCTTGCCAGTTTTTCATTTAAATCTGTAATTATTTTACCTTTTTTGTCCTTTACTATGGATGCTTGTTTCACTTTTTTACCTGTTATTTCCTTGATCTTTTTATGCATGTTAAAGCTATCGTACTTTCTTACGAAGAAGAAACTTACGAAGCCCCAAAAAAGCATTTCTGGCTTGTTCAACTCTGCTCTTTATTTCATTCTCGGGGTCCCAACCCTCGTTCAGCAAACAACCCAAGTATTTAAATTGCCTGACCTGTTCGATTTCTTCTCCAGAGACATATATTATTGCGTTGGGGTAATCATTTCTACTTATAATCATTGTCACTACCGCTACCATTATGTAAATCTATAATCACTCGATTAATCTCACTAATTTTATTTTCCCGGATCCACCGCTCTTCTATTAATTTTTCACATTAATTTACAATTTTGGCCCATATTGCTGGAGTTGCAGTTTTAACCCTTACGCTCCATACACTCACAAGTGTGAGCGTCTTATTTATAAGTGACATTAGCTTTAAAATATCATTTTGCACCAGTTGCTCCTCTACGACACGATAGTGGGTGCACGTGTCTATCATATTGTGGCGGGAGATTACCGAAAATTTGCTTAGATCTGTATGATATTGTTCATTGAATGGTAACGACTTTTTGTCAAGTGTGTTAATATGGCTTCTAGACGTAAGGAAACATTTTTATTTGTTTTAAAATATTTATTTTGGTGGATAGTCGTCACAAATTGTGTATGTTTACCTATTTAGCCAAAATCATTCAATACTAATTTGAGGTTACAAATCCACAAACGTGTTTTGAAGAACAACACGTTTGTGAGGGCTAGGAGTGAGCGGTGTCAATGTAAGTTTTGAAGTGCTTCATGTTTATGTGGGCCGGGAGTAAATGGTGTAACAATGCAAAAAAAAATAAATAATGATTCAGTGAACAAAACTGATAACAAGGGTTTCTTTTTCAGGAACAATATGATGTATATATAATATTATGCAAGAATACTATTTATTAAAAAAATGTAACAAAATATGCAAAACTATGGGTTAATAACTTATATATTTATTTTATACTAAAAATTTAGCAAAGTGTTAAACATTATGGAGAACACCAGTGCAGTTTACAGTACCCTTTACTAAAACGCAAGGTTTTCTGGGAATTCCGTTAATCGTTTAGAGGTGTAAGTAAGCATTAAAATTTACGAAAACTTAATTAAGATGTTGACAAAAAGAGTTATCTACACTATAATAATGGCCAAAAAAGACAAAAATTGTATAAAAAAATTTGGATAGGAAATAAAAAGTTTGACAAACAGTGAAACAGACAAATTATAAACTGTTGAATTTCTGCTTAATACATATAGGCTATATAGTTTTTTGATAGAGACTCTTTCTATAATCCTGTCAATGAGTTTACATAATATTTCGCCACTTGCTGCACAAATCAACCCTATTTTTGAAATTCCACGCAAAACATCACAAGTGCGACTTCGTAGCATCTCTAGTGGTCTTATTAACTCACAGAAAAAAACACAGGAATATTCATAAGACATTTCTGAGAGTGTCGAGATGTTGGACGTGCTGTCGTTTACCTGGAGCTCTACAGGTCTCGACATTTACATTTGAAACGTCTGCTTTCTTCCTCTCTTCGCTTAATTAACAACTTCAGAAATCTCGTTTTGTAGAAATTTTCGTAGGTAGATACGAAAGTGAGCAGATCCGGAACGAAAGAGTTGTACGAAATCTCGAAAATAGAACAAGAGATACATTTCGATGGTAATTGATTATAATTTTATACATGTTTGTTATATTTTATAAGAAACCATTGAAAACAATGAATTAAGGGAGGTTTTGAGATAAAATTTCTTCCTTTCGGATGAATAGTCTAACCTAAATAGGAAATTCAAAATAAATATACACATAAACTAACTTTTAGACCTAGAAAGTTGATTTCTTCAATTTAAAATAAACTTTTAAAAACAATAAAATAATCTATAAATATGTTTAAATGTTTTTGGTTACTGTAACACCTATCGAAGAGTTATTTGTCGGCAAGGCATTAAAATTCATTAAAATTAAAGGAATTTTACAAGGGGTACACAAAAATGTGTATGCTTCTTCTTCTTCTTTTTCTTCCTTCTTGTGTGTAGGTTTTAAAGACTGTTTCTTCTTCAAGATTAGCCTTCTAAATTGTTTAAATTATGGCACCATCTTTTTCTTGGTCTTCCAATACTTCTTCGTCGATTTGGTGACTTATCTCGTGCTATTCGTACTATTCTATCCTCTGCCATTCTACAAATGTGTTCGTTTCACTCCTGTGTCCGTTTTGTCACCTATCCATTTATGTCTTCTATATTGCCTGCTCTTTTTATCTTCGCTTCTTTCCCCATTAAACACTTCTGTGTGTTCGTTTCACTCCTGTGTCCGTTTTGTCACCTATCCATTTATGTCTTCTATATTGCCTGCTCTTTTTATCTTCGCTTCTTTCCCCATTAAACACTTTTCCCTAATATTCGTCGAAGTATTTTCATCTCTGTTGTTTCTAGTAGACGTCTCGTTTTAGATGTGTCTCCGCCGTGTATGTTAATATAGGTCTAATTGCTGCTTCATAGATTTTTGTATTTGTGTCTTGTCTTAGAACATTATTATATTAAAGAGAAGTGGGCTTAACGAGTCACCCTGTCTGACTCCACTTTGTACTGAGATTAAAATTAAAAAAATATTACTTTATTAATTTAAAATATTATACGAGGATACAAAAATGTTCTACGTTACAAAAATGGATAACAAAATATCGAGAGGAGGTGGTAAAACTCGTCTTAAATCTAAAAATATACCTTTTTAATTTGGGTAAATTCCCAATGCCCGCACAGAGAGTTCATCACTGTCCTTTTCTGAAAGGAATAAAGGTGCTTAACGAATACTATTTACAAACAATAGCCCGCTTTTTACTTTACCTAATCGTAAATTTCATAGCCAAATACAAAGATAACAATTACACTTCCCGACCTTCAATACAAAGGTACATATTAAACTATAATTTTAAGCTTTTGAAGAGATTTCAAGTAAAATAAATTTATCAAAGGAGCATCAAAAATAACAGATATAAAAACCAACTAACAAACTTAATCAAAATATAAGAAAATATCACAATAGTGTTACTAAAGTCCTACCAGAGATCTAGAGAGTCATTAATATTTTATTATCGATAAGTCGTCAGGACTTAATATAGTTAGAAGGATGACAAATTCTTTTTATTCTATTTTTCAGGCCTTTGATGATGTTAATCTTCTGCTCATCCGGATGATATGAGTGAAAAGGCACATATCTACCTGAGAATGTTTTCTTTCTGTACCAGTCCAACCTTACTGTATTATCCTCATGTCTGGTTACATTGGTGTCGAGGAATGGCACCATATAATAGAGTAAGGTTGGACTGGTACAGAAAGAAAACATTCTCAGGTAGATATGTGCCTTTTCACTCGTATCATCCGAATGAGCAGAAGATTAACATCATCAAAGGCCTGAAAAACAGAATAAAAAGAATTTGTCATTCTTCCAACTACAATAAGAACATCAAGTTACTTTATGAGATTCTTAGAAAAATTCACTACCCTAAGATGCTGCTCAACAAACTACTCTTCCAAGATATGCTAACGGCAATAACACACCAAAGACAAACATTAGATGAAGATGTTCAAAAGACGCTGGTATGTTTAGGAAACTAGACCGAAGTGATGTGGAGATCAATACAAGAAAAATTTATAACATATATTAATAAAAGATGGTCCCCACCTCAAAAACCATCATGCAAAAGTTGCAATGCCAGAGTTGTAGGCTGAATAAAGTTCCATGTTATAATCACACCAAACTTTCTAAAAAATGATTACTTGAAACATTAAAATCATTTTGCATTAGAAAACAATATTATTGCAACAGTTTGGCGAAAGAAATGGGTCATACAGTATTAAGACTTCCTCCTTATTATTGCATGTTCAATCCGATTGAACACATATGACATGAGCTAAAAGCATCGGTAAGGAGAAGTAATGTTTCACTAAACTCACCCTAAATTCATCTGTGGTTTGTCTAATCGAATTAAAAATGGCGAAAATAGCCAATGACAGCTGAAAAAATAGTAATGCCCATGTTCTAAAGATGGAAAGATCTTAGATAGGTTGCTCAAAGAAACAATTATTATAGATCTAGATAACGACAGTGAGAGTGAAACTGACTTGTCCATGTAATTTTTTTTAAATGTAAGTACTTTTGAATTGTAAACGTCATAAAACATCTAAAAAATAACAAAGCACCTGGCACAGATGGAATAACTGCAGAACTGATAAAGAATGGTGGACATGCGCTATGGAGGCGTATCCATAAACTAATCGACCGCATGCAAATGGACACTAGAAGTCATCCCAGAAGATTGGAAAGTGGGAATTATACTTCCTATCGTCATCTACAAGATATTATCAGGAATTATATATAGCCGCCTGGAATCGTTTTGGGAGGAGATTATTGGTGAATACCAATGTGGCTTCAGAACAAAGAGGTCAACTATTGACCAAATACATATGTTAAGAGGTATACATGAAAAATGTGTTGAATATAACATACCTATTTACAACTTGTATATCGATTTCAAACAGGCGTTTGATGGAGTAGATCGACAAAAGATGTTAAAGCAACTATCTATGTTAGGGATACCCAATAAGTTGGTTAAACTTATACGAATGACTCTGGAGGGTTCCAAAGCTATGGTGAGAATAGATGGAGATATGACGCAGACCTTTGATATTGAAAATGGAGTTAGACAAGGGGATGCCTTATCAACAACACTTTTTAATCTAACTTTAGAAGCTGTTGTTAGAAAACTGGATATAAACGGCTGTATTAATACAAGATCTATGCAAATATGCGCATATGCGGATGATGTTGCCATAATAAGCCGCAACAAAAGTGTATTAAGCGAAAAAGTTATAGAACTGAAACGAGAAGCTGCTACGTTTGGTCTATATATAAATGAAAGCAAAACAAAATATATGGAGTGCACAAAATCGAATGAACATGAGAATCTGAAGGTAGACAACCATACCTACAAATATGCCTCCACTTTTCCCTACCTAGGCTCAATAATAAATGACAACAACAACATCAGTCAAAAAATACAAGCACGGATTCTTAGCGGTAATAAGTGCTTTTATGCATACAAAGACTTAATGAAAAGTAAGTTACTGAATCGTGAGTCTAAGCTGAGAATCTACAAAACAGTAATTAGACCAGTGGTCACATATGGATGTGAAACGTGGACCCTCTCAACCACTGATGAAAATCAACTGAGAATATTTGAGCGCAAAATACTAAGGAAGATATTTGGACCAACCCAATGCAGCGATGGTTCGTGGAGAATTAAAATGAATCACGAGCTGGATGAACTAATGCAGAGCGCAGATATTGTCAGATTTGTAAAGTCACAAAGACTAAACTGGCTTGGTCACCTAGAAAGAATGCCAGATAATCGAGCTGTAAAAGTAGTCCAGAGATGGAAGCCCCAAGGAAACAGAATAAGAGGAAGGCCCCGTAAAAGATGGATAGACGACGTAGAGAGGGATCTTAAAACCATGAACATCAGGCAGTGGCGAAGAAAAGTATCCGACAGGGCAGAATGGAAGAACATTGTTAAGCAGGCCAAGACTCACAAAGGGTTGTAGCGCCATTAGAAGAAGAAGAAGAAGACTTTTGAATTGTATTTATAAATGGTAAACTTTCTATGTATCCGTAATTTACGTAAATATTTTTAAATTCAGTTGCTAACGGTATAAAACCAGCTTTTAGACTCCTCAATTTTGAAAATAATTCTCTGAAATATCTGTAGTGTATGTAAATATTTTTGCAACTATTATAACTTTAGTAGACAATGATAAAGACCGGCTTTTAAACCCACCTACCCATCGAATAAGTAATGCAAATCGAAAATAAAAGTACGATCCTGTCTAGAGGCGATGATGGCTCGCTGCCTTGCGGTAGACTCTTATCGATAATAAATATTAATGACTCTCTTAGATTTCTGGTAGGACTATACATGATTATTAATGCCAACAGAAAAAAAATGGATCGTACGTTAACGAATATAGGATGGATATTGTTTAGGAACTGTTGCGATTGGATTATTTTCCAGTCCGATCCTGCAAATAGCGTTCATGGCAAACTAACACGTCCAGAGGGAAATAAGAAAAGGACAATATTAATGGAACTAGGAAAGTATAAAAGATATTATTTGAAATGCAATACGGAACTTCAAGGAAAATCTACGACTTTACGGAAAATTTTAAGTTTGTTACTATAAAGTAAAGTGCGATACTTGTTAGCATGGAGAAAAGGAAATTATATATTGAAATTTACAATGAGTGGAGTATTTTACTTAAATTATCGTTGCTTAAGGTAAGGAAACTGCTGTGCATCAAAGATCTAATAAATTTTTCACTGTATATTTTATGCAAATATTGTTCTGAAGCTATTTTCTTGTGGCATTTTAAAGTAATTACTATTTAAATGGAAATAAGCCACAATTAAAGGTTAAAGTAAGTTTATTGACGTTTCAATTTCCACTTCGGAAATCGTTCTCAAAATAGAGACCCGAAGGTTGAGACCCATGTCGTCAAAATAGCATGAGATAAGTCATGAATCGCCAGAAGAAGATGGAGTGACAACCTTCCATAGAGGTATTAATTCGCCAATGAACAAGCAGAATTGCTTATAAAGAGGAAGAAGAAGAAGAAGACTAAGATATGGATATGGCCAGACTGATAAAATTGTAGGTAAACAAACAATTCACAAAAAGAAATGATAGGCCAGTCCAGCAAACATTTTATACAGGGTGTTTCAAAAAAAGGTAACCCCGTCTCTAGGGTAGGTAAAAAACTGAAAAATAATTGGGTTTATCTAATAAAAAATTTTTGTAACGCCATCCGTTTTCAAGATATAGGGCGTTGAAGAAAAAAAAATTTTACGCATTTTTACGATTTTGCCGAAACTACTGGCAACATTGTAATGAAATTTTAAACGAATATGTTTTGGAAGCTGATAAATCCCATGAATTTGTTTTTATATCTGATTCTCATAGAGGGCGCTAGTTACACGAATCGTACTAAGTATTAGTCAATATAACTTTTTTAAGAGTATAATTATTAATCAAAATTTCAAGTAAACTTAAACATCATTCAATTTTACACGAAAAAGGTACTCTTGGTAAAACTCGATACTGTGTACCGTTTTCGGAATATTTTGATTTGAAAATTATGAAGTAATAATTGATGCTGGTATAAAATAGTTAATAATTAAAGAAAACTCACAAGAAGAAAATTAAATTAATGACTAAGAACATAAAATAAAATTCAATTACAGTAGGTGTTCAAAATGTCCTCCGTTTTCGCGAATACACAAGTCTATTCTTTTTTCTAAAGATTCCATTAACCTTCTAAACGGTAGGGGATCAGCTATGATGTCATTAAATTGACGTTGAATTCTTTTTTCCAATTCTTGGCGTGAATTTACCTCTGTAGCATAGACTTTTTCCTTAATATACGACCAAACTGCGTAGTCCAAAGGGTTAAAATCGCATGACCGAGGAGGCCAATGAATCGGAGCTTCTGCACCTCTACCAATCCATCGATTCGGAAAATGATTACTAAACCAATTACGACACCTTCTATCAAAGTGTGGTGGAGGTCCATCGTGCATAAAAAATAAAGATCTTCGCTCGTTTAGCGTTAAATCTTCTAATATCTCGAATAAGGAATTGTTTAAAAAATTAAGATACATATCACCATTTAAATTTCCAGGTAGAATATGATAACCTATTAATTTGTTACCTAAAGTTGCTGCCAAAAAATTAACTTTAAATGAGTGTTGGTAATGTGATACCCTTTTGACTCGTGGATTCTCATCACACCAGTAGTGTGCATTATGGGAGTTAAACATACCTTGTCGCGTAAAGGTGGCCTCGTCCGTAAAAAGAATGCATTTAAAAAAATTTAGATTGTGATCTGTCCTTTGTTGCAATGCTTCACAAAAATCCACTCTAACCGGTAGATCATCTGGCAAGAGCTCTTGGACTTGTCTGTAATGATTAGGATGTAATTGCTGTTCTTTCAGTATCCGCCAAGTACTTGAAGAAGAAGTATTTGTTTGTCTTGCTATATTCCTTACGCTAACTGTTGGATCTTGATCAAGTAAATTTAAAATATTATTTTCTTTATTAATTGTTCTTGTTGTTCTTGGTCCCCCAGAATTTATTTTATTTGGTCTCACATTCCCAGTTTCTCGACAACGTCATTCAACGGCTCTAAATGTTTTTTTACTTGGTAAGTTTATTCTAGGAAACTTTTCTGCATAACGTGTCACAGCTGCAATAGAACATCCTAAACATTCGCCTAAGGTTAATAACATGTCAGTGTATTCAACATTTGAGTACATTTTGATTTGATTTTACAAATAAGAAGGTTTCAAAACTCTAATTATTGTTGATTTATCGTCATAACAATCAATAAATGTCAGATTTCCATGGCAAACTTGGAGAAAATAGAGGTATACCTATTAGAACTTTATCATTACTACCAGCATCAATTATTACTTCATAATTTTCAAATCAGAATATTCCGAAAACAGTACACAGTATCGAGTTTTACCAAGAGTATCTTTTTCGTGTAAAATTAAATGATGTTTAAGTTTACTTGAAATTTTGATTAATAATTTTACTCTTAAAAAAGTTATGTTGACTAATACTTAGTACGATCCGTGTAACTAGCGCCCTCTATGAGAATCAGATATAAAAACAAATTCATGGGATGTATCAGCTTCCAAAACATATTCGTATAAAATTTCAATACAATGTTGCCAGTAGTTTCGGCAAAATCGTAAAAAATGCGTAACATTTTTTTTTCTTCGACGCCCTGTATCTCGAAAACGGATGGCGTTACAAAAATTTTTTACTAAACAAACCCCAATTATTTTTCAGTTTTTTACCTACCCTAGAGACGGGGTTACCTTTTTTTAAACACCCTGTATATATGTATATCTATGACAAATTTGTTGTTGCACAAAATAAGACCTCACTGAAGAAGATTATATGACAAAAAAAATGGCGATTGAGATGTGGTAAACAGCAAACAGAATATGCTGTGTAAAGCTACGGATAAGTACGATAATAACTGAAAAAAAATGAATAGGGAAAGAACTCTATAGTCCAAATGGTATAAAGAAAATAAAATTAAATACCTAATAAATATTATTATGTTTTCGGCTATAATGATTTTATAGATAAAATATTTTTCGTAATTTTTACTTTATCGAAAATTTTTTATGCACATTTTTAATCGCGTCTGCGAAAATGAACCCGTCCATAACATACCTGTTTATTTTAAGTAAAAAATCAGACGAGACGAAACAAAAAACAATGTTTTTATTGAAAAGAAAAGCATCCAAAAATCAGAGTTTGTTTTCGCACTCGTTGCTAAAATAACAATCTCGATCTGGCATTTTTTTCGAACAATATTTATCCAATACAGTCGATTAATTTTGGATTAGAATGCGCCAGATGAAAATTTAAGACGTAACGAAAAAACAACTTATAAATATCGAAAAAAAAAATAACTCGAAATGTTTTATACACAATTAGTATCAACTTTTTAAATAAAAAAAAAGGAAATTACCAAAGATACGAAAATTTAGGTGTTTAAAACATTATAAAGGGTGTTCTCGAATGTATAACAGTTGGGCTTGGAAGAAATATTCTAACGAAATCTACAGTGCCCCCGAAAACCTAATAGATATTAGCGAAAAATAAATAAAAATATTTGGTAACTAATTACAGTATAAAAAATTCGTCATTATTATATCATTTTCGGAAAATAAGTCTTTGAAATTCAATTGAAAATTGGGCAGTACCTTCATCTGGATATATATGTTGGTTTTTGCAACTAAAGTGTTGAAACACACATACAAGTCGAAGACGTAAGAGTGTTAAGAGGAACGGAGTCTGGAACTGACCACTTATATGGTAAGATGAAAACGTTACCTACAGTATCGACCGCAACTGCTACAACAAAATGACAACCAACCAACACAATCAAAACCACTGGAAACGAATCCACCCAAATACAATATTGATGCACTTCAAAACGACTTAACATCATTTTTATATAACTTACGGCTTAGCCAAAAATTAACAAACCTAAAATACTCTTCAGCCCAGCATACGACAAAAGCATCAGCAACAAAAGGAACAAAAGGAACAAAAAGAATACTCCATTGTGATGGACAAATTACATCGCTAATGAGGTACACAACAAGAAACAAGTATATTAGAAGTATCTGCAAACAAATGATCCAGATGATAGACGAAGATCAGCAAGATCAAACAGAGAAGTAAAAAATCTAGTAACTAAAGCAAAAAATGTTTCCTGGGAAAGTAAATGCGAAGAGCTGAACAAGATTAAGAGAAGCATGGAAAACAGTAAACAACCTGAGACATACAGAAGAGAAGTGAGAAAAATAGATTTCATAGAAGAAAGATCTTGGATCGAACATTACTCACAACTTCTGACTGAAACAAAACCGCTACTCACGAACACCATTACAGCAACATATGAAGTGGAATACGATAAGGAAGATGAAATAACAGTACAGAAAGTTCAAGATGCAATAGGAAATCTAAAAAATCGAAAAGCATGCAGACCACAAAGAATACCGAACGAATTATTAAAACACAGTTCACAAGTATTGCGGGAATTACTGGCGTATGTCTTGACGTTATTCTATAAAGGACATGACATTGACCAGCGGTGAGGACAATAGCACATATTAACAACATCCACAAAACAGGAGATAGAAAGAAATGGTGATGGAGAGAAGATACCGAAGATGCAATGACCGCCAGAGAATTAAAAACTGAGATTGCTTCGACAGAAAACGCTGGAAATTAGGATGCGAGAAACGGCGTGAGCTGTAGAAGACTCGCCTATTATATATTTCCCTTATTGTGAAAATATTCAGTTAGCTTATTCTCATCATAATTGTCTTGACAATCCTGCTTACAGAGAGGTCGCCATTTCCGTCCATTTTTAGCTACTTCCCTCTATCTTGTGACTCTTAGAATCTTCTAGAAGTCTTCTTCTACAACATCAATCTATCTTCTACGTGGTCGCTTTCTATTTTTTCTGCCCTCAGGGTTTGATAATGTCAATTTCTCATTGTCAGTACTTCAATTTTTATATTAAAGTAATCAATTATATCGGAAACTTACTTTTTTGGTACAAGAAGACTCGTTGCTTCCCCCCTTCCAGTATTCTGGAATCTTCACTCTATTTAGAAAGGTGTAGCCTGTTAATTTTGTTTTGAAAACGTCTTTTAATTTTGTTTCTTAAATGGTAGTTTTATTGTTGCCATATATGTTTATTTCCTTACATCTTTCTCAAACATTTTTTTTAATTGCCATTTCACACTTGCTTGCCACACTTCTTCGATATGTAGTTCTCTCAGTCAAATTTTGTTTTTTTTTCATAATCTTTCTCTTCCTTTGCTCTTTCCCAATCAACGCCTGGATTTGTTTAATCTCTTTGTTAGTCTGTATTCTTGTTAGTCTGTATTTTGATTGATTATTACCTTAATTATTTCTTCTATATTTACCAGATATATAAAACTTATTCTATCACCTCACTTACTGATCGCTTTTTGCTTTAGTTTTGGCCTCTAAATTCTTCATCAAGAAATTTTTCAGTGCTGCTTAAAATTTGTTTTGGACACTTGTGGCTGAGAGTTTTCCTTGGACGACACCGTGATTCTTCTTTTTCTTCCTAATTCCATATGAGATTTATTCTTTCATCTTTCTTTAGTTTTAACGAAAAGATTTCTATTAATTATTGATTCCTCATTTGCGTTAGTTTCGTAAATTTAGATCTCCTGCCATGTTGGCTAATGTGTGTGGGTACAACAATTTTAACAATATTTTAAAAGCTGTTGGTGATTTAAAAGCCATAAATCGTGGGCGACATTCCAAAAATCCCCTAAAAATACCTCAACACGGAAATTAAAAAGCCGTTTTCCATAAATCCGACTTTATTCATTACTCGACACATATTCAAAGTCATTATTCGGTTATTTAGAGGCATAACGAGACATTTTCGACTCTTTTGAAGGAAAACATCTTAAAGAAATTGTTGACATATCTCAAATAATGAACCTACGGTTCGAGTAATTCTTTCTAAACATTCAAAGAATCTTTCTGACATTTCCACGAGTAATTTTACAGAGTTTCTTAATAAATCGTATAAAGGAGCGCCCGTAACATCGTAAATATTTCTGGAAAACGTTTAAGAAAAGGTTAAATAGCTTTTACATTTTGAAATAATTATAACGAGTACATACGAAACGCATTAGCTACATCATAGGAGGCTATTTCCGTGCGAGATATAATGGCGGAGATGATCGTAAAATGTATAATGGAATCATGTAGTTCTGAAAGAAAATTTGTGTTTCTGAATAAACTACGACACAAAGTGTTATTTTGTGTTCATCAGAATAGTATTTAGTTTAGAAAATTAGCACATAGTACATCTAATAATAAGTTATGAGTGGATGTTTATAGAAAATCGATATTTATTAAAACAACGTCTAAGGCGTAAAGTAAATGCTTTTTACTTGAAGAACCATATTCCAACGTAACTACTGCTTAAACTGTCAACTTTTTGTTTAGATACATTTTCTTGCTTTCGAAACCTTACTAGACCTTTTGGGATTCTTCGATGACATCTAGAATATTCTAGATTTTTAATAATTCTTGTTTTTCGTCAAATGGTTTTTTCTATATAGAATAATTAGTGATGGTGAACGTGGTGATTTTTAAATCACACCCAGCTGTCAATTAGTAGTACCTAAACAGAAGATTTATCCCTAGTTGTGCATTGCCTAGAGCAAGACGAGAAGACGAGATAACCTTACATGTACTGGGCAAATGATTATATAATCGAAACACAAAAAAAAAACGAAGAAGAAGACAGACCCATCCGCCTTCCCGAGGAAAAAATGTGTGAATCGGGGCGTAGGACGCTAATATAACAAAAATGTGTGGGATAATGTAATAAATTACAATAGAGCGCCAATAAGACAAAAAACAGATAAAAACATATACCTTCCAAGGTATCTTGTAAAGCTGTATACCCCTATTGCTAAAATGAAAAGAAAAACAGGATTAATTGAAATATTTAATCTTTAATACCTTGCCAAATATATACAGTGTAATTTATATGCTACCCATCACCATTTATGTACAGTTAACCTAGTTATTTATATACTAAAAAAATTCCCTGGTTATACACAATTGATTCTTGATGATATGAATTTACAAATAATAAAATATAAGAACAAATTTAATGACTATCTAAAAAGGTAATTTACTTATCTACTAGAGATGTAACTCTGTACTTCGGCTTTCAATTAAATGTCCTAAGATAGATGCCCAAAGGTTTAAATATATAATAATAAAATATCAACAAAGAACTCTCTGATTAAATGTGTACACATAAAACCGTACAACCGAGTTGATAGGAAGGATTAAAAACCTCAACCTGTAGTACACACTTAGTCCATAAATATTATTCAGTAATTATTTTAGAAAAAATGACAAGTTTTTTTATTATTTAAAATAGTACGATTTAAAGTAAAAAAAAATATTATAAAAAAATTAAAATTAATGAATAAACTTAATACAGATTTACAATGTTCCAAACTCTAAATGAGGGATATACTTCCGGCTGGTTTCTTGAAGTTGTCCGGTAATAGTAATGTAAGATCTGGAACTCTGAGGAAACAGCTAAGACAGAGGAGAATCAACCCTGGAACCAGGTGTAACTCCGACTAGGGAATAACTTAAACCTTCTTCTTAAAAAAAATATCCCATAAAAAAACAAAATGAATAGTTCTTCCCCTTGACTACTATAGTAGGAGGCTCAGAGTGGCTACAAACCAAACGGGACACTCAAAAAAAAACAAACCAAAACTTTCTGCAACTTCTTCTTCCCCAAAAAAACTTTAATATTCTAAAAAACAACTTCTAAGTCATCCCTGGCCACCTACTTTTTAGTAGGTGGCCAGTAGTACTTTCTTAAAAAAAATATCCCATAAAAAAACAAAATGAAGACTTCTTCCCCTTGACTCCTATAGTAGGAGGCTCAGAGTGGCTACAAACCAAACGGGACACTCAAAAAAAAAAAACAAACCAAAACTTTCTGCAACTTCTTCTTCCCCAAAAAACTTTAATATTCTAAAAAACAACTTCTAAGTCATCCCTGGCCACCTACTTTTTATACCCAAGTTCCTTTACCCGGAGTCAGAACAGAAGTCGCGGTGACCACTCGTTTCTAGTCAGATATGAATGCCTGCCAAAATTGCCGCTTGGAGTCGCTGCTTAATACCAACTTTAAAGTTAAAAATTAAGAAATATTAATCGAATATGGATTTAAAAATTTTATTTAAAAGTGATTAAAGAATTATTAAAGTGACGGACTTGTTACAATGCGACTATCAACGATGTAACCTAACTTCTGAAATGTATTATATTTGTATTGTGATTAATACATAAAGTAATAAAGTTATCTATACTTATTTATAACAATAACAATTAACAGAAACTATGTTATAATTAATTGGGAAGCTGCTCAGAAAAATTCCGGTCGTTAATAACATAAATTGTAAGAAATTTAGTACGTAATACGGTGTTTGATACGTACAGTCATTCCATGTGATCGTTTCTCCCAATTGTGTGCAAAGATAGATAACCCTTTTAGAGTTAAGTAAACGTGTTTCTGCGTATAATATGTTACAAATCCAACAGGAGATTTATCCGTTTCCGTTTCTTTTTGTAGTAAAACATAACCCGGATAGCCGTGTAGAACAAACAGGTAGGTAGTTAAGGAAAAGTCCCGTGACCCTATCCGTAAATTGCTTTTCGTTCCAATGTATGTAGTATTTTCGTCGGTCGGACCTTGAGTGATGGCTGGCATTTTTCTCGGCTCATCTAACACGAATTTCCATTAAAGAGGAATTTCTCGCTTCTCTCGTCTGCCGTGCATGAATCTCTTATGATTTACATTCGCGGAGAAACGTAAATAGACGCAACATCATGTAACACATTGTTTATCCTGACGTACCCTTCTTCGCAGAAAAAAAAACTCGTCCATTTTTCAAGGTGAGCTGGGTAAATGGCTCTTGTTAAATATTTAGCGTCCACGGCGATTGGCCGAAACGCGCGTACGATAACTATAAAGCACGGATATTATTTGTGGGGCTAAAATACAACTTAGACATATTTATTATACTTTTTAAATAATTATATACAGGGTGATTTTTTGTACGACGATTATGGCACAGAATATCCTAAAAAGTTATTTAGAAAAAACGTAAGCAAGGATAGAATAAAAAAGAATAGAATTTATTTAGTCAATATATAAAAATAGTTTTGTTTTTGACAAGTCAAAGGAATAGTGGCAATTTTTACATACATACATATCAAGATGAAGATACATACATATGAAGAAACTAATGATGATGAAAATATCTCTTTATCCGAAGAAGACAAGTTTATTTAGGCATTTAGGTCTTCTCTTCTTGATGTGCCTATCCGTTACGAATGTTGGCGATCATCATGGCAATATTTCGCATAATATGTCCACAGAATTGTAAATTTTGAGATTTGATGGTGGTCAGAACCTCTCGATTCTTATTCATTCTTATGAGGACCTCCCCATTTGTGACTCGGTCAGTCCACGGGATCTTAAGTATCATTCGATATAGCCACATCTCAAATGCTTCCAGTTTTCTGCTACTATCTTCGTTCAAGGCCCGCGATTCAACACCATAAAAAAGAAAAAAAAAAGACGTAGCATCGCAGCATTCTTACTTTTGTATTACGAGAGAGGTTATGACTCTTGAAGAAGGCCCCCATCCGATTGAAGGTGGATCTAGCTTTTCCGATGCGTGCTCTAATCTTCTGGTTGTTGGTCCATTCTTAATTTATTATGGTGCCGAGGTAGTTGTAGTGCGTCACTGTTTCTACAGGGTATTGGTTGACGTAGACTGTAGCATAATAGTTGTAGTTGCCCCAATCCAATCCCATTGTTTTATTCACTTATCCACGACCCAGTTCTCCAAATAAACCCTGAGAGCCGTTCGCAACAGTTTCGTTTATTTTGCTGGCCCTATCTCTACCCCAATAACTTTTGTCCCCAATTTTCAAGCCTCTATAATAATACCCTATGTGGTAGGCTGTTTCGAGCCGCAGCGAGCAAGGTCATGATTGCCAATATGATTTCCAACATCCGAAACGGATAGGAACCAGAAGAAGAAGATGTGGTAGGCAAAATATTCGTTACCAGAGTTGACCATCTGCTATCCTTTTCTTGCTAATTATCATAAGCTTAGTCTTCTTAACGTTTATATTGAGTCCATATTGGTGACTGTAATACGTGATTTTGTTCATAAGAACTTGTAGGTCTTCTAAGTTGTCCGCAAATACTATGGTGTCATCTGCATATCTTGTCATCGAATGCCATAGTCTGTGGACTAGTGCGCATTTCGATGCGCATCGCCCCGCCTCGAATTTTCCCATTGGCTCTTGACCTGGAAATCCCTATTTATCGCTCGAACGGCACATATAAATATTGGCGATTTTCAGGTCAGCCAGGTCAGTCCCTCACGGGCCCTCCGAGAGCTTAGTGCTCTTGGGGCCCTGCTTCCTGCTGTTCCAATTATACTCTGTGGCTGAGATATTATTCAACTACAATCTGATGTTTTATTTCGACCTATATTTTTGTCATGTAAGAAATATCTTGTCTTTTTCAAGACAAGCCTTCAGAAGACCACGACCTGAGGCTTTATTTCGACTTGGTGTACCTTTGTCATATAAGAAATATCTTGTCTGTTTCAAGACAACCCATCAGAAGATAAATATTTACAAGTCCATACCCAGTAAATGGACTTGGGTAGAAGAGCTCTCGACTGCGATATTCGAAGCCCTCTACAGAGCACCCGGGAATAACAGAAGGTGTATAGACCCGTATTTGTGCCCCCGAGGTGACATGGCGCCCGACAACGTGGATTATTCCGAACCTGCGACCCAGCTCGCTTTACAAAACGCAACACACCATTGACTTCAACATGGGTTGAAGTCAAGGGAACAATGGGGAGAGCCACGGAGTGTCTATACTCTAACACTCCGCCATCGAGCTCTGTAGCAGTCCTGATGCCTTCCGTGTGCCAGATGTCTCAACGAGTCAGCCTTCTTCGACGCTTGAAGTCTCGGAAACTAAGGAGATCCTGAAGTAGCCACAGTCCCTGCCTGCCCTCCCCGAAATGTACCACGGAAACCCGGGCAAACTCGCCTAGGAAACCCTCTACAGAGCACTCGGGGATAACAGAAGGTGTATAGACCCGTATTTGTTCCCCCGAGGTGACAATCTGATGTTGTATAGCCGGTAACCATTTAGTAGAATACCTTTTTCAGTTTCGTGCAAAGCTTCGATAAATATTCTTTCAGAGTACAGATTGAAGATTAGAGGAGACAAAATACAACCTTGCCTCACTCCACGCATGATTTTCACATAGTCAGTGTTTTCACCTTCAACTCTGAGAATGTATTTAGGTATGTAATTATAAATTTATATTACTAACTATAAGTTTATACGAGGCTAGTATCCAAAACATATTTATTATTAAATTGTAAGGTAATGTCCGAAACAAATATTTTTTTTAGTATTTTTATAAAAATTAATGTGGGTACCTACGTAATATTGACATTTTAGTTTTTTTATATTAAAGTAATTTTATATTCTCCGTCACTGAGGCGTTCAGTTATTGCTTAATCCCTTCGGGTTTGCTCATTTGCATTTATGATATATTCTATTCAGGGTTTATCGGAATGGTCATATTAAAGTCATGTGAAAATTCAGATAAGAAGGTATCAATCATACTGTTTTTTCTGCATTGACCAACCCTGTATTTAGACCTTTGCTATAAAATTTTTGCTATCAATAATTTTCAAATGTACTATAGGTCCTGGTCTCTCATGCTGAATGAGAGGTTCTTTCCGAGGTTTTCTTAGGTATTTTAGGAATATTTTACACTTTTCAACAAAATGTGTTATATCAGAACTCAAACCTGGCCAATAATAAGAATCCGTGGCCTGGCCATAGATTTCTCAATACAAAGATAAGCGCTGTTATGTATTTTTGCCATGAGTGATTTTTTTAACGACCATGGAATAATTCTTTTTCCATTTTTATACAAAATATCATTATTACAAAATAAATTTTCTTTATCTTAAAAAATGTTTTAGCTTCCTGGTCATAATCTATATTTTTAGGCCACATAAGTAAGTATTTTCTCAGGTTAAATCCCATAAGAAATCTCTAAGCTCTATTCTGGTCATTTTTGTCTCGGTTTATGGTGGAGCTAGACAGTTCATCAGATCGTGACGTAAGAGGGCTCGTTGGAAAGGGGAGCGGGTAATGAGTACGTCAACACAAAAACAAAGGTGGTGGTATTGCTAAAACGGCACTACAGCATATCTCCGTTGTTATTGATCCGATCGTGACGTGTGGAGTATCGTTAGAAAGGGGAGGGGGCAACGAATATATTAATACAAAAAAAGAATCGCCAGTTTTACAGAAATCGATTATTTTGTTTAATAATTTGGCCACTGTTTGTTTCTCTTAAGAATTGCCTGACAAGGGTAATTCAAGTTCAGAAAAATGTACTCTTTTGATATCTCATATAACACCAACCATTATTTGCAATTTGTAAGAATGCTCGTGATAATAGATCACCTATGTACAAGCCCTTGCCAGGTAAGTATTCAATTTTGTAAATATATTTCGGTAATTTTTGCTTTAACCTTTGTAAGCGACTACTTACTGTATGGAAATCTTTACTGCAGATTGAAACTAAAGGCTTATGATCAGTTTTTATTAAAATTTCTCTACCTTAAATAAAGTAAAAAAACAAACTCTCTCCCATAAAAACAAACATTATTCAAGTATACGCTCCTACAGCGGACGCCCCAGAAGAAATCATAGAAGAATTTTACAATGACCTTACTAATATTGTCAAAAGGATTCGGAAAAACGAAATAATACTAATAATGGGAGACTTTAATGCCAAAGTTGGCAAAGGACAAAGTGGAAATTTAGTGGGATCCTTTGGTCTAGGGGAACGTAATGAACGCGGAGACCGTTTGATTGAATTTGCAACTGAAGAACAGCTCGTAGTGACAAACACCTTTTATGATCTTCCTCCAAGACGACTATATACGTGGAAATCTCCCCAGGATACTCCAGATCACACAGTACGAAATCAAATAGACTATATTCTTATTAACAAACGATTTAGAAACTCTATAACATCTGTTAAAGCGTACCCGGGATCCGACATAAATTCGGACCACAATCCACTTATCGCCAAAATGAAACTTAGTTTAAAGAAAGTTCAAAGACCAAAAATTATGAAGTACGATATTAACCAACTGAAAAATAAAACAGTAAAGAAAAAGGTACAAAAACGCCTAAAAGAAAAAACGTGGGCTCGTACAGAAAAACCATGGGCCCGTACAGAAACAGATAACACAGATGTAGAACTAGAAAATTTGTACAAAGTAAGTCAAGAAATAACAGAGAAATACTTAAAACCTGAAAGAACAAATAAAAAGGAATGGATGACGGAGGAGATTCTATGTATGATGGAAGACAGAAGAAACGCTACAGATAATAAGAATTACTACAACAACATAAATAACGAAATAAAAAGGGCTATTAAAATAGCAAAAGAAAATTGGTTTAGCTCGAAGTGTACAGAGATAGAGTCATTACAACAAAAACATGATTCATTTAACCTCCATAAAAAGATTAAAGAAGCGGCAGGCTTATATAAACACAAGAACACTGGATTCCTGACAGATAATCAGTGAAACATGCTGGAAATAGAGCATAAAAGAGATATTTGGATTAAATACGTAGAAAAAACTTTTGAAGATATACGAAGTAACACTGGTATTACAACAAACACCAATTGCGAATCTGGATCACCATTTACAGTCGAAGAAGTAAAATATGCCATCAAAAGCACCAAAGATGGTAAAGCAGTAGGCCCTGATAATTTTCACTCAGAATTCTTAAAACTTATATACTATGATGGCATACAATGGTTGACAAATATATTTAACAGTATATATGATACGGGCGTGGTTCCCCAAGAGTGGTTAGTGTCAACTTTTATAAATCTTCCAAAAAAACCCAATGCGAGAAAGTGCGAAGACTATAGAATTATAAGCCTTATGAGCCATTTACTTAAAACATTTCTAAAGGTCATTCACAAAAGAATATATACAAAATGTAAGGAACAACTAACAAGAACACAATTCGGATTTCGTGATGCTCTGGGAACACGGGAGGCCCTTTTTGCTGTACAGGTGCTATTTCAGAGATGCAGGGATGTGAATTGTGACATATACGTATGCTTTATAGATTACCAGAAGGCATTTGACAGAGTAAAACATGACAAATTAATGACTCTAATGCAAGAAATTGGAATTGACAACAAAGATCTTAGAATTATCAGAAACATTTACTACAATCAAACGGCCAAAATCAAAATAGAAGACCAGTTAACTGATAAAATTGCAATAGAACGTGGAGTACGACAGGGCTGTATTTTGTCTCCATTGTTGTTCAATATTTATTCTGAATGAGTATTTAAGGAAGCTTTAGACGGTTGTGCGAAAGGAATACTAATAAACGGTGAATGGTTGAATAACATTAGATATGCAGATGACACTATAGTTTTTGCCGATAATCTGAATGACTTACAGATATTAACAAATCGCATAACAGAAGTCAGCAACAGATACGGACTAGCTCTTAACATAAAGAAAACCAAATTTATGACAATTAGTAAAAAACCAATACTAAACGCTCAACTTACAATCAAACAACAGATAATCGAAAGAGTCGAGCAATATACATATCTAGGCACCAATTTAAATAGCCAATGGGACCACTCAACAGAAATTAAACAGCGAATAATAAAAGCAAAAGTAGCATTCGTTAGAATGAGAACCATTTTCAACAGTCGAGACATATCGTTAAAAACAAAATGCCGTCTATTGAACTGCTACATATTCACAGTTCTGCTCTACGGAATGGAAGCATGGACACTGACTGTTGCATCTATGAATCGGCTCGAAGCTTTCGAAATGTGGTGTTATAGGCGCATCTTACGTATATCCTGGGTTGACAGAGTTACTAATGTGGAGGTCCTGCGTAGAATGGGGAAAGAATGTGAAATTCTCATGACCGTCAAAACTAAAAAGTTGGAATATCTAGGACATGTAATGAGAAATCAAGAACGTTACGGCCTTCTCCAGCTGATTCTCCAAGGGAAAGTAAATGGTAAGAGAGGACCGGGAAGAAGACGCATTTCCTGGCTTCAAAATTTACGAAAGTGGTATAACACGACTACCACTGAACTGTTCCGCGCTGCAATAAATAAAATAAAGATAGCCAACATCCGGAACGGATAGGCACTTTAAAAGAAGAAATAAAGTTATCAAATTTCTGTAATGCAAAACAAAGGCAAAAAGTTCTTTATCAATTTAGTGGATACGTAACCTCACTCTTTGCTGACTTGTGACAGTTATAACCCTTCTCTTAGAACTTTATTGAATCATTCTTATTTTTGTGAAAATTATCAATTTTTTCTTTTTGAAAATTATTTTTAATAATTAAAATAGTTAAACCGTCAACGAAGCATTTCCAATCATAAACTTTCCCAAATTCCCAAAATATATTAACTACAAGTATTACTCCAGTTTAATAAATATCGGTACCCACAAATTCTTCCCTAAAAATGTTATCGACGTTAGAAAAGAGTTAAAAACACGTATTCACACGAACATAGCTTTCGATTATTAAATTACTCCGGCATTTTTCAGTTTGCGCCGTAAAGTTCTTTTTATTTTTGCCTGTTTCACGTGACGGCATAATAATGCAACATCAATTTTGATGAAGCTACATGCAAGCCGATGAAAAACTTGATTCACTGGCTTAGAAAATCGTGCGGCGCATAAACGCTTCTAAATATGAACGTAAGAGTTTCCGGACAATAGCGACATCTTTGAGCAGTTTGTAAAATTAGTCGATTAGGCTATATAAAAATGTAGGATAAGAATTTTTTGAACGGCGACAGTTTTATCATAAATATGCTATTTAGCGTCAAATAAAAGGTGTGTTTTTAGATAGTTGAACCGATCAGTAGTAAATTTCTCATTGGTGGGAAAGTTTTATAGATTTCAAAAAATCGCATTCATCAATTTTGTTGTGTTGCATTGGAAAATATGTTCGTATTATTTTAATTTCTTGCAAGAAAATAACCACAAAAGAAAAAGTTAATATAAACACAGAGAAACTTCAGAAAGTACTTGATACGTTACAGGAAATCATGGGATACCAAATGAACTGCTGAAATATTGTGAAGTAGCCATAAAGAAATAACTTAAAGCATTTATTAACAAAACTATAAAACCCAATAAAATACCAAAAGAATAAAGAACTAGCGAACCAGTTCTGCTATTCAAATAAGTCGACAAAAAAACAACCAGAAAACTACAGAGGTATCAATTAATTCAAAATTACAGAGAAACCTACAACTACAATTTTACAAAAACGCATAAATCAGATCTGGACAGAAAATAGTACTTCTCGTAAATTCTAAATCCGTACTTCAGAGAAAAACTGTATTAAGTCCAAAATTTCAGTTTTCTACTTTTTTGGCTCACTGGGATTAAAATTTTCCGCTCTATTCAATGGTGCTTCTTATTCGCTGTTTAGACTGAAATTGGCCAAAATAACCTTTTATGAACAGTATTAAGTCCAAATTGCGCTTAGAGCAAAACAGTATCTTCTGCATTTCAAATGTATTAGATCCAAAGTGGTGTGTACATTTCCCAGGGCAAAACCATATTATGTCCAACAAAAAGTATTATGTCCCACATAATGTAATTCAGGCAAAGCATTAAGTCCACAATCTTTTAAAATTTGACAAGTCTGTGCTTGTTGAGGTGTGAATTACATAGTACAATACGTGCGTTTGTTCAGGTCGCTATTTGCAGTGTATTGAAGCGCATGTTCTCTTCGCTTTTAAACCCGGTGTTATATTTTTTGTTTAAGTCGTGCATGTTAAATTAAACGAGATAGCCAAAAATGGAAGATAGAGCCCACAGAATTCTTCAGCTTGCGCTGAACGGTAAACAAAACGTGAATAATGAATCCTCATCAGTGGAAAATATTTCTAGTAAACGTAAGTATTTCTAATGATAAATAATAAGTTTAACTACATTATAAAGACAAATGTTTTGAATTTACGGTGACGATCTTTAACATTCGTACGCCATTTAATAGAAAAGTTATACCTAATGAATTTAAAATAAAAAAAGGATTAATTATTTGGTTCCACATATAAAAGAAATAACTCACAAATTTCTTTTGCGAGGGCATACGCACATGGAGGTGGACAGTATACATTCAGTTATAGAACGAGAAGCTAAAAAATGTCCTAATTTTCAAATTATTACTCCATGGGATTGGTTACAGTTGGCTAGAATTTCCGGAAAAACAAAGATTTCAAAGTGTATGAAATGACAACGTCTAATTTTAAAGACTTTAATAAACTGTACAATTCTTGCGATTCACCATTTCAAAATAAAAAGAAAACTGAGAACAACGAAAAATTTTTAATTTCACAAGCAGTATGTATGCAATTCAGACAAGAAAATCCTGGGATTCTGTACTAAAACAGACTTCGATTTGGAATTTCAGAGTGTAGACTTTAACCGAAGAGTTGGTAGAAGAAATCATCAATCTTTAGAAGATTCTCTGGTTTCCTTGAGAGATACCTTAAATCCGATAAGTACTAAAAAATTCAATGATCTTCAAAAGCTGCTAAAGTGGGTTCCAGCGAGGTTTCACTATTTTTTTCAGACTCTAGTACATAAAGACACAATTCAGATTACTGATAATTAGCGGAAGTAGCCCTGCATTTGTTTAGTTTTTAATTATTATTTTGTTACGTACTTCAAAAGTTATTGTTAAATTTTTTACTTAATAAAAATACAGTTACTTTACGACCATTTCTGTTTTTTAATTAAACTTTTTTCTAGTTTTTTTTTACTTGCTCGTATTAATGGTTTTGTTACAAACACTTCCGTATAGTATTTTTAATTCTGTATATCCAAATATTTCCTTAATTTTGTAAAATAGGTATGATGTTTTCCATAATGGAGATTTTGCCACAAGATAGGTGGAAAAATTAATGTTAAGTCACAGTCAAAAATTTATTTTTTAGAGCAAAAATATGTAAAGTCCATTTTTTTCAAAAACAGTAGTATTCAAAAAATTTTTTTTTAGTGGTAAAAAGAACAATGATTATTATTCATATTTAAAAGAATTTGCTAAATAAAATTTAATGTATTAAATGGAAAATGTTACAAAACAGTAAAAATAATTTTTATTTTCGCTCTCCTGTAAAATTTATATTTTGTGACTTAATACACTTTTGTTCTGAGGTACGGAAACTGAAGAAGAAAGTTACAAAGAAACAATGAAGAGGCCGGCGGAAGATGAGGTGGAAAATAGTAACGGGGGAAGACTGAAGGAAACCAGGCATCGAAAGCTGGAAAAAGAAGAATACTAAGATAATAATATCTACTTAGATTCATTTGTAAATATATTTGGGATAAAAAAATATATGAAGAAAAGCGAAGGCAAGAGCGAAGAAAATTAAAAGTTAGACATGACAACGAATACAAAAAGTTGCATAAGATTATACTAAAGGAGATAAAAGGAGCAGAAGAAGCATGACTGATGGAGAAATGTATGAAAATTGAAACACTACAACGCAAAAATGACGATTTCAATATGAACAAAATAATTAAAGATGTACAGAACACCAAAAAACAACGCAATACAGGCAGAGTTGTAGACATCGAAAGCCAGATTTTGACTACCATTGAAGATAAAATACGAAGACAGAAAGAATATATGCAAGAATCATTCAAAGATACAGCACAAAGTCCGACTGAAATAAACAATCCCTACGGCCCAGACATAACAAACGAAGAAGTAACTATAGCCATTAAGCGGATTAAAGATGGAAAATCACCTGGGCCTGATGAGGTGCATAGTGAAATTTTAAAGCCATTAGAGGTACACCAAATCACAGCTCTTATGAAGCTATTTAACAGCATCTACGAGACTGGTTATTTACAAAAAAACTGGCTACTATCAATATTCATTCCACTTCCTAAAAAAGCCAACGCTAGAAAATGTGAAGAACATAGATTGATTAGTTTGATGAGCCATGTACTTAAAGTACTCCTTACTGTCAGTAAATCGAACTTCCGAAGGACTCGGAACGAAGGAAGCACTTTTTAGTTTGAAAGTTTTAATACAGAGAGCCAGGCATGTCAACTGCGATGTGTATACATTTTTCATTGATTTCGAGAAGGCATTTGTCTAACGTCAACTGATCTATTTCGAGCTGCTGTAAATAGAATAAGATGGGTCAATGTGGTCGCCAATATCTCTAGAAGATAAGCACATTTAGAAGAAGACAAATATAAAGTACTGCTGTAAGCAAAATGGAAATGGAATGAAGCTGAAAGATACAATAATTTGAAGCTCATCATCAGTATAAGAACATCAATACATATATACCTACATGCAATACCAAATTTCTTAACATATATAATAATATTTGTTTCTTCAATCAGCAAAGTTTCATTAATACAACTCAATTGCTTTTCCCTACAAAAAGAACAACATTTGAAGCGTTTCACTAATATTAAAATGACGTCTTTTATGGCAGTAGCAAAAATTAATAATAATGATAAGAGTCACTGTTAAAACTAAAGCTATTAATTATAGAGTAAGATCCCAGAGCGATCAGACATAACTTATTTTCACACAGATGAAACCTTAGAGTCTCAGCAGCGTCTCGCGTGCTTTGAATACCTGCGTATTTATGAAACTTGCTGAGTGACACCTGGGCAGGTACCAGGTGAGAAAGGTAACTTTCTAGGTAACTTTCTTTCGAGAAAGGAAAAAAACTAACAATAAGAGCTATTTAACTTAAATTTACATAACTGATTTTTATACATATTTTGTAGAATATTATTTTGAAAATACTGTAATAAGTGTCAGACACTTGTCATGGACCAGAACTTTTGTCAGACGCTTTAAAGCTCCACTAAAATTAAATGAACTTTACTTACTTTTACATGTCTGATTTTTAAATATGTTATTAATGGAACTATAATAAAGTTATATTTAATCAGTCAGACAAATTAGAATGACCATTTATCCCTCAAACACAAAAATTAGTTAACCAGAAGTATCAGCGCGAGAGTGCTGTGCTTGCATGTCAGAGTGAGTGAGACATTGCGATAATTATGTTACGATATATGCATAATTTAAAAAATGATGATTCAAATGTATGGTTAAACGCAGGCACCGAAAATAACCAGAGATACATTAATTTGACAAAGGTTTACGAGTACTTGGGACCATCTTTATGTAGAAGTTTGCCAGGGTTTCACGCTCTAACTGGATGTGACTTTAATCCCGCCTTTTTTAAAAAGGGTAAACAAAGACCATTCAATATATTAATGAAGAAACATGAATATCAGCGAGCTTTCATGCAGTTTGGAGAATCAGAGTTGTTTACCGATGAAGCCACCCAAAAAGATATTTTCAAAAATTTATCTGCGAAATTTATAGTGTTCCTGATACGTGCAACATTAATGCTACCCGGCTTCAATTGTTTTTAAATAATTATAGCGTATCTAATATTAACGAAGAATTCGATCGCAAAAATTTAAAAAATTTTGATGCTAGTAGTTTACCACCATGAGAAAGTGAGTTATTCCAACAATTCCGCAGTGCTAATTACATTTTTAGCATATGGAATAATGCAAATGCAAAACAACCAACCATTTTAACTCCTAAACACAATGGGTAGAGATTAGAAGAAAACCAATATCACTTTCATTGGTTTGATGGTGACCAATTATCAGCAAACGTTAGTGAATTCCTTCAAACTTCAGGTATTATACTTTGATTTCAGGTTTAGAATTTATTATGTTTGTGATTTTCTGCTTTTTAATTCTTTGAACTATTTTTTGCAGAACAACCAGCCAGCAACAACATAACTGATAATGATGAAGATGATGACTCGGATGAGTAGCATCATGATTGGTTGAATGATGAAAATTGTAATAATTGCGACAATGAATATGATGATTAAAATATAGAAAAATTTTTGTTTTAATCAATCCCAGTTGAAGATTTTTTACAAAAATTATTTTTTTTAATTATCATAACTAGTATCTTTTTTACAATAAAGTAAATATAATTTCTTATGAAACCAAATTGCTCCGAATTAATTAATTATCCCAAATATATTCAATACATTAATTTACTTTAATATTTATCTTAATGCTAGAGTTCATCATATTAAAATAGAGATGCAAAAATATTTAATCGGATCGAAAACAGTAAGTATACTTAATGAATTTGAATTTTTTACTCTGAGACTCATGCGCACAGCACTCTCGCGCTCATACTTCTAGTTAACTAATTTTTGTGTTTGAGGGATGTTTGGTCATTCTATTTTGTCTGACTGATTAAATATAACTTTATTATAGTTCCATTAATAACATATTTAAAAATCAGACATGTAAAAGTAAGTAAAGTTCATTTAATTTTAGTGGAGCTTTAAAGCGTCTGACAAAAGTTCTGGTCCATGACAAGTGTCTGACACTTATTACAGTATTTTCAAAATAATATTCTACAAAATATGTATAAAAATCAGTTATGTAAATTTAAGTTAAATAGCTCTTATTTTTAGTTACCTTTCTCACCTGGTACCTGCCCAGGTGTCACTCAGCAAGTTTCATAAATACGCAGGTATTCAAAGCACGCGAGACGCTACTGAGACTCTAAGGTTTTATCTGTGTGAAAATAAGTTATGTCTGATCGCTCTGGGATTTAGGACTATTAGAAAAAAAGACCTTATGTATTTTGACAATTAAATAAATTAAAACAAAAGCAAAAAGGGCGTTCTATTTTGCTCTACACATATATAAAAATTTGAAATATATTTCTAAAAAAAATTAGATTGTGTTGCTCGATTTTATATACAGCATTTATATTTTTAAATCGCTGCCACTGTTAAAGATACAATAAGTTTTTTAAACTACCTAAAAGCAAAAACTGAACACTTACCTGTATACTCTCCACTTTTGCTCGAAGTGAGCCCCTCTTTCTTCAGCAAACAACCATACTCCTGCTTGGGATTCGGCAGTAGTTTGTACGGTTCATGATAAACTGATGAATTTTCACTATCTGATTCTTCTCCTGCGACGTTTCCATACAAATTGCACTTTTTAGCCTTTTTTGAAGCAACCGAGCCTATGGTGTTGTCTTTACTTTTAACCGACAGGCGGGAGCGCGAAAGTCCGTTGTTAATAATCGGAGTGGACATGTTGTTCTTCAAGTCTTTCATGTTGATAGTGGTGGGCTTGGTGCTACTCGATACTAACGCTGTGTGCTTGTGAAGAAGAGCAACCTTCTTTCTACCTCTTCTGATCATCAAAAACACGGTACAGGCGAGCAACAAAATAACCATCGCTAAAGCTCCCGTTATCAATCCTATGTAAGCCTGCGTGCTGGAGGTGGGGCTGGTAGCTGGAGTTACTTCTTTTCTAGCATGAGTGGTTTCACCACTAGGAACTCCTGGTGCGGTAGTTGTAGATACTGTATCAGGAATGAGGTAATAGCGCTGCAAGTCGTCTTCGGTAAGGTTATTTGTCAAAGCAACTGAAACAAAAAGAAACAGAATGTTAGAAGTAGTAATCTACCAGAAGAAAGAACAAATCAAAGATATTTGGAAATTAGTCTACTTCATACCAAAAGCTCCAGAATAAATGACTTGTGATAAATTAGAACAGTTAAAGCTAATTGCTTAAACTTATTGATGTCTTCTTTAAACGTTGAAAACGAATTAAAAAAATCTTTACTTTGGTTATAAAAAACAAACGTTTTTCTATATACAAGTGCAGTAGAGCGTTTTCATAATCTTATCTTCGCCTAATTTGTCGAAGTCGAAGTTTTTATAATAATAATAATAATAATAATATAATAATAAAACTTTATTCATCCTTGCAGATTATTTACATAATATAGGACATCTTCTTCTTCTTCTTCATGTGCCTTGTCCGTTCCGAACGTTGGCAATCAACATGGCTATTGTGACTTTGTCTGCGGCAGATCTGAATAGTTCAGCAGATGACAATCCGAACCATTGCCGCAAGTTTTGGAGCCACGAGTGTCTTCTCCTCCCTGGACCTCTTCTGCTGTCTATTTTCCCTTGGACGATCAGTTGTAGTACTCTATATAGGACATGTCAAAGTAAAAGGAAACGTTAAAGACTACCTATACAATATAAACATACACATAAATATAGAAACAACATACAACCTATCTAAGACATAAATTACGAGACACTATAAAAACATGACTCGATGAGATAAGTCTTCAATTTATTCTTAAATGCCCTATCATCATCTGCTTCACTTTTTAATTTGGATGGGAGCTGATTAAAAAACCTTACGCCTCTATAATCAGGGTTTTTTCAAACATAGAAGTGTAATGTTTAGGAGTCCTAAATAAATCTTTTTTTCTGGTACGATAATTGTGTACATCTGAATTTGATTTCAATCTATTGATATTAGCTTTTGTATACAGAATACTTCTATATATAAAAATTGAGGGAACAGTGAGTATTTGATATTTTCTAAAATGCTCTCTACACGTATGTCTATATGGTAAATTAAAAATCAAGCGAATTATGCGCTTTTGTGCTATAAAAACTTTCGAGACATTTGTTGCACTGCCCCATAGAACGATATTATATGACAAATGTGAATAGATGATAGCGTAATAAACATTAAGTATCTGTTCCGTTGTAAATAAGTATTTGAGTTGCAAAAGAGCATAGTATCCAGAATTAATTTTCGAACATACATGATTAATATGTACCTCCCAGCTCATATTACTGTTTAGATGTAGTCCTAAAAACTTTGTAGTGTCAGATAAAGTGATAAAATCATTGTCGACTTTGACAGAGAAATTTTCCTTTATTGGAGTTTTTATATAAAATTGCATACATACTGTTTTACTCGAATTTACTATTAAGGAGTTTTTTTCGCACCAAGACGTAAACTCATGGGCTAAGGTATTGAGTTTTAACCTCAATTCCTCAGCATTTTCTGCAGATGCCACCAAAGTCGTGTCATCAGCACACAAAAAAATATTTTCCGTACTTATATATTTAGGCATATCATTGATTTAACAAAGAAATAACAAAGGACCCAGTATTGATCCTTGTGGAACGCCAAGATCAACGTCATACAAATCTGATTGATAATGACCGACCTTGACATACATCTGTCGATATTCTAGATAGGATTGTAATCATTTTAAAAAAAGGGCTCCAACAAATTTCTTTTGATCTAATGAACTATAAATGAATTTAAAAAATGTTGTTGATGCACTCTCGGTTGATTTACTTGGAAGAAACCCATTTTGATATGAACTTAATATGTTATATTTACTAAGAAATGACAACATCCTTTTATGAATGCATTTTTCAATAACCTTACACAAGACAGTTGGTACGGTAATTGGTCTATAATTTTCTAACATAGTTTTCTTTCCTTTTTTAAATATTGGGGAAACGATACCAATTTTCAAATCAGTGGGAAAAATACCCATCTCTACAGATTTATTTATTAAATCAGTTAACGGTTGAATAATGTACACGCTCATATGTTTAACTAGCTTTGTGGAAATGCAATCAATACCCACTGAATTTACATTTTTTAAGGAATTGAGAAAGCATACCAAGTTAACAGTTATTTTTATATTCTCTTTGAATCTGTCTAAGTTAATAGTTCTAGAATCTTAGCAATTTTTGGTCGATATTTTCGTGAGTAATGGTATAAATCTATCTATATAAAAGGCTATGATGACAAGTCACATCGTTTGTCCAGTAAACTAACGACGCCATCTAGGAAAGAAATCTGAACTACCAACATTTGACATTTCGATCATATTTTGTTCTTGAAACTATACGTTTAATGAATAATAATTTATTAATTACATATTAATATAATTAATAATTAAGGAGGCCCTGAACTTGCAAGTAAACTGTCACAACTATTTAATAAAATATTAAACGACAAAGAAACACCAGAGGAATGGCATAAGACCATCACAATCCCCATATTTAAAAAAGGAAAAAACCTTGCCCACAAAACTACAGAGGAATAACCCTCTTTGGAAAGGCAAATAACTAATGCTGAAGAACAACAAGGTTTTACAAGAGGGAGGTCTATAACAGATGCAGTATTCATAATAAAACAAATAAATAAAAGAAAAAGCTATATAGTTCGGCATGCCAGCGTATATTTGCTTCATTGATCTGACGAAGGCGTTTGACAGGGTTCGCCTGGGAGACATTCTAAATATATTAATAGAAAACAAAACACCGACCAACATAACAAAGATAGTCCTTAACCTAAATAACAACAATGTAACCAAAGTTAGAGCAGGAGACCAATTCAGTCAAAATATTCCAACACCAGGAGGAATTAGACAAGGCGACAGTTTAAGCCCCTTCTTGTTTAACCTACTCACGGGCAAAATTAGAAATAAAGTAACATCTCTCAATCTCGGATACAGAATGGGCAACAAAAGAATTGGTATGGTGTGTTACGCAGATGATGCAGCAATTATTGCCGAATCAGAAGATGATCTTCAGAAACAGCTCTTTCAGTTCTTTCAAATAAGCCGACAACTAAATATGACTATTTCTACCAACAAAACTAAATGTATGACAAAAGCAAAAGATCCGCTCAGATGTAAGTTAGTGGTTAGTTGAGAACAACCCCATAGAACAGGTGATGCAATTCAGATATCTGGGCATAGATAAATCAAGCACACACGACCCAGTAAAGGACCTAAGGAGTCAGATCAACAAAGCATCATTACATTGTTGTTATTTAGGTTATGGACTATCTTTGTTATGTTGGTCGGTGTTTGGTTTCTATTAATATATTTAGAATGTCTCCCAGGCGAACCCTGTTAAACGCTTTCGTCAGATCAATAAAGCAAATATACGCTGGCATGCCGAACTATATTGCTTTTTCTTTTATTTGTTTTATTATGAATACTACATCTGTTATAGACCGCCCTCTTGTAAAACCTTGTTGTTCTTCAGCATTCGTGATTTGCCTTTCCAATTTGTCCTTAAGAATACTCTTTGTATTTAAGAGGGTTATTCCTCTGTAGTTTTGTGGGCAAGTTTTTTTCCTTTTTTAAATATGGTGATTGTGATGCTCTTATACCATTCCTCTGGTGTTTCTGTGTCGTTTAAGATTTTGTTATACAGGGTGAGTCATGAGGAACTTTACATACTTCTACCATATGTAGAGTCCCTCAGGGAGCATATCATGTGGCCACTAAAAAATGTCAACTCCTCTTCTTTATTAATTAACAGGGTGATTTGTGTAATTGACCATTTATTTCATTTTACTGTAGTGTTTATACGGCTCATTTGATTTTTTTAATTTTTGCATGATACAGTACACTACTATCAAGCATTCGACTGGTATTAGCTAAACTAAAAAATTCCAGGACTGGCTTTGGAAAAATTAATTTAGGGATTCGTATTAAATATTACACCCTGTATATATTTTTTTTAAAATGCAATAAGTGATTTTCAAACTACATAAATAGCCAATGAAAACGACATATGCGACAATATTGTCGCACTTTTATTAAATTTTTAGTGAACGATCAAATCTTACCAAAAATAGAACAACCATAATGAAGTATCAAATTATAAGGTATTAATTTAAACAAATGTTATAAATTTCAAACATTTTAATTAAAATGAGTTCCTACAACATAATCTAATACGTAGAAAAGTAACATCTTTACTGTTACTTTGTATTATCTCTACGATAGAATTAATTGTTTTTCAATTTTAAATTTTTACTCATAGATCGTATTGGGGCATTATTTTCGATAAATAATAAATTAAATTCATTAAAAAGTCAAACCTCTTGTATGTGTTAATTTTTGTTCATTGTAAATGATTAAAATTTTATGTCAAATAATAATACATTGCATCAACTGTACTAAATAAAAATAAATCTAAAAAAGTTTAAAATGAAGGTTGGCGTTGACCGTTTGACGTTTCTTGATATTTTATACCCATTGTCATTATTGTCATTATCAATTGTTATTTATGTGTACAAGAATACATATTTCTTCTGTCATATCTACGTTAAGTACATTGTGTTAGTTTTGGTAGAGCTTTTGTTACTTTCGTTCAAAATGCCACATCAGTTTTCGACCACAGAATATGCAGACATAATATTTGTTTATGGATTCTGTAATGGGAATGGTAGGGCTGCTAGTAGAGAATATCGCAGGAGATTTCCTAATCGTCGAACTCCCAGTCATCCAACATTTGGGTCAGTTTTTAATTATTTGCGAGAAAATGGCACTTTTCCTAGTGGAACAACAGAGCGACATGTAGATGAAGCGCAGGAAGATGACATTATGGACGCCGTTACTATGAACCCTACAATAAGCACTAGACAAGTAAGTCGAGAACTTAATGTTACTCAATCAAAAGTAAGTTGAGTCTTACAAAAAAATAATCTATACCCATATCACATTCAAATGGTTCAGCGACTACATGCTGGAGATGAGATCGATAGGTTGGAATTTTGTAGATGGATTAACAATAATCGACCAACGCTATACAGGACACTATTTACAGATGAAGCCCAATTTACCAGAGACGGGATAAATAATTCACGAAATTCACATGTGTGGGCAGAAGAAAATCCCCATGCTATTCGAGAACGTCGTTCTCAGTTAAGGTTTTCGGTTAACGTGTGGATTGGTGTCATAAATAACCAATTAGTAGGTCCTCACTTTTTTGATGGTCCTTTAACAGGGCAGGTCTATTTGAACTTTCTACAAAATATTTTGCCGAATTTGCTTGCCAACGCGAACGTTGCTATCCGAGGGATGTATTTTCAGCATGATGGGGCACCCCCACACTTTTTACTGGCAGTAAGACAACATCTCAATAATGTTTATGGCAACAGGTGGATAGGACGTGCAGGTCCTATTTCGTGGCCTTCAAGATCCCCTGATTTCAATACCGTTGATTACCATATTTGGGGACGATTGAAGCAACTAGTTTACGCAGTGAATATTAATAACCGACAAAAATTAATTGATAGAATTATACATTGTTGTAATACTATTAGAAACGATCCCCAGAGTATCCGTAATTCAATACGTCAATTAACAATTCGGCAACAAAAATGTGTACAGGCTGCAGGGTTTCATTTCGAAAATCTATTTTGAATTATTTTTATTTTGTTACCATTATTGTATCTTTTCCAGTTCTAATTTATGGATTTATGGGTTTATCATAACTATGTACCTACATATTTTTAGTTTTTTTTAAAATTGTTCTTCGTTATTGTTAGTAGTTACTGTTTTTTATTGTGCAGTGACTCAGTTTATCATTTCAATTAAAATGTTTGAAATTTATAACATTTGTTTAAATTAATTACCTTATAATTTGATACTTCATTATGGTTGTTCTATTTTTGGTAAGATTTGATCGTTCACTAAAAATTTAATAAAAGTGCGACAACATTGTCGCATATGTCGTTTTCATTGACTATTTATGTAGTTTAAAAATCACTTATTGCATTTTAAAAAATATATATACAGGGTGTAATATTTAATACGAATCCCTAAATTAATTTTTCCAAAGCCAGTCTTGGAATTTTTTAGTTTAGCTAATACCAGTCGAATGCTTGATAGTAGTGTACTGTATCATGCAAAAATTAAAAAAATCAAATGAGCCGTATAAACACTACAGTAAAATGAAATAAATGGTCAATTACACAAATCACCCTGTTAATTAATAAAGAAGAGGAGTTGACATGTTTTAGTGGCCACATGATATGCTCCCTGAGGGACTCTACATATGGTAGAAGTATGTAAAGTTCCTCATGACTCACCCTGTATAGTTGTGACAGTTTACTTGCAAGTTCAGGGCCTCCATATTTTAAGAGTTCATTGTGGATACCATCTGTTCCAGGTGATTTTCTGGTTTTTAGCTTCTTGATCTTTACTTCTACCCCTTCGTCATTGATCGTAGCACTTATATCTGCTTCGTATTCGTTTATATTCAGCGTTTCTTCGGCATCATATAGCTCCTTAAAATGCTGTTGCCATGTCTCTGTAGGTACTCCCTTGGTCTACACGAACTCGTTAACTGTTTTTTTCCTGTTCCGAAGCATTTTTCATACTTTATTTTGGCACCATGTAGGTCTTTTGTATTTGAAAATTATTATTAGTATACCTAAAGAAGTGAAGAGAGATTTAATATTTAATAATTTAATACAAAGGTGCCAAGACTTCAATGATAGGGATGATGATAATGACGATGACGACAATGACGACGATGATGATAAAAAATTAACCTAGAGAAAAAAAAAATAAAATCGCATTTTTAATTAAAATCCAGAAATCTTTAATGTTATTTCAACCAATAGTAAAAACACTGTATTTAACACTACATCTTCATCCATCAATCTATTTGAAAGTCACACGGACCCCTCGCGGAATAATAAATCAAAATGCAACATTTGTAGCATTAAAAATTCCGTGAAAAATATGAAGTATATCCACGAGCTAATTGCAAAAACATGGTGTTCATCTTCTCCGTCATAAATCAATGCGGTACTCAAAGAAAGGCGTCCCGTCAAATGAGATGTTGCGACGTGTGGCTTCCTTTAATTACTCACTCGATACGCCACGTCGAAACTTTCAAAAACAAAAGACTAACGAATCTGACATTCAATTTTACCATACACGATATAAATAGATATTCTAGATGTGATTAAGCTTTTCCGAATTAAAACAAACTATTATACGAAAAGAAATCACTTGAAAGTTACTAGATATGAACCATCAAAAATTATGCTAATTTTGATAGTTGATTTTCTCGTGAACTGATTAACGGATTGCCCTATTTTTTTATTGTCTTAAATTTTTTCTTTGGTATTTACATTGTTGAGCAAAGGTTTACTCAAAACTTTTCTTTTGGGCTTATACCTGGCAGTAGAAAAGAGATGTTTTTCTTATGTTAAGTTAGAGACAGCCTGTAGGAAGCACAATGTACAAGGCTGGGTATACATCAAAACCATGTTGTAGTCTCATGCTTTGTGAACATTTTGTTTTTTTAATTTCCTTGAAATATTTAAAAACAAAGAAAATAGACGATCTTATTCTTTAACATGTGTTTTAATTGAAACAATGCTAAATTAACAATAAATAATAACAACACTTAACAAACTTTAGATAACTTTTGATAACAAAACACCAGAATACACCACAAAAATAAAAGTCGAAAGCTTACAGGATGACTCCACAAGATACCTATTCCAATCACAGACCTATCACAGAAATTGATGGAATCGACGAAAGCTGGGCAACAATTAAGTCCAATATCTTAGCCTCGGCTAAGGAAGTTCTTGGTGAAAGAAATATAAATAAAAATAAATCGTTAATAAAACTCCATGGTTTTGTACAGAAGTAAAGGAAAAATGCAAAGAAAAGAAAAAAGCTTACCTGAAATACATGTCAACCAAAACACAAGAGGCATACACTAAATTACAAGACAATTAGAAACGAAACACATGCACTTATAAGAAAAAAAAATTATCACTGTAAAAGCTTTTCGAAAGAAATGGAACATGATTTTGACGGCCTGCAAAATGAAATAAGGCTTCATAATGTATAGGAAATATAAATGTACAGGAAGTTTGGAAAATACTTGAAAACTTGAAGAACAGAAAAGCAGCAGATAAAGACGGGATACCAAACGAATTACTGAAATATTGTGGAGCAGCAATGACAGAAAAATTAACAACATTAATTAATAAAATTATAAAACACAGTAAAATAGCGGAAGAATGAAGAACGAGCGAATTAATTCTTCTATTCAAAAAAGGAGATAAAAACAGCCAGAAAAGTACAGAGGTATAAACTTGTTAAATAATACGCTAAAACTTACAACTAAAATTTTACTAAAGTGCTAAAGTGCTAATAAATCAGAAGATAAATTTAGCAGATAACAACAGGGTTTTCGTAGTGGAAGATCGTGTACAGATGCAATATTCGTTATAAAGTAAATTACTGAGAAATCACTAGAGTATAATAGACCAGCATATCTGGGTCTGATTGACCTAAAAAAAGCGTTTGACAGAGTAAGACTCAAAGATGTAATCCACCTTCTGTATAATAGAGAAGTTCCTCTAAATATTATAAATACTATCTAAAATATCTACCAAAATAACAAAATGGAAGTGAGAATGAACAAGCAGAATTTCTTATAAAGAGGAAGAAAAAAAAAACAAAAATTTAAATACAAAAAGAAGGATAACGTAAACTAATATCGCGTGTTTCTCTCTCTTCGTAGCCACGTAGAGACACCAAATCTGTTCTTTGCTGTCAAGAATATTCCACCCCAAAACATCACAGAGCATCCATTAATCAATCTCGCCTCTCTTACGTACAACTGTGCATACCGTTCTCCTGGTCGAAGAGTAATTCTTAAGTGTCAATCAAAACTGTTATTAAAAGAAGGCGATATTAATTTCGGTTATGTTTCTGTTTTGTTTATTTGGTACTGTTTCACTTAAAACACACGTTAAATAATAAAACAGACTATTTTCAATTCAATTTACTTGTATAAATTATTTTTATACATATATATCAACTAAAAAAATTTCCCAACTTTCATGATAATCTAGTATCGGCAACGCCGCCTCCATTCGCAGTCGGAGCGGGCTCTTGATAAATGGCTCAGCAGTCCGATAAACCAGCGAGCACGCCTAAGCCATACTCCGATAACTTCAACAACTTTTTTACTTGTTGTTACACTTTTCAAAAAGTTGGGGGAACCGAGCTCGCAGCTCTCCTGCAACACCAGCAAGACCATCTAGAAATAGCTCTGGAGCACTCTGGGACGCCGGCGTTCTTATCTCTACAGCACAGCGGCTTTGATCTTTCCGCAATTTCTAGAATAGGCCAGTTCTTTTATTTTTTTGTAATTTATCGCTCCTAATGCTTAACTTTTCAATAGCATTTATACATCAGGAAAAACACCACAAGAATGGCTTTTATCCACCTTTGTTATTATACCAAAAAAGATAAATGCCAAACAATGTAGTGATTACCGTACAATCAGCCTGATGAGCCATGTACTGAAAATATTCCTGAAAATTATATAGACTCTAGAGTACACAGAAAAAACTGGAAATGGACATCAATAATACCCAGTTTGGATTCCGGAATGGACTTGGAACAAGAGAGGCGTTGTTTGCACTGAACGTTATGTCTCAAAGATGTCTTGACATAAATCAAGATGTATTCATGTGTTTCATAGATTACAACAAGGCCTTTGATAAAGTGCAGCATGATCACCTAATCAGACTCCTGATAGAAAAGAATTTAGATAAACGAGACATCCGACTAATAGCAAATAAGTACTACAATCAGAAAGCAGTAGTGAGAGTAGAGAATAATACTACTGAAGAAATTAAAATAAAGCGAGGTGTGAGACAAGGGTGTATACTGTCACCAACCCTGTTTAATCTCTATTCCGAAGACGTAATGAATAGAACGCTCTCTGAGCAATCCGTAGGTATTAAAATAAATTGTGTTAGATTAAACAATCTGAGATTTGCCGACGACACCGTTCTGATCGCAGAAACACTTGAATAGCTACAGACATTGGTGAATAAGATAACAGACTGCAGCGAAGAATATGGACTATCTTTGAACATAAAGAAAACTAAATTTATGGTAATATCGAAATCAACACAAAATGTCCAAAATTTATATTTACACAATGAAATTATCGATCGAGTTAGCAAATACAAATATTTAGGCACTTTCATAAATGAAGACAACGATAGCTCAGCAGAAATCAAAATAAGAATAGAAAAAGCCAGATCCATATTCACTAAAATGAAGAGAGTGTTCTGCGGAAAAGATTTGAGCCTTCAAATGAAACTTCGCCTGATGAGATGTTACGTACTTTCTGTGCTGTTCTACGGAATGGAGTCATGGACGTTGAAAAATATTGATAGCAAAAAATTAGAGGCATTTGAACTGTGGATGTATCGCAGAATCCTGAGAATATCATGGACCGAGAGAGTCACAAATGTCGAGGTCTTGAGAAGAATGAATAAAGAAAAGGAAGTCATATTTACGATCAAAAAACGAAAACTGCAATACTTGGGACACATTACAAGAGGCGAAAGATATGAACTGCTTCGAATAATTATGCAAGGGAAAATAGCAGGAAAAAGGTCCATAGGAAGAAGACGAAACTCCTGGCTAAAGAATCTCCGGGAATGGTATAGCTGTAGCAGCAACGAATTGTTTCGGTCAGCAGTTTCGAAAATATGTCTAGCCCTGATGATCGCCAACCTTCGGAATGAAGATGGCACTCGAAGAAGAAGAATGCTTAACTACAGTGGAGTGTTATGTTATACACTTTGCAAATCCTCCTTGGAGCAGGTGTTTTTGGGCTCTGCTATGCATATTTTTGTTATTTAGATTGTGGTTTGAGTTAACTTTGGTAAATACTCTGTATCCTTTGTGATTAACAGATCCAGAAAAGATAGTAAGTTGTTTTCTTTTTCCATGGTAAATTTGATTGATTCTACTTTACAGTTGATGTCCATCAAAAATTTATTTAATACTTCTGGTTCATGTGGCAAAAATGAAAACCACATCGTCTACATATCTCCACCATACTGGGGGTTTTTGGTAATATTTGTCCATAATTTACTGCTGAAATACTGTACTGCTTCCATGAAAATATTTGCTAATAGTGAAGATAATGAAGAGCCAATGGCTAATTCAAAATCTTGTATATAAAAATCATTGTCTAAACTCTAATTTCACTGTTTGGGAGATTGATTCATCGTTTGAAGGCGTAGAAATGGGGAAAGACGTATGAAAATCCAGTGGCGTACACTCACTTTTATTTCAACGTTAATTAGGAATAATATATTGTTTAAATATTATTGTTCAAAATAGGCCACAATATATTTATCTGCAGGTTTTTACTGAAGTTTCCATCTCTATATCCAAAGACCGTTTTCAAAGATATAAATTATAGTTATATTTATACAATAATTTTACAAACTTATCACATAAAATATACTCACAAAATGCAACACATGCACTACCCATAGAAACGCCAATGTAAACGTTGATCTCGTGATCGACATTTCTTTGGCGAAAAAATAATAAAAACTAGTTTTACGGCTGTCTGGGTCGGAATTGTAAAACGGAGTAAAACGATTGAAAAATAATGTTTTAAAATATCGATTTTTATTTTATAAATTTAAATATGTAACGAAACGGAACATATAAATAAAATTTATTTCTTTACAATTTTGTGCTTAATTTTTACTATTGAAAAAATCATGTTTTTTGGTATTTTTATGACGGTAATAGTCGCTGCGTGGAAGAATACAGGTTTTGTATGACCATAATTACTACTTGTGAACAAGAATTGGCTACACTGTACGACAACTTCTGGTCAAGTCTACTATAGAGAAACTCAAATAAATATACTACTTTATATATTCTGTAATTTCTTATGAGGAAACGCAAATTGCAATTGAGAAAACAGGCAGTTTTCGAGGGCCGCTGTGTACATTTAAATTTGAGGATATTCGGCGTTTAAACTATGAAATCACTCTTCTAAATTGAGGATTTCCACTATAGTTGAAAATATGTGTTGTCTATAGTGTTAATACTACTAATAATAATATATTACCCATCTCAAATCTGGTTCTATTTTTTAAATTTTTTGCAAATCACAATGATAAAAGGCTGCTAATATCAAAACTGACTGGCACATTGTAAGTATGGGAATCTATTTCTGCTAGTTTTTTTTAGAAAATACTGTGAATCTATCTATATAAAAGGCTAGGACAACAAGTTACACTGTTTGTCTGGTAGGATAACTACGCCACCTAAGAAATAAATCTGAACTACCTTGGTAGAACTACATTTGGTCGTTCGAGCCAGATAGCAATAAATAATTTTATTTTGTTTTATTTCAATTAAATATTTTACCAGCGACCTCAATACGTTTTACACAAACAGTAGTTTTGTGTATTTTTTTTATTTCTTTTCTGCTATTTAAATTATTTATCCATTTCTGTTTATTAAAATTTAAATTTAACTTTATATATCTAAAATTTTATGTAGAAAGCTAAAACAGTCTAAGAAGAAGGCTTTTAGGAAGAAGGAAGTTTATGAAGGCGACTTTTTTTAGTGCCTAAACAACTCATTGACATTTTATTCAAAGTTTAAACATTGATTTCATAAAATTTAACCAATTCTTTACATGTACTAAATTTTATTTGACTAGGCTTATACTCACTGAACGAAAATATATATGTTACATAATAAGGACCAGATATATTACATTCTAAAAATCGTACAACGCAAAATATTTTAAAGAATTTCATTATAATGATTAAATGATAGAACAGTCCGCGTTCTGAATACAACACCGCACCGGCTGGCCTATTCTTGGCCTTATCAATAGAATGTCAACGTTGATCTTTCTGCAGTTTTAAGAAATCAAAAGATGGATTGTGCCATGTACAGAGCTTGCTCCTTTTAATCTCGTCTGATATCTGCCACGTTCTCGGTTTGTTGGAGATTTTTGTTGAAGGTTTTTCCTCTAAATTCCTGGGGAAAATTAAATTGTTGGAAAATAAAAAAGTCCAAATGATTAACTAGCAGCGATATCGGATTTGTAGCGTAAGAAACGGGTGCTTTCGAAAATGGGGTAATTAAACTTGCAAAGGGGTTTTTTATCGAAGATTTAAGGTTTTAGAATGAAATGGAATTTTTATTTTTATATTATATAACGAGGAGCAATTTTTTTTATTTAATACCACAATATTAGTCGCATTAACTGCTCATGGATATTAGAGACTTGTTACGTTAAGGTTAGGTTAGGTTAGGTGAGGTTAGGTCTCTGCGGCAGCCTTATGGACCATCACTGGATGTGTTCCGTTGCATGTTTTGGCGGTGAAAGAAAAGAGCTTTATGAGAGAAGAGGCCCAAACCTTACTGTGGCCAAGAGAAGACAGGAAAGGGAAAGGTCAGTTGAAAGATGGCAAGAAGAATGGAACAACACGGAAGATGTGGCACAGTGGACGAAAATGCTGATCCCGAACATAAGAGATTGAGTGGACTGTGGCCACAGGCGACTGGATTATTTCCTGACGCAGGTGCTCACAGGACACGGGTGTTTTAGGGCCTACCTCTATAGGATCGGAAAGGCTGATACAGATGAATGCATATACTGTGGATACTCGGACACTGTGACACATACGATGTTAGATTGCAGCAGATGGATAGTGGAAAGGAATAGAATGGAGAGAGAGACAGGTGTGAATTGTGTTACAGTAAAGGAAATGATTGAGAGAATGATTGAAAATAAATTAGGTTGGACTAACATAAACAGCCATATCCGTGCAGTGATCAAGAAAAAGGAAGAGGAAGAAAGACAGCTGGACCAACGCTAAAGGTAAGAGTGAATTATGCTGAAAGGTGAAGCTAGAAAAGTGAGTCACACTGTATGAGTTAGAATGCGTGAGTCAGACTGTGGGGAAGGAGGGAATGATGCCGAACTAGGAGCGATGAGTGTCTTCTACGCGCTACCTGGAACGAGGCAGGGAGCCTCCTTGCTGATGAATAGAGTGTGGATGTGTATGAATGGAGAATTAATGAATAAAGGTAGTGCTTGGAAAGTGATGCCGGCCTTACAGCGGCCATTCCTCTTCCGGATCGCTGGATGACAGAGGAGGGTCTGGTTACGCAGGTAGGCGTTCGGCGTAGACTCGGCGACGAGAGGGCATTTTAAAGTACCTCGTGAATTATCGTCGGGAGTACGAAGAACGAATCCTGCACTAAAGTTAATGAGGCGGCGTCCTGGACTGAGATGTCTTTTGAAGATTCCAGACGCCCCCTATATAAAGACGAAAAAAAAAGTTACAAGAATACATCTACCTGGGACAGATAATGAGAGTTAACAAAGAAAATCAAACTGCCGAAATTACCAGAAGAATAAGGTTAGCATAGACAGGATTTGGAAAGCTGAGTTGGATCTTGAAAAACACTAAAGTAGAACAATATTTGAAAACCAGACAAAGTTCTTAAACATGTGATCAAGTTCTTTTTTTGTTCTTGTTAAGATGACTACATCATCTGCGTACTCTATAAATTGCTGTTTATAGTGGAAAATGGTACCCGTCGTTTGGATCTTACTTTCTCTCAGTATTGTCTCCAAGACAACGTTAAACAGATTAGTATGAAGTGGATCGCCTTGTTTTAATCCTTTTATAACCGAAAACAGATTTGACATACTTTCTTCTATGACCACAATATTGTTTGTACTTGTTAGTGACATTTAAAATAATTTTATCAATTTTTCTTAATATTCCTAAATTTTGTGGAGCTTTATACAACTTTCTCCGATCGATAGAATCATACGCCTGTTTAAAATCAATGAAGAGCATGTGGAGTCCTAGGTTTTGTTTGTAACTTTTATTTTGTATAAATTTTAAGGTAAATATTTGATCCACTGTCGATTTTCCTGCTCTAAACCCTCCTTGGTATTTACCTTCTATGTCATTCTCGTATTTTTTCAATCTATTACGTATGATCTTTGCTAATATTTTGTACACAACATCCAGTAGGGCTATCCCTCCGTAATTTTCGCAAAGGGTTCTGTCACCTTTCTTTTGTATTGGGCAAATTACAGCATTACTCCATCTCTCTGGCATTTTCTCCTCTCTCCACACTCTCAGTATCAGGTTACATAGCTTTCTTTGCATTACGACCACTCCCTCCTTTACAATTTTTGCCGGGATTCCATTCTCCCCTGCACTTTTACTGTTTTTAAGGCATTTTATTGTTTCCTTTATTTCCTGTTCTGTTGGTTCCTCTAAGTACTCCTCATCATGATCCTCTGATTGGCCCGTTGCCTCATTTGTTTGCATCTGTTCTTCATTAGTTAGCAGTTCTTCAAAATATTGTGCCCATCTATTTAATTTCTCTGCAGTAGCTGATACAGCATTCTCTGCTACTTTATTCCTACAAAAATTGTTTGCGGGTTATTTGTTTATCTGTTTCTCTTCACTTCTTGATAGAAATTTTTTGTTTCTTTTCTAATCTAATGCCTATTGTTTTTAATTTTCGTTCCAAATATTCATTTTTTTTCCTGCAGATTCTTTTAGCTTCTTTCCTTTTCGTTTCATGTTCTGTAATTGTTTCTTGGGTTCTATTATTATCTTTTTCCGCTGCCATAGTTATACAATAAACGTTCTATTATGAAAAATAAAAATAAAAAGGTTTTTAATGACATATTTATATATAAAATAATAGAAAGTAGGTAACATTTTTTAGTTAAGTAGGTAACAGATATTTTAGTTATAATATTTCACGTTATTTTAGAACACCGTGTATATATTTAAACATGGATATATCTCGGAAAAATCCGCATTGAACAACATACGCATAGCATAAAAACATTAGTAATACTAAGACCTTTGCCATCGAGCCGTTTTTCCGCGTTACTCCATCCAATAAACCTTTCTTTTCCCTACTGATAAGCCGAAGTGAGCAAAAAAGGCGGCAATTTCGGAAAAGGATGATATATCTAACGGCATTCTTATATTTTATGTATATCTCATTCACTTTATCAAGTGCGAAAGTTGAAAACTGTTGCTTCTACCCGACTTGAATTTAAAGAATTGTACCATATATATATCTGCATATCGATTTGTAGAACAGAAAGATAAGAACAATGGCGTGCTTGAACAATACGTGAACTACACGGTTAATTAATTTACTAGTTTCTTAATTTTGATACACATTTCACTGTATATTAAGTATAACCAACTGTCTTGTGGCCACAATATGTCAATAATCTAACATCTAACAGGTAAGCGACACGCCCCACTCTTGAAATGTTTGGTGAATATTCGTTTCGAATATTGGCGATCCTTTTGGCTAAATTATTTTATTAACTGATGCTTTAAATTGATTAGTTGTTGTGGAGAACCATTTTCTCCTTGTGGAGATATTCTAACTTTCTCCTTTTAATCGTACACATTACTTCTCTTTCTTTAGCAAGCAAGTAGCAATAGTTGTTGTTGATTTCTTTAATGACTGTACAGTTAAATTGCTGGAGACCCGAAGAGGAAGTAGGCTAGTACGTCGTTGGATAAGATTGAACCAATTTGTCTAAAAATCGACAGTTTTGAAAACTCTATATGAGGAGAGCAAAAGAGGTAGAGCATTGATTAACAGGTCATTGGAGAGGATTGAAGGAAATCGTCTAAAAATCAACAGATTTGAAAAATTTGTGTCAGGATAGTAGAGGAGGCAGAAGGCTAGTACTTCATTGGACAGGATTGAATAAAATCGTCCAAAAATTGACAGTTTTAAAAACTTTGTATCAGGGGGTCAAAGAGGTAAAGGGTTAGTAGGTTACTGGATAAGATTGAAAGAAATAATCTAAAAATCCACAGTTTAGAAAAAAAATGTATCGGAAGAGCAGAAGAGGCAGAGGGTTAGTAGCTATACTCGAAATCGTCTAGAAGTCGACATTATTAAAGTAATTGTATCAGAAGAGCAGAAGAGGCAGGGGCTAGTAGGTACGTCATTGGATAGGACTAAATAAAGTAGTGTAAAAATTGACAGTTTTGAAAACTTGGTATTAGAAGAGGAAAAGAGGTAAAGTTTGTTTAGCAGTAAATGGTTGACTTCAATTAGTATCGACTATAAACATCCTGGGTTAACCGATAATAGTATAAAAGGCCCGGTTTCAGGTAACAATGGTTTACCTGAGGTACAAAGTCTTAACAATGAATTAAAGTCAACCATTTTCTGCTAAACAAACTTTAGACGGTTAGTAGGTTACAGTAGGGGATAGGATTGAACGAAATCGTCCAAAATCGATAGTTTTAAAAATTTTGTATCGGGAGAGCAAAAGAGCTAGAGGGTTAGTAGGTTACTGGATAGGATTGAACGACATCGTCGAAAAATTAACAGTTTTCAAAAAATGTATCAAGAGAGCAGAAAAGACATTGGGTTAGTACGTCGTTAGATGGGATTGAAAACAAAATCGTCTAAAAATTAACAGTTTTGAAAAAAATGTATCAAGATAGCCGAAGAGGCAAAGCTTTAGTAATATATAAATTAACAGCTAATTCTAACTTTCTTGCTTGTCGAATTCACTCGATTATATGCCTGTCCTTCAGTCATACGTACATTTTATTATTCAATTAATCGCTACTGTAATCACTATGAATTGTACATTCTTGTCGCACTCCTGTTCTGATATTTTTTGTTTGTGATAACAAGTATTTTCAATTCTTGTTGCGCACTCCTCATAAAATACTGTGAAACAGCAAAGGCATTAAAATATTCAGTCAGAATGACATGGGTTCAAAGCCCGTTAAAACAAAACATAGAAAAATACGAAAAAACAACAAATGAAACACATGCAGTAAATAAGAAGAAGAGAATGGCGGGTTAAATGGAAATGTAGAGGGTATTAAAAGACAGAAAAAATTATAAAATAAGACAATTTTATAAAAAAAATCAAAGCTGTAACACAACAAACGATGGACAGTGTTTGAGGTACACAAAATGAATGAATCCGGGTTGCTCAGAGTCGGAAGAGATGTATTAGAGGTGTATTAGCTAGTTTTTTTTTATTTTTCCGTTTAACACAATCAGAAAATAATCTGTATAATTTGTAGATATGTATGAGCAAATGTTTTTTTTGTGTCTTGAATAAAATTGTATTCCTATTTATATATAACATGTTTAAGAGGTCCACTGTAAATAATTTTTGGTCAAAAAACTTTTTATATCACCATTACTTCATTTACTACTAAAAACAATCTCCCGACGACCGAGAAACTTCCACCCGGAGCTTATTCTGGCAAATGGAGTAATAAATTCAGCGGAACCTATCGAAAAAGTGAAAAACTTTAAAATAAATTGAGTACAAGTCATAACAAAGCGATGTTTTATTCATGCTCATCCTATCTAGTGAAAGCCGCCGGGACATATTTTGTTCCAGAAATGTCCATTAAAAAGTATAACAGTGCTTCTTGTCTCCCGGGCTAAGTGAAATTTTAATACGGACGCTGTTGAAGTCGACTCGGAAGAAATTTATAGAGGTGGGAGAGTGTTTCTGGAGCTGTTACAGAAAAAAGATGGTACTGTAGAAAACTCGATATATGATCTGATTCTCATACTGAGTCGTGACTGAAACGTTCTTTTTAAACGAAGTGAAAAAGTGGTGTAAGAAGTAGGGGAACCGAGGGTGGCGCCGTACGGCGGCTAATTCCGTAGAAGAAAGTTTTAAGGGAATAAAATGACATTAAGCTACCTGTCATTGTTACACGCGTACGATTTGATGAGTTAGTTGTCACGGCAACCGTGGTAGTTGTTATTGTTCAAAATAGTATCACAAGATAGTTATTTAATGACATTTTGTTTCGACGTGACGGACAGTGCGTCGGCTAAATCGTTCGTAGGGTCGTTTGTGGTGGAGCAAAGTTAAGACCGACAGCTGCTTTATATGGTATTCCTGTTATGACGTTATCGGATACTCAAATGGCGAGAAAGCCTGAGCTCTCAAATAAACAGAAGAGAAATTAGAAATCAAATATTTCTACTGACAGGATTGTTTTATGGATTGACACCACAATCATTAAAATCTGCATTATTTGCATATACCGAGATTAATAACATTACAAATACTTTCAATACAGATAGAAAAGAAGCTGGTGAAGACTGGTTTTTCAATGAGTTTTTAAAAAGGAAATCCTGAAGTAAGTGTCAAGCTAACGGAACCTTCCAGTGTTAATCAAATTATTGCATTCATTGCCAGCCACAAGAAATCGTTCTTTTGTAATCTGGTTTCAAGATACGACAAATAAAAATTTTGTCCTCATCGAATTTTTAATGTGGAAGAAACAGGCATTAGTGTAGCTAATAAACCTGGCAAAATACTTGCCCCTAAGAGCATGAAACAAGTAGGAGCTGTCATCAGTTGGGAACGTGGTGTAACATTTTTTATATAATTAAAATATTAATTATTTTTATTCCTTTTACCCCCGTGATGATACGCTCATGTTCGGTCTACCATCTTCAAAATTTTATTGAATGCACGGAATTTCCCTGCGTCCGAAAGGTTTTTAATCCTTTCCGTTTTAATCCGGAGTATGAAAGGAACTAATGCTTTTCGGTGAAGGCGGGTTTTTTTGTGATAGATTTGTAAATATTCCGAAGGCTCGTATAGTAATTTTTCTGTAAAGACCCAATCTAGAAGATTTATATTTTATCACGTCCAATTACTATTACCGTTAATTATCTCGAACTTTCCGATGTCGTTAGAATTTTATCTTCTAAGAAATGGATACTGTCCCATGATTTCTGAGTGGGAGATATCCCTTCTTCTTTTTTGGGGGTAGTTTGGTAAAATTTGAGAGAAACCAAGTCACTTGTGAGTGGGCACTCGTTAAGAAAAGAGTTATTTCTCGTGAGACGCTTTGCTCATATTATCGTATCTGCTACCTTACCGTATCTGTGCATTTTCTTTATGTGTGTATACACTGGTTTATTTGAGTTTTTTTTTTATCTAATACTATATTAGATTAAATATAGTTATAAAGTACCTTTAATGTTAATTACATTCAGTGTTTAATACAAGTATAGTATTAACTTCAGTGAATTAATGCAGCAGTCGTCAGCAATTACTGTAAGTTACCATAATCTTAGTATCTCCACTTATCTGGGCGAGTAATATGGTATGGTATCATATTATCTGCAATCATATATGCGAATCAAAGTTCATTCATGTCTTCACCTGTAGTTGAGAGTAGCTACTGAATTTTGCATTCAATTTAAAGAACATTCTATATTTTTTTGTTACGAACCAAATTCCATCAGCTACTAAGAAATTTCAATAAGTAATAATTATGAACATTTAAGTCTCAGTTTATCATTAAATAATAGTGAGAGATAGCTAATCAATTTAACCAAGTGCGGTTTGGTTAAATTTTTATGTTTTCATTTCAGTAACTTTTTTGTATTTTTGTAAATTTAGATTTGGTTAATTTTTGTTTGTTATAATTTTTATTCTTTTTTTTGCTGTAATATCTCGAGATACGCCAAAACTTTATTTGTGCATGATTGTATTATATATCTTTGTAAAGGTATTTTCTAATTATATTACTGCTTATTTTTGTATGTATACCCCCATTTCATAGTTGATGGTGTATTTTTATCTTGTGTGTACATTCAGCTACCGATATCATTTTGTCGTTGAATATATTGTTTTTGTTTTATGAATGAATTTTATTTGTCGACTCTTAACAAGTTTCCTGATATAACCATAACTCTGAACATTTACTTATTATATTAAATTATTATTATACTTTCGACCAGAATAAAGATCAGGGTGATTAAGTTTCGTAGGTAAGTAGGTATAATACCTATTATACTTATTATTTGTTTATGCAGAGTGTTAACCAAATTTATTTAATAATTAACTGTTGATATCTTTTCTTGGGTTTGATCTCTGAACCTAAATATCTTTCCTTATCTCTTTTCTTTTCTAAGGTTTCTTAATTTTCTCCTTAAACCCCTAAAAATTAAGTGGCGCCCTGTTCCTATCTTATCTAATCTGTGATAATTTAACCCATCTATCTTTTTGTTTATTTCTGTATCTTTTCTAATATCTCCTATCCTATCTTTACTTATTTCGTCCGTTGGACCCATTCCCGGTTTCAAAAGCTAGTTTCGAACCCACGACTCGCTCTCCACCAACCATCTGGCTGCCATCCGCAGTGTCTCCATTGGTGACCTTTCTAGCACCATCCAAAAAAGGTTTTCGAGGTTACAGTGGGAATAATATACCTGTCTGTTGCTGTATCAGTGCAATAGGACAGTATGTTTCACCACTAATTATATATCCTCATTTGAGAATGCATCCATTGCTAGAGCAAGGAGGGCCGAATGGTTCTATTTATAAATGTTCTAAGTCTGGGCGGATGATTGAGGAATTGTTCTACATATGAATAGTCTATTTTACAGAACATACAAAACCATCAGTAGAGGAGCCAGTCTTATTCATCTTAGACAATTACAGTAGAAATATTTCTTTGTACGATTTTTGTTGCAAAAATGACAGCATTATGGTGACAATACGACCCTATACGACGCATAGGAATCAACCACTGGATCTGACAGTGTACAGTCCATTGAAAGTGGCTTTATATAAGGAATGTGATTTGCACATGAACCTCTATCAATATAACAGACTAACACCTCTACACTTCATTCCACTGTTTACTCAAGCATATTTGGATGTTGCTAATTCAGAAAAAAAGTGGATTGATACAAGATCAAGATGAAAACCTTCCTGATGAAGGATTTCTGCCTAACAAGCTGTTAAAAATACAGGCATGGACCCTGAAAATTTAGGAGCACCCAGTTTATTAGATATGCCTCTGGATTTTAATGAATCTTTGTTACCTACAAATACAGGATCACCTGAATCCATTGAAGATGCACGTTTATCAACATCAGGAATCCAAAATTCACTACTTCCTAAAAAACCAAAACTGGGTAAAGTTAATATTTCACTTCCATCGATGTCAACAACTACTTGATGACTTACCTTTGATTTACAATGAAATATCGCTATCACCTGAAAAGAAGAACATCCCAAAAGGGAAGGGGAAAGGTAAAAGGACAAAACAACAATCAAAAGTACTTTCCTTAACACCTATGAACTCTAGGTTAGAAGAAAGTGAAAAACAAACAAGCTGCCAAAAAGATTAAACTAGAAAAATGAGCTAGTACAAAAGCATTAAAAACAACAAAAAAAGAAGATAAAAAAAAAATTTCAAAGGAGGGTTCATCATCTTCTCGGTCTGAGGAAGGACAAAACGTTTTATGTGATGATGAAGAAGAGTTAGATGATGATTTTGTTGAAGAATTTTCACAGAATGGAATAACACCATAGAAACCATAGAAAAGAAAAGATTGATCTGGTATGGCCATTTATAACAAATGAATGACACTAGATGGCTAAAAAAATATGAAGTTGGATCCCAGTAGAAGAATGGAAGCGAGATCGACCGGAAAATAGATGAAAAAAAAAAAATGGACGAAAATGTTGAAAAGCGAGATAACTAAACATGTAACCTTCACAATGAAAAGGGATACCAGCCCACCGGTCACAATGAATAGTACACAGCTTCAACAAACTAATGACGTAAAATGCCTTCTACAAATCACTCCTAAAGCCGGTATGGACATACTGAATGGAACTCTGAGGTGGTCCTAGTAACTCAAACCTTGAAATCCTCCAAAGATTTTACAATAAAAAATCGTTTCTTATTTTAAAGAAGTCGTGAAAAACGATTCAAACCAACGGACTTGAGTAATAGATTTAGTTAGATAATAATACTACGTTTAATAGTAGTGTAGTAAATTCTGTCGGGAGTTTTTATCAGTTCTTCTGTCAAGCGGGGCCCGCTGCGAATGGGCGATACTCTCTGAGTAATTTTAGCATTGATACCCAGAGGATATCACAACATTCGTAACACTACCAAAAAAACCAAATGCAAAAGAATGCCAAGACCACCGGATAATAAGTTTAATGACTCATACGCTCAAAATATTTTTAAAAATTATACACCGGAGAATACACAACAAACTTGAGCAGGACATAAGTGACACACAATTTGGATTTAGAAATGCACTGGGAACGAGGGAAGCCCTGTTCGCTGTGAATGTACTTGTGCAAAGATGCATGGATGTTAATCAGCCAGTACATATGTGTTTCTTGGATTACAACAAAGCCTTCGATAAGATCAGACATAACCGTCTTATCGAATTACTTGAAAAGAAAAACTTAGATAAGAGAGACATCAGGATCATTAACGCTATCTATTATAATCAGATCGCTGTGGTAAAAGAGAACAACGTCTTTTCAAATGAAATACAGATTGAGAGGGGCGTCAGGCAGGGCTGTGTCCTGTCTCCTACTTTGTTCAATTTGTATTCAGAGGAAATAATCCAGGAAGCACGTGAAGAACTAGCTATGGAAATAAAAGTAAATGGCCGACCAATCAATAATATACGGTTTGCAGACGACACTATTTTATTAGCGGAATGTCTTGAGGATTTACAACTAATGGTTGACAGAGTGGTAGAAATCAGTGAAGAAGACGGACTGTCCCTAAACACAAAAAAGACACAATTTATGGTAATTATAAATGCCCAACAGCGCCAAGAAAACATAACAATACATGGAGAACAAATTAAAAAAATTGAAAAATATAAATATCTGGGTACAATAATTAACGACTTCTGAGATGCTACGTGTTCTCCGTATTATTTTATGGATTTTAGGCTTGGACATTGAAGAAAGATGTTTCGGACAGATTAGAAGCCTTCGAGTTATGGGTCTACAGAAGGATATTAAGAATAAGTTGGGTGGATAGAGTCACGAATGTCGAGGTGTTGAGAAGAATGGGTAAAGATAAAAGGTTTTAAATACAATTAAAGTCAGAAAACTGCAATATCTGGGACATATCATGAGGGGCGAACGTTATAACTTGTTGCAATTAATAATGCAAGGAAGAATACAGGGTAGGAGTCGCGAAAGACGACGCATTTCCTGGTTAAACAATTTGAGAACTTGGTTTAGCTGCAGTTCTACTGACCTCTTTAGAGCAGCGGTATCTAAAGTGCGAACTACCATGATCATAGCCAACCTTTTGAGAGGAGATGGCACATGAAGAAGAAGACCCAGAGGGTAGCACAGATATCTGCCGTGGAATAAAAACTGACACCTGGCAGTAGGTATAAAATGTACACTCATGAAAATATAAATTAATAATTTATTTTTTGGGTCTCTGCCAGGGACCGCCAGCCGGCGTTGGACGTGACAACATGTTGAACAACCACAAAGGAGCCAAAAAACAACAAGAGCTTCACTCGCTGAAGATTCTGTGCTGAAACTTCAACAGGATCTCACTCAAGCGGGACGACCGAGGCAATGCATGAAATGGACTGTGTCTATAAACGAAAACATTTTGCGCCTCTATTACCAGGTGCCGAACTTGTTATTCTTTTTACTACTGGAGTTATTTCGAAGAGCCTCTTAGAGAACATAAAACAGCTGGGTCTTAATGAACATCTTTATAAGACCATTGAAAAAGCAGTACTGCTCTCTACATGTAGATGCGTAAGAAAATTTTTGGCAGATACTACGACGTACCAAGTCATCTAGGGCTCTATAACATGGAAAGAGTCCCACCGGAGCTCAATCCTTTTGATACCTTAGGTATGTGGGATGGGTCAATTTTCCCCTTAGAAGGAGTATGAGCCGTATGGCTAAATCTCTGAAGTAAAGTAATATTAGAGGTATTTTTTCGCTGGAGAAAATTCCTACATGTCCTTAACATATATATATATATATATATATATATATATATATATATATATATATATATATATAAAGTAGTTAGGTATTATTGACTGACACGTTATGTAAAATAAAGTTTTATTTTGAGGTTGCAGTCATTAATAGGGCAGGAAAGTAAAACTCTTTGTTCTTTATTCAAGCTTTCGCAAAATTTATTTGCTTCTTCAGGATATGCTAAAATATGGTATCAGTAAATACAACGAAATTAGAACTAAATAGCATTGTATAAAACTAGTAAAAAAACTTACAACATGAGGTTAATCCATTAAATTTTCAAATTTGCAAAACATTAAAACTTAACTTATTTTAAAAATTATATAGTTATGTAAGTACAATATTCCAATTTAATTTAATTTTGTAAAAATTCATTTTGACATTGATTGTTTGATTTATGTCAGAAAGACACTCGTTTCTGTTTATTATATTTTTTGTTGTTGATAACTAGCTCTTGATTGTTATTATGGTTACGTACAAAGTGGCGCCAAATATGAATATTTAAATTTTTTGAAATTCTAATATTTATAGTCAGAAAATCTAATATTGGAAAATTATAGTATTAATTTTCATAAGACAGAATGTAATTATAGATATTGCTTAGTTTATCAATATCAGTTTTTTTATTAACGTTATTATTAAATATCAATGCGTTAATAAAAAAACTGATATTGATAAACTAAGCAATATCTATAATTACATTCTGTCTTATGAAAATTAATACTATAATTTTCCAATATTAGATTTTCTGACTATAAATATTAGAATTTCAAAAAATTTAAATATTCATATTTGGCGCCACTTTGTACGTAACCATAATAACAATCAAGAGCTAGTTATCAACAACAAAAAATATAATAAACAGAAACGAGTGTCTTTCTGACATAAATCAAACAATCAATGTCAAAATGAATTTTTACAAAATTAAATTAAATTGGAATATTGTACTTACATAACTATATAATTTTTAAAATAAGTTAAGTTTTAATGTTTTGCAAATTTGAAAATTTAATGGATTAACCTCATGTTGTAAGTTTTTTTACTAGTTTTATACAATGCTATTTAGTTCTAATTTCGTTGTATTTACTGATACCATATTTTAGCATATCCTGAAGAAGCAAATAAATTTTGCGAAAGCTTGAATAAAGAACAAAGAGTTTTACTTTCCTGCCCTATTAATGACTGCAACCTCAAAATAAAACTTTATTTTATATATATATATATATATATATATATATATATATATTTTTGTGATCTGCTTTATGATGTTTTATTATTAATTAACACTAATTTAATTAATCCAATTATTTAATTAATTAATTCACTAATTTATGCAGGGTCATACAAATCAAATACTAATAAAATTTCTCAGGGTGCCTTTTTAATTTTACTTTAATCAGTTTACTTTATATATCTCTTCTAGTGGGTTCAGTATCTCCTAGTTGCTCATAATCGGGATAGAACAGGAAACGGAACTAACATTAAAACAACATAAATATGCACACAAATTATTATTTATTTTCAATAAGCAATACGATGAATATTAATAAATAACTTTTGTGGGCAATTATCTTTCCCAACAAACTCCTATACTCTAAATTTAATTTTAATTACAAACTATCTATTGATCTGTTTTATAATAATATCTACTAAAAAAAATGACCATATAAAAATATAATTTATTCACAAAAAAAATAACTCTTTGAAACTTGGAATCTTAGTTCGTATGCTTATATTTTATTTTATCTTTAGAATATCTTAGATTTTTCTTTCATTCAAATTATTTGACTGACCTTTTTTATTTTTTTACACCAATGATGTCTCCTCTCGATCAAACCACAGTTCTTTCCTTGATTGATTATGTCCGGCTACCATCAAATCTTTCCCGTTCTCAGCATCGATCCAAACCGCATACCAGCAAACTACTCCTCCGAAAAAACACAAGCCCAATCCTCTTTTGACCGGTACTCTTTACACACAAATTCTTCTTTCTTTCTCAAATATATCTCGTGGACTATGCAGAGGTATTAAGAATCAGAGACTCAAAAGAGGTATTAATCTTCTCGATTTTTATCTGCTCTCAGCTTCCACCTTTTTCACTAACAAACGAAAACACTGGCACTCAGATTGACTACACGAAAACACGTCTTCTCTTCTGGTCTGCCGGTAACATAATAATCTTTTCAATCTCTCCAGACAACCTTCTCAACTCTCTCATTTCCACCATTCCTTTTTAACCAATCATAAGCATTCATCTTTCCCACTTATTTTCGATTTAGAAAATTTCCAACATGATATTTAAAACAAATAAACTACTTTCACTCAAATTACTTTTCAGAAACCATTAACAATTTTACCTTTTTCAACAGAAATAAGTTTCCAAATTCTTGTTATCTCATATCTAAATCTAATTCTTATTTACTTTCGAAAAATGTCCACCGCAAAATACAATTGCAAAGTTTATTCCTTAAATCTATAATTATACGGGTTCCATTGTCCTTTCACTATTCACTCAGTCTTTCACGGAACAATGTTTTCTCTTATGGTCTATTACAAATAAGTACAGGGTTGTATTTTAACTTATATGCCCGCGGTATATTAAAATAATAAAAAAACTCTATTCTATTTCTGATCGATAAACTGATCCATAACAGTATATATATATATATATATATATATATATATATATGCGGGGATCCTACAGTTTCTGCCGCTTCCCGCATTTCGATCGCCATCTTTTTCTATCTCTCCAGGTGTCTTCATCAATGGCTCTGTCTTTCATGGTTTCCATAACACCTTGTATCCAAGACTTGGCTGGTCTTCCTCGTTTTCTTCTATTACTTGGATTGTATTCCATAGCTCTTTTTGGCCATCCGTTGTCGTCCATCCTCTGTACGTGTCCATACCATATTAACTGTCTAGTTTCTATTCTTTCAGAAGATGTATGTACTCTATCTGTTTTTCTTCTAATTTCAGAATTAGGTATACGTTCTACTCTTGATATACGGCAAGCTCTTCTTAGGTAGTCCATTTCAACCGTGTCAACTTTTTTCTTTCCTTTTACTGTCATTTGCCAACATTCTGCTCCATATGTAAGAATGGGCTCTACAATTACTTTGTAGATAGTCATTTTAGTTCTCATAGTAGCTTTGTTGGATTAAAGTATCGAATTCAGAATTTGAACACTCTTCCTGCCTTGTTGCACTCTATAGTCTATATCTAGTTCCGTTGTTCCTTTACTGCAGATAGTACTTTCCAAATATTTGTATTCGTAGCACCTTTTCATTTGTCTAATTTCCAAATCCGGGTCTTCGTCTTCACTGCCTATTCGCATATATTCTGTTTTAGACATATTCATACTCATCCTCCATTTTTCGTATTCATCTTTGAGCTTTCTAAGCATATAATCTGCATCTTCTTCACAGCTTGCAATTAGTACTTGATCATCTGCAAAGAACAGCGTTGTCAGATAATGTTTGTTAAGCTTCAACCCCATTCTAGCACATTTTTGTCTCCACTGGTGCAGTGCTTCTTGGATATATATTTTGAATAGGGTGGGGGAAAGACAACATCCTTGTCTCAAGCCTTTCGTTACTGTAAATACCCTTGAGAAAGTATTTCCTGTTCAGTATTGCTTTTAGATATGTTTTACTAAGGTCCGTTTTCGTCAACAACAGTTGTCAAAAAATGTTACTTATTGTTTATATGCTAAGAACAGATTGTAAATAAAAAGAACTCAATAAAAAAGTGTTGTAGATTTTGAGCTAAAATACTGTTTATAGGCATGAAGTATCTTCTTGTCTGTGTTTCTAAATACATTTAACTTGTAACTATACAAGATATGCAATTATCTATAGATGTATAGTCGCATAAACTACATCAAAAGATATGCATAAATTTATTAACCCATTTTTCATTCCCTCTATATAATTAGCACATATGGATCTACCTTTGACAAGACCAACCGCCTGGTCTAACCTGATTACAGAATCATTTACCCTAAGTAAAGTTCCATCCTCGAATATGCACCGGCAGCATCTTCTGCACCCATCTCAAACAAAGTTCCTCTTATTTACTTGCTTGTCAAAGCCCACTCTGCCTTGCCTTTCTAAATAATCGCGCAAAATGCTTTTTGCATTAGCCTTAGAGGGATACACACTACACGCGGATGGGTAAATGTATTACAAAATATTTCGGGAGATATAGAAGACGACACGAATTCCGCAAATATTTTGAATATTATTCGGAAAAATCTGAATAATGTGTCTGCTATTCTAATATGAATACGTGGGGTGGGTTTGCGGGTGATTATGTTTCGGATTTCGGGGACATGGAAAGCGTACTATTATATAATCGGTTTAATAATCGCTTTTCTAATATACTTTAACACAAACAAAGAAGAGGAATAATACGATAACTTTGCAGGACCGTTTCTGTTAAGTACGTGTAGTGGATGAGCCACGATTGTCTAATAATAATTTCTATTGTAAAGGGTCGAAAAACCCATACATTGCATTTGTCTTACTTCCGTTTATTTTACTGGATTTTATAGATATACTTGGTATTTAATTTTTGTAGATTTATGTTCAGCTACCTTCGAGAAATCCTTTTAAAAATTTACTGCTTTATACTATCATAATATGCCGTTATGGTCTGTATTCAGTGTAATCTCTCCGAAGTACCAAAAAATATCCCGTTAGGCCAGGGAGCATTCTATTTACTTCGACAACCGTATCTGTTTTAACTACTTTGATCATGAAGGCTTTTGTTTGTAAATATTTAAACACACCGCATAATCTATAAAACCCACTTATAATTCCAATATTTTCATTCAAATTCGGAAACTGTATTTCTTTCCAAGCCATTTCTTATGTGTATAAAAAGGAATATAGCACGTATAGTGTATCAGTATTTTAAGTTTACTTCTTAATAATTTAGTTCACTACGTATGGTATACAATATATATATCCATTCTAGAAATGTGCTAAATTCGAAAACATCCAACAGATCTCAATAAAAACATTGACATTGATAACTTAAGCCAGATATATCACTCTCTTGTATATTCCATGTGCAACATGGAATATACAAGGATGGAACAAAAAGGCGACGGAAGTGATCAAAGAGTTTAAAGAAAGCAACATCGACATACTAGTAACAACAGAAACCAAAAAGAAAGGAAACGGAACGGAAACAATAGAAGACCATATCCACTGCTGGAGCGGAATTAATAAGGAATGTAGAGCAAAGGCAGGAGTGGGAATACTAATCAAAAATAAGTGGAAGAACAGGGTTAGAACATGGGAACCAATCAACGAGAGAATAATTAAAATGCATATAGACATATACGGTAAAGAGACAGTGATACTCGGAATATATGCACCAACAGACGATTCTCCGAGAGTAGAAAAAGAACATTTCACGGAACAACTCCAAAATCAAATAGAGGTAATTAAAAAGAACGTGGAGATAATTATAACAGGAGACCTTAACGGTAGAACCGGAAGGAAAGAAAACGATAAAGTAGTGTGGAGATTTGGAGAGGATGAACAAAACGATAACGGAGAACGTCTGATTGAATTATGCGAACTAAACAACCTAAAAATCACCAACGGATTCTTCAGACATAAAATATTCATAAATATACATGGACGCAAGAAACACGAAAGCTAAAATCGATAATAGACTACATAATAATCAAACAAGATATGTACCACAATAAAGATCAAAGATGTGCGAGTCAAAAGAGGAGCAGAATGTGGAACGGACCATAGACTACTGACAGCAAAAATGGACATTAATTGGAAACATAACAAGACCCCCTCCACAGAAGAACCGTTGAACACTATAAGATAAAAACAATACAATATAGAACTACTCCAAGAACAATCAATAAGAGAACTATACCATCAACGTCTAGACCAAAAATTAATAGAATTTAGATACGGCAACATCGAAGAAATATACGAACATATAAAGGCGATATAACTCATAAACGTATATAGCAAGCAGGCTATATAACGTATAAAGCAAGCAGCATTCGAAGCCCTTGGGGAAAAAGAACATATAACAAATAAACAGCACGACTATGAAATAAATGAACCAACAAAAAGAATAATTGAAGAAAAAAAGCAACTATACAGAAAATGGCTGACTACAAACAACGATGAAGTTTATAAAGAATATAGAGAAAAAGATAGAGAAGTGAAAAAACAAATAACAGAGCAAAAGAATGAAGAATGGGAAAGAATCTGCTCAAATATTGAAACATATATAGGAGGTACAAGAACTTCGGAGTCATGGAAACTACTGAGAGGATTGAAACAAAACTCAAAAGAAAAAATTAAATTGGGAAATATACAGGACAAAGAATGGAAGGACTACTACAAGGAACTATTAACAGAACAAAGACCACAATTCATTGGAAAAGAAAACAGGCGAAGACGAAGCAGATTCCCACAACAAGAAATAGAAATAACAGATAGGGAAATGAAAACGGCCATAAAAGCAATCAAAAATAAGAAAGCACCGGGACCTGGAGGCATCTCACCTGAGCTTATAAAATACGGATCAAAAAAATTACACCGGATGATACAATGGATATTTCAGAAAGCCATAAATGGAGAACAGCTCTCAAAGGAATGGACGGCGGCATATATGACATCTATATTTTAAAAAAGGAGATAGAAAACGATGCGAAAACTACAGAGGAATAAGCGTAATATCATCAATAGGAAGATTATATGGGAAGATACTGCGAGAAAAGATAGAGCAAGCGATAAAAGGCAAAATCGGGGAGGATCAGGCAGGCTTCACGGCAGGCTTCACGGCAGGAAGATCATGCATAGACCACATATACACACTGGAACAACTGTTGGAAAAGAAAAAAGCTAAAAATAGAGATATACACTTGGCATTTGTGGACCTGAGAAAGGCGTATGACTCTGTACCAAGGTCAGAACTATGGGAGGCAATGTACAAATTAGAAATACAGACGGAACTCATAGAAGCTACAAAAGCTCTGTATAAAGAAAATAAAGTGTCCATTAAAATGGGAACAAGAATCAAAGGAGACTTCACCACAACAAAAGGGCTCCTGCAGGGTTGTTCCACATCTCCAACCCTATTCAAAATATACTTAGAGAAAGCCTTGACTACATGGAAAAGAAAATGCGAAGGCATGGGAGTACCGGTACGGAACGAATACCTATATACGTTAAGTTTTGCAGACGATCAAGTAGTGATTGCACAAGACCAAGACGACCTCAGCTACATGATGAAGAAACTACAAGAAGAATATACCAAGGCTGGCCTAGATATTAACCTCGCGAAAACAGAGTACCTATCTACAAGTGAAGAAGACATAGAAGATCTACAGATTGATGACAACGTAACAATCAAAGGAAAGGATAAATTCAAATACCTGGGGTTTATAATCACGAAAAAGGCAACAACAGAGGAAAAAATTAGACAAAGATTAGGACAAACAAGAACAGCAATCCGACAACTTAACTCAGTATGATGGGATAGACACCTAAATATGAAGACAAAAACGCAGATTTATAAAACATTAGTGCGAAGTATTATGACATATGGGGCTGAAAATTGGATCATAAACAAGAAAAATAGCAGTAAGATAGTAGCAACAGAGATGGAATGCCTGCGAAGATGCTGCAGAGTAACAAGAATGGATAGGAGAAGTAATGACGAAATAAAGCAAAGAACATCAATAGAAACAGACATACTAACATATATAGAACAAAAAAGACTAAAGTGGTATGGACATGTAAGAAGAACTAGCGACAGCAGATGGATAAAGAGAATAACCGAATGGAGCCCCATAGGAAGGAGGAAAAGAGGACGACCCCGAAAATCCTGGAGGAACGAAGTAGACGACGCCATGAGTAAGAGAGGACTAAACGATGGAGAATGGAACAACAGAGAGAGATGGAAACGGTTGAGCGAGGGAAGGCAGTGAATACTGTAGAATCCCTAAATATATATATATATCACTCTCTCATCATACACAACAAATAAGAACCATTTCATATCCCACATTCCTTTTTAAGCAAAGAGTCATAAATTGGTCTCGCTTACAAAACCTTCCATATCGAATAAATTATTCCATGAACCCCATACATTCTATCTGTAATGCCCTTTCGACAACCACGCAAGCTCTCACCGACCTACCACCAAAGAATATAGAAAGCGTCTATATTCTTTGCTACCACGAAGGAATGAAATAGACACGCGCATTGCAGGCTTCTCTCGTTTAGCAACAGAAAATTCCTAATGTAAATATGTAGTCGTTTTGTCTACGTATGATCTCAAACAACCTAGCCCGATGAAGCAGGCTGTCTGTGAACTTTAAATCACCAGACAAGAAGTAATGAATAGGAGGTCTCTGCAAATATATCAATTGCCATCTAATCCAGAGGGGTGTTTATCGGATTCACAGTAGAGACTCTCAGATAGACTGGAACGTAATTCGCCTACAAATTCGTACATTTAGACAGAGTAAAAGAGCTGTGTTATGGATGTCGTTTAAGGATTCCAGATCTCTCTTGGAAGTGGACAGATAGACAATGCTACCACAATCTAATTTAGACCGAACAAGTGCTTTATATACTTTAAGGAGCGACTTTTCATCTGCACCAGAGTGATACAGTGTTTTAAGAATATCTAATCTTTTGTAGCAGGAACTTTTTACCTTAAAAATATGCTGCTTCCAAGAGAAACGAAAGTCAAATATCAAACTCAGTAGGTATTTTACAATGATTAACTACTAGAAAAAGTGAATAATTGATAAATATAGGTGTATGCATTGCAGGCAGTCCGCTAAATTTAAAAATTTTGGATTTTGCTATTATAGAGATAAAGTTAATCCTAGAAACGACCAGCAAAGAATTGACTGATAAACAATCACAATTCATAGCATCGGTGGTTCAGTGGTAGAATGCTCGCCTGCCACGCGGGCGGCCCGGGTTCGATTCCCGGCCGATGCAAATATTTTTTACTTGTTTTATTTTAAATTTTAAAAGTTTAATCAATTACAGTAAGTCGCTTTTTATGCGATTTTAATGTTGTGCGGTTTGTATTTCATCCAAAAATTTATATTATTACCTATTATCATTACATATTAACTAACATCCAGATGTCAGTCAAGCGAACCTTTGAAATTCGGAGATTGCCTTGTTACAAGATACGGAAATTTTAGTTTTACACTAATTTCATTATATTATAGGTATACCTACATTAAATAATTTATAAATAGATTATCAGAAGATCTTTTAAATGACCATTTTTTCATATTTAATAAGATTTACAGGCATTTCTAAAACAAGCTTTTTATCAATGAAAACTACTTCAGGTATGCTTATAAATTTTATAGGTCAATATAATGTGTTGAAAATAGCGATTGTCATAAATTAAACATGGAACACGCGATACTATATTACTGTCCTAAACAGAGTAAAATATATCTACTACAAAGTCCACATCTAATCAGCAATACCTTTTATTGTGTAATAAATCAAACCGAGATAATATTGATTAGGTCGATAATGAATTGCCCATATCACTTGAAAGCGAATCGTGACAGGTGCTGATATATAAATCGCATATTTTTTTATTAAATAACAGCCGAAATAGCTCAGTTGGGAGAGCGTTAGACTGAAGATCTAAAGGTCCCTGGTTCGATCCCTGGTTTCGGCAAACTTTTTTAATAAAAACTGTATCATTATAATATAAAATTGAAACTAAAATTAATTGAAAATACGTTGAAATTTTTTTTAATTTGTATGAACAATGTTCTTTATAAATTTAAACAAAAAGTACAATATAACTTTTTTATTTTGTGTGAAACATATTCTTAATATGTATTACGTAAGTTAAAGCAAAAATTAGTAAACATTTGCAAAGTAAGTACAGTAAGGCCTTGTTTTATGTGGTATAATATGTTCCACAGAATAGCCCATATAAAAAATTGGATAAAAAAGACATAACTTGCCTTGAAAAAGTAGCCTTCTAAAATTACATAAAACCAAGACAAAAACAAAAAAGTTTTCAGAAATTATAAGAAATAGGCTTCATGATAAATTACTTTTTATACTTACGAATATCTGAAATAAATTCATACAAAAGCTTAAAAAAACTGGTCCATATACTATTCGTTTTTCTGACCATTTAGATTTATTCATATCGTGTCGATAAAGAGGAAACCAGAGAAACATGTTTATGTAATAAACAGTTTAATATTTTTGGGTAAATTTTGCTGCCCCCAAGCGAGTGCCGCTTAGGTGCTACACACCTCTTGACCCCGGCACGGATCGGCCCTGTCTGATCGTAACAGAAGAAACTAAACATAAGTAACAGTACCAAGTCCTATTAAAAAAAAATGACACCTGTTGCGATATTTAAAAACCACATTTATCGAATTAGTAAATAATGTAAAATCGCCACATTCTAACTATACCAAAGAATATAGACGCTTAAGCGTCTATATTCTTTGCATATACTTATAAGTTAAATTGTAAGTAAAATTTTATATTGACTGATTGTTGTATAATATACTGTGCTTGAATTATAAGCCGAAATAGCTCAGTTGGGAGAGCGTTAGACTGAAGATCTAAAGGTCCCTGGTTCGATCCCTGGTTTCGGCAAACTTTTTTAATAAACTAAAACGTGAAGATCATCTGTTTCGATATAAAAAAAGTATGTATATTTATCGAATCAGTAAATAATGAAAAATCTTCACTCTAATCAGGATCTTGGAAGTTAAAAAAGGGAATAGGGAACGACTTTGGACATATCCTGCAAAACACAACAAATTTAATTTTGACTGATTGTTGTACTCTTACGAGGAAAGCCTATAAACAAGTATATGAGCCAGCAATGCTTCCGCAAGACGGTTGAAGTCAATATTTATTCCAATTCCAATAGGTTCAAAAAAGGCGAAGAAAACTTAAGCTATAAACAGTTCTGGTTCCTACAAGTATTGGGGACCATAGAAGCCCTTTTTAGTTTCACACTGCTATTACAAAAGAGATCTGACAAAATATGTCCACATATGCTTCATAAATTATTAAAAGGCGTTTGATCGAGTAAAACACACCGAACTCATTGGCCTACTCACTAGACAAGATTTATATTAACGAGATAGTAATTTTAATAAAAATCTGAATCGAATATACACAGCTTCAGTAAACAAAGACTAACATCTGTCGAGCAGTGTCCCATAATAAAAGAAATGCTTCAGGGATGTGTTCTGCAAAGCGTACTGAAAAACATCCAAGAAGGCATTAAAATTGACGAAAGGCTATTCGAGAACATAGGATATGCCGATGATACTGTCATCCTGGTTGACACCCCGGAAAGACAGACAATATTACTGACGAGTCAGTATTGCGCAAAATAGGCCATGACAGATAACACTATCAAGAAGGGCAAAACCAGTTATGTATGACATAGGTACCGGGAAGACATTAAGAGCTCTTGAGGTTGTTGATGGAGGGGAAAGTTGAAGGAAGTAGAGGTCCAGGTAGGAGAAGATGGTTTCTGTCCACTCTCCGTTCATGGTTGAACAGAGAGTGGACAAAAAAACATCGATACTTAATCTGAGAGCCCCACAGGATAAAGAACGATTTGTCAGAATGGTTGCTTATAGTCAAACATAAAAAGAGCACTCTAAGAAGAAGAAGATTGTTGTACAATATTTTGTTATAAACACAAGCCGAAATAGCTCAGTTGGGAGAGCGTTAGACTGAAGATCTAAAGGTCCCTGGTTCGATCCCTGGTTTCGGCAATCTTTTTTAATAAAAAATGTATTAATCGTAATAAAACTGTTTGATATAAAGTTAAAACTAAATTAAATTGAAAGCCAAAAAAAACCAAAATATCGGAGACAAAAACCAAATAGTCAAGAGGATGAATTTGATAATATGGGAGAATTTACGGGCCGAATTAAATACAACAGCATTTTTTTCAAAACAAATCAAGGCGGTTCGAAAAGTTTGGCAAGCAGCAAATGGCTGGTAAGAAATTCATCAAACGAAAATTTATGCCCAGTTAGATTATTTTTGAAATTAATGTAAAAAGGGTACCAAAGATTTTATCAGACAGACTCTTTCTTACCGTTCACCCCAACTGGAAGGATGGATCTTGGTTCAAAAACTATCCACTTAAAATCAACACCGTATCTAAGTGGACAAAAATGTCAGCTGAAAAAATTGGAATAGACACAAAAAAACATAAAATAACAAACCATTCTCATCGATCTTCAGCTGTGTCAGCATTGTTCAAGCAAGGTGTTTTTTAACAGAAGTTAATTAAATTCGGGTCACTCAAATGCAAGTTCTCTAAAACCATATCTGCATCTGGATTCCAGTCACCACCAGGAATTGATCGAAAATCTCAGAACAACAAATGAAGCTGGACCTTCGACTACAGGTCAATAATACACAGAATCATGCTTTGGTAGAAAAGACTGGGAAAACTACTATAGCTTATAAGTAAAAGGGTAGCAGGGCTACGAGCACAAACAAATCCAAATTTCCCCAGATCTGGGGAAAAAACGTCATCAAGTCTCGATAAGAGCCCATGTGTTAGAGAGAGACAGAGCATCGATTTTTCCGTAGATTTTCGGATAGTTTTCGAGAAATTCTAAGGTCCATTCTGCTCATTTTTTGAGCGTTTTGTGGTGGGGGTAAAACGGCTTATTGGATCGTGACGTACAAAGGGGTCGTTGAAAAGGGAAGGGGATGGCGAATACAATGAATTATCGAAAACAAAGATAGCGACCATTCTTCTTTTTCTTTCACGCGCCAAGTGCTAAACGCCTTAACGTACAGGGTCACGTGATAGGGAAATTTTGAGAAAATCACTCGAATGACGTCTCGTGATTTAACTGTCAAAATTTAAATCGCGAAAATTGCCAGGCAACAAACTTTCATACCAGTAGAAAATATTGCCGGCAAAATTTTCTTTCTTATGCTATTATATACGAAAATTTACTGGTCTGATCTTCTTTACATCGTACGATACTTTTCTAATTATCCAGTAAATGCTCTACACAACAAATAAACAAATTTCCCTTATGTTATCTAAATTATATCCTCACTTAACGTTCTCTTTGTATAGATCACCCAATTACCCATCAGAACAAACAAAACTACGAACTTACAACTCACTTAATTCCCTCATATATGCTAACTAAAGCTTGTTAACAATGTTTGCCTTATCAATCTCAACTTAAACTGAAATTTCTTGCCAACTCATAGGCGATGTTTTGAATCCTACTAACCGCGCCATTTCCTGCGCCACTTCAGTTGTTCTGCTCGGAAACTAGTGATTCTTTATAATTTAATCTTTCCATAAAGTTGGATTCTGTTATTTAGTTAGATGGGTTAGGAATACGCCTAGATTTTTTGTTATAATTATAATTTCAATTTAACTGCCAGTTTATTTGATCAGATCTCTTTTCTAGGTGACGCTAGAATTTTAAATCTAAACTAACATAAAACTTTAAATTATTATATATATATATATATATATATATATATATATATTATATATATTATATATATATATATATATATATATATATATATATATATATATATATATATATATATATATATATATATATATATATATATATATATATTATTTATATATTAATATGTTATTAATACAGTATTATTAATTAAAGGTATTGCTTCAAGAACAAAATATGATTGAAATGTTAAATGGTGGTAGTTCAGATTTTTCTCCTAGATGGCGTCGTTAGTTTATTGGACAAACGGTGTGACTTGCCATCATAGCTTTTTATATAGATAGATAACGTAGTCCTTATTTTTTTTTAAACAATGTTGGAAAATCATTTGTAAACGAAGATCTTCATCCCATGTAGCGAATTCCACAGATCATACCGGTAAAATGGACCCAAAATTAGCCACATTACCCGCAACAAGACGACAACAAAAAACAAAAACAAGTCGAGAATTTTAAAGAATTTATGCATCGGCACGATTAACAAAAATGGCGAGGAACGTCGTCAAAAAAGGACGAACTTCCGACGGCAGTCGGAGTTCGCTGAAGTTAATTTGTAAATTAATGGCATTCACAGCAGCGACGTCATTTAGTATAAATATCATCACAGGCTGAGAAATTTATCATTACATTAGAGCATAAACGGCGGCTACGAAGAGGCTTTATCTCGTCTCTCATAGCCAACTTACAAGATATTCAAGAAAGACGACGATAAAGCTATTCAGGAACAGGTTGAGGCGATGCATCATCCGAAAATTCTTACTTTGAAATACCGCCTCGTATATTAATTAAAGAACAGTATACACCATTGACGTAGTGGTAAACGGTTTATACAAAAATAATTGACCTTTTTGTCGTCGGTTGGTTTGATTTTGCAAAAATCGTTTCGTGATATACAGTGTGTAAAAGCCAAATGGAATAAATTCATTATTTAGGTTACTGTACATATTTATAAAAAATCCCGAAACACGTCAAATTTAAATTATAACTTGACATTCTTTAACGTGAAAATGCAACCCCTACCTTCAACCCCCTTAGAATGACAGGTACAACACCCAATTTTTAAAATAGGAAGTATAGGCTTGCGATATATCGTTTGAAAGGTCTTTTTATTCTCCATTCAAAAATGTTGTCGCTTTCAAGTTTATTAAGATTAATTAAGATAAAATAAATTAAAATCATGTGGTTACCGAAATTCGCTAAAATATACTCAAAACTTATTTCCCGTTTAGGTCTTGATAATGAGAAAGTGAACGAAAACCATAGCAATGTGGTTTTTAGATGCTAACCATTAAAAAACTTTAAAGAATTTCCGTGGCAACGTTATTTTAACACGCATTAGTAAATTGTTTTATTTAAGTTGTCAATATTTTAATTTAAGTAAAAAGTTCGTTCAACTCAATTCTGAAAAATGGTTAGATTAACGGAAATGCATAAAATAACAGTTTTACAAATGATTGGTTACGGAGATAACACCCGAACACAACAGGAAGTAACTCGCCTATTTCATGAGAAATTTCTTAATTTACCGCCTATATCCCAAGGAACAATAAGTAAAATAGAGAAGCAGTTTCGCGAGTTTGGTCATGTAAGGCAGATAAAAAAAGCAGCTGCCAATGCACTGAGTGATGAACTCAAATTAGATGTGTTGCTTGAGTTTCAGAAAAATCCACATACATCGAGTAGACAGGCATCCACTACATTCAATGCTAGCCATACATCGATAGTAAACATATTAAAAGAAAATAAAATGCATCCTATAAGATGATACCTACTCATGAGCTCATGCAAGACACTTTTGACAGGAGAACTTTTTTTTGTGAGCAAATGATGGACATGTTGGATAACAATATTATCCAATTAGAAGACGTTATGTTTTCTGATGAGTGTACTTTTTCACTTAACGGTCATGCTAATCGGCAAAATTGCCACTACTGGGCCACGGAAAATCCTCATTGGATGAGAGAAGAACACACCCAATACCCTCAAAAGGTTAATGTTTGGGCAGGGATTGTAGGAAACAATATCATTGGTCCCTTTTTCATTGAGGGGCAACTTGAATGGCAACAATTATTTGGCACTACTTCAAAATGCTGTCATTCCAACCTTGGCAAATTTATATCCTGATACAGGAAACCCTCAAGTTCCAGCGAATACGATATGGTTTCGGCAGTATGGAGCACCACCACATTACAAACTTAATGTCCGGCAGTACCTCGATACAATATTTTCCAATCGGTGAATAGGGAGGCGATGATCGATTGAATGGCCAGCGCGATCACCTGATCTTACATTATTAGATTTCTTTTTATGGGGATATGTGAAGAGCCATGTGTACAAAACTAAACCTTTTGATTTAAATGACTTAAAAGAACGAATAACGCTTGCGATTAAGTCGATCACGCCTGTTATGTTAAATAATGTTAGAAGACAGTTTTTTTTGAGATTAGGATGTTGCCAAGACGTTCGCGGTGAACATTTTGAACATCTACTTCATTAACATTCATAGTTCTTTTTCGTGTTCTACATTTTATTACGTTTTGCATTACATTTTAGTTTTTGATTGTATTGTAGCGAATTTCGGTAACCACATGATTTTAATTTATTTTATCTTAATTAATCTTAATAAACTTGAAAGCGACAACATTTTTGAATGGAGAATGAAAAGACCTTTCAAACGATATATCACAAGCCTATACTTCATATTTTAAAAATTGGGAGTTGTACCTGTCATTCTAAGGGAGTTGAAGGTAGGGGTTGCATTTTCACGTTAAAGAATGTAAAGTTATAATTTAAATTTGACGTGTTTTGGGATTTTTTATAAATATGTACAGTAACCTAAATAATTAATTTATTCCATTTGGCTTTTACACACTGTATAAAACTATTTCCTTTGAAAACAATCTAGTAATATTTGAATTTCTTAGCTTGAAGACAGTTTTACTTAAGGAGCGTTCTCGCCAATTTTAGTTAATCGACAAGAGTTGACAGCAATTTGGATTAATTATTGTTCATATTTTCAACTAAAATGTAAACAACGAGTCAATCTAAAAATTACCTCTGAATGTATACAAATTGATATACAGAAAAAATATTATATTCAGAAATGATTCCTGAGCCAACTGAATTTCGAGAAAATATTTTGGAAATAAATAATACTATGTACCTATTTCCAACTACTAAAAATGAAACTTTATATTCGCCGCCGAGACTTTGAAGATTTAACCGAATTACAAGATTTAGCCTAGGAATATGAAGCCATAGAAGATAAAAGACTAGAATCACCAGGGAAATACGGCTCCAAGAGAATACGATGCCAAAAGCACGTGGTTTAGATGCAAAATGCCAGGTCACAACCGTAGTCACATGCGGCAAAGATGGAGTCTACAACAGTGACTGCTGTATAAGGCGTCAAGGAAAGGAATAACAAACTGGAGAAATAAGGAGCCATCCCAGTTTGTGGAGCAAAATTCGATTTTATTTGTTCTCGCCGTTACACAACCAGCGAACAACGACTTTTGACTTTTTGCATCATTAAAAATCAGACATAAAACTTACAAAGCACTAATTGATACAGAGACTATTCAAAATTATGCCGGAGACACAATAGCACAGGCATACAAGCACTCTATAGAAAACTATAGCGGAAAAAGAAAACTAGCGAACGGTTCATCGATGGAACTAAATAAGAAATTAGCTATCGACTGCGAGATCGATAATTTACAGACCCGAGAAACATTCATTAAAATGCCCAGATTAACAGAACAAGCTATACTCAGAGTAGAATTTCTTAAGGAAAATTCTACTCCAGAACAGATGACTTCTGTGAATTCTCTCAGCATTGTTCTTCTTTTTCTTCTTCCTTTTTGTATTTAGGCTTTAAAACTTGTTTCTTTTTCAATATTAGCCTCCTAAATTGTTTAAATTATCGCACCATCTTTTTCTTGGTCTGCCAACACTTCTTCGTCCATTCGGTGACTTATCTCGTGCTGTTCATACTATCCTATCCTCTTCCATTCTACTAATGTGTTCGTTCCACTCCTGTTTCCGTTTTGTCACCCATCCATTTATATCTTCTATATTGCATGCTCTTCTTATGTTTTCGCTTCTCTCCCTATCAAACACACTTTTCCCTGATATTCGTCGAAGTATTTTCATCTCTGTTGTTTCTAGTAGTGGTCTCGTTTTGTGTGACAGGTCTTGTCTACGCCGTGTATGTTAATATAAGTCTAATTGCCGCTTTATAGATTCTTGTTTTTGTATCTTGTCTTAGGTGTTTGTCTTCCAGATTGTGTCATTAAGAGATCCCGCCGCTTTGCTTGCTTTTAAGCTTTGTTGTCATAGTTCTTTTTAAACATCTTTGTAACTAGTTATATCTATTTCTAGATATCTAAACCTTGCTTTCTGCTTTAATATTTTCCCATCAATTTCGATTTTATATCGCAGCGGGTATTTAGATGTTTACATTTGGTTTTTTTCTGCTGATATTATCATATTGCATTAAAGATATGTGTTATTCTTTGGAGCTCGTCTTCTATCTCGGCGATTAATGCGGCGTCGTCTGCATAAAGCAATATTTGGATTTCTTTGTTTCCCATTCCGTAATCATGACCTTTACGCACTGCTTGTATTATTTCGACCATTATTATATTAAAGAGAAGTGAGCTTACCGAGTCACCCAGCATTGTTGTCTATCTTAAAATGAAAGATGATGAATATTCTCCGCCCATCTAGTTTGAACGTGCTGATGATGAAGATTAAAAGTCAAAAGGCTGATCCCGGTGCACATGTTTAAAGACAAGGTTTAACTGGTAAACAATTCGTGATGAATCATCACTTGAACGATAAAAGTTTTACTGGGTCAAACTTTCCTTGGTCAACTAAAACGTTGTTTAATTCTGTTGAAAGACAGGTTCTCACTAGAGTTTTTATTCAACTTTTGTTGATTAACTAAAATTGATCGACTAAACTTGAAAAACAAAGGACAACAAAGAAACAAAAATACTCTGTTAGGCAGACGACGCAATATTGATAGCCCAAGATGAAGATAGTCTGCAAAGACTGGTCCACAGATTTAACATAAGAGCAAAAGAATTAAATATGACAATCTCATCTCAGAAAACTAAAACAATAGTAGTCAGCAAAGAACCAACCAGATGTAAAATATAAATTGGTGGCATCAGTATTGCACAAGTAATGGAAATAAAATACCTAAGAATTGAAAACCAGGGAGACCTGGACAAAGAAGTGAGAGATAAAGTACAAAAAGCAAATAGACTGGCAGGATGCCTTAATAACACTATAAGGCGAAACAGACACATTAACACTGAGATGAATCCAAGAATTTATAAAGCCAGTAAGACCAATAATAACATATGCCTCAAAAACAAGACCCGCCACAGCCACAACGTAAAGGCTACTGGAAACAGCAGAGATGAGAGTACTGAAAAGAATTACAGGACATATGCTGAGAGATCGAAAGAAAAGTGAAGACAGAAGAAAATTTAACGTAACGTGTATAAATTAATCCGCTAATGAACAAACAAAAGTGCTTATAAAGACGAAGAAGAAGAAGAAACTTGATTCGTGAGAACGCGTCTTTATCTTGTCTTTATTCATCTTTATTATTGTCAAATAATTTATTATATTATAATATATTTTAGGTAGTTAGCAACTGGTAATGATTAACTTACAACGATCACTTGTGTTCCCAATAATCCACACAATATTAAAGAACTGGCTTAAGAAGTTCACGCACGCCGCTGGTAAAAGGATCATGACGCGTATGACTTTGAAATATTCGGTTCGGAAGGCGTGAATAAATTTTTCCAAGAGGTGACACGAAGTATTTAGAGATCGCCCGTTTTGCTAGATAGGTATTTCCATTTTACGCAACCCCCACCTCTTTTAATAAATTAGACGAAAATTTGTTCGAAAAGTTGAAGGATGTCACTTTTGCTTCCTACAATGATTAATACATGACAGATAGCTGAAGTCTAAAACGGTGAGACAAAATCGTTAGTTGGATTTGATACAAATCTCGAGAAATTAATGGAAAATAAAAAATGCACTGTTTATATGTTGTTTCCATTTTGTTTTTTATCTTTTATTATTCTGTATTGAGTAGATGTTCAGTTTTTGTTTCATCTCTTCGCTTCTCTGTATATAAAAATTTGTAATGCTCACTCAATATTTTGGCATTTCAGAATATAACAATGTTTGAGCAAAAGCATCGTTTTGGCGTATCTCAAAAAAAACTGGTTAATGTAGTAGATGGTGGCTGAGCAGCTCTTTGTACTGCGTTCTGTGCTGTAAAATATACTCTTTGTCCATTTTCTAAATACACAGCTAAATGAATAACAGTAGGGTATCTCTCATGAATAGAAAAAGAAAATATTCGCCAAACTGCTTCATTACTACTAACCATAGCGACCCATTTGGTATTGGGTAACTTCATAATTGGAATTCTCTGCATTAATACAAATCACAGCCATATCACTCCCTTTGATTACATATTTGCAAATGTATTTAATAGATTTCACTGAATGGCAAGATTCAAAGTTGATGTTCGCTTTGAAGGTCTTTGATAAAATGGGCGAATATGGAACAATCCAGCGATTTTCTATTTCAATATTTTGTTGATAATTGAATTAATTTGACAATTGTTGATCTTCCATTGTCTGCTGTCGATCGGCGATGATACAGCGGATAACCGTCATGACCAGTGATTGTTTCAGATATTAATGTCCGTGGATATCGCTTTAAACATTTACCATCCACCATACACGGTGAATTTTGATTAAGAATTCCACAGGGACCATGTGTTATGGTTTTGATAACTACCTCATGCAATCCAAGACTTACGTCTACATTAAGGATTTCAGCTGATATTACTGCATCAACTTCATTTGGCCTTATCTTTTCAACTAACCAAATCAAAATGTGTGCATGTGGCAATCCCCGTTTCTGCCACTTCACAGAATACATATAAAATATTTGTATGGGAAAAAGAAAAGGGCTGTTTTAGGGTTTTCCCGGAAATTATTCAAATTTTTCTCGCCGTAAAAACCATCCTTATACTTCAAGGAACATTTTAAAAAAGAATTGTTAAGATTGGTCCATGCGTTGTTGAGTTATGCGCTTACCAATACATTTTGCGATTCATTTTTATATTATAGATTACCCTTACACTACCCTTACGTATTTATTTTCAACAATAAAAAAAATTTTTACCAAACCCTGGCTATGCCTATGCCTCGAAGAATTGTGGATGGCATTAAAAATAAATGGGATGTAACTCAGTGGTAAACTTTCACATTTTTTTTTAATATTACTTATTTTGTGCGTCTTTTTTAATTTATTATTATACTGTTTAATCAATAGCTTTCATTACGTTATAAAATATTTTCTAGGATGTTGATAAATGACAGATGTCTATATCGTCAAAAGATGACATCTTTGGAATAAAAATCAACCCCTTTCAGTGTTTTCACAAAACCCAATGAATATTTCCAAATATCAGAGTGGACTCTTTTGAATGGAAAACCTTGTATAACGAAATACAAATAGCAGCAGCATTTATATCCGAACCGCCATAAAAACGATCCCAAATTTACCGATTAGTCACGGATGTTATACGTTTATTGCAGTGTGTATCAAAGAAAAATCATTAAATCCAGCAAGAAAACACTTAAGTTAACTTCTCAAGTAATTGATGCACGTAATGCAAGCTCGACTGGGTTGTTGAACTGTTTAAATGGAAGAAGAATCTTGAACGAAACTAAAGAGAAATAGGAGAGCTTTCGCTCCACTTTCCAGAAATTAAGAGGAATTGTCCCATATTTCACTTGACGGGAGTAGTAATTGGAATTAAGTGAATTCTTCGGGGGATTGTTCGGGAAGTTCCCAAAGAAATCTAATGGAATTTTTGCGATAATTTACACGTACACTGACGCGGCAATTATTTCGGAGGACTTGGAAGGGTTTGAAATAGTTTCGGTGATTTACAGATAATGAAAAAAACCGGTTTTTAAATAGGTTTTACTTGGCTTTTGGAGGAATTTTCAAATCGTTTATAGAGGTCATAACAGAAAAAAGAGGAGATGTATAGAAAAAGTGCAAAGTGACTGCGGCCAGTAGATGCTATCAATAATTGTAATACAGAAACAGAATATAACAAAATATGCAAAAAGAATTTGAAAACTACATAACGGGTAACAGAATTTATTAAGTTATTTTTAAATTGATGTATTTTCTATCTATTTCAATTAAAACTTAATAATGTTAGAGGTATAATCAGTGGTGGCTAATGAAGGAGGGCTACCAAACGCAGAAGTCTCTAGAAAAATGATCTACAAAAATTTTTTTTTATTTTAGTTCACTTTTTATTTAAATTAAACTCCAATACAAGATACAGAAAAATCCAATACGTGACACTCCAATAGGTGAAGATTTTATTTATTGTGGTCATCATCATCATGGCTTATTCACACCTGGCGGAGTGTTTGCCGCCCTTTTGGGCTCTCTGATTCATTTATTGCGGAGAATCAGTCCGCTGTTGTTTTTTTTATTATTATAGCAGCGTGTGACTTGGCCCTGTCTACAATTTTCCTCCATTCTTTCCGTTCCTTACAGCGCTCCTTTCAATTGTAGATTCTCAGCTTCTTTATGTCTCCTAAGACTTGATCTCTCCATCCTGTTTTGGGTCTCCCCTTTGGTCTCTTTGTTGTTGGTCTCCATCCAGTTATTCGCTTTAGCGTAGAGTCTGGGTTAGCTCTTTCTGTGTGTCCCAGCCACCTGAGCCTTTGCGTCTTCACGAACTTGATTATGTGTTCACCCTCGATGACTTCTTTAATTTCTTCATTGGTTAATCTTCTAAATTCGCCCACACTTATCCTCACCGGTCCCATTGTTCGTCGAATTATCTTTCTCTCTAAGATTTCCAACCTCATTTCATCTTTTTGTGTTAGGCACATCGTCTCTGCACCATAGGTGATCACTGGTCTGATTGCAGTCTTGTAAATTTTTATTTTGGTTTTCTTACTAATGTGCTTTTCTTTCAGGAATTTTTGGTAGTTCCAGTAGGTTTAATTACCCAGTAGGATGCGTTCATTTATTTCAACCGTTCTATCATTTCTGTCATTCACCATCACTCCCAGGTATTTAAAACGGTGTACTCTTTCAAATGTATATGCACCAAGCTTAATTTCTTTCTCTATGTTCGTATTCTCTCTTGAACACTTGAGGTATTTCGTTTTGCTTTGGTTTATTACTAGCCGTCTCTTCTTTGCTTCTTTATCTAGTATTAATATTATGTGCTGCATGGTTTTTAAATCTCTAGTAACCAGTGCAATATCGTCTGCATACGCTATCAGTTGGGCTGAAGATTCGATAATCGTTCCCATAATTTTGGCTGCTCTTACTGCCCCCTCTATGGCAATGTTAAATAATGTTGTTGACAGGGAGTCTCCCTGTCTGACACCTACTTCCATTTGTACTTCATCTGACGGGCCTTCCCTTGTTAAGATTCGTGCCTTGGATTCCTTCATCGTCATTTTCGTGAGACTTATTAGTTTTTCTTGGATGCCTAATTGATTCATATCCTTAATTAGCTCCTCCCTTATTACACTGTCAAAAGCTTGCTTGTGGTCAATAAACAGTATATGTAGATCTATTCCGTGCTCGTAACTTTTTTCGACGATTTGCGTTACAATGTGTATTGCATCTATTGTTGACTTACCTTCTCTGAATCCATGTTGGTATTCACCTATTTTTGTTCTAGTTTCTTTTTCTATTCTTTGTCTGATCAAATTAGTTAATATTTTGTACATTGTATTTAATAACGTGATTCCCCTGTAGTTAGTGCATTTCGTCTTGTCGCCTTTTTTAGGGATTGGTGTTATCAGACCACAATTCCAGTCGTTCGGCATGCGTTCTTCTTCCCATATTCGTTCTATTAGGTTGTGGATTCTGTGGGCTAGTTCCTCTCCCCCTTTCTTGAAGAACTCATTTATAATGTCGTCTGGTCCTGCTGCTTTCCTTGTCTTTAATCTGTTTATGGTCGCCAATACTTCGCTGTATGAGGGAGGCACTGATTGTTCTCCATTCCTATTTTCTGTTTGTTCTTCATTTTCTGCATTTTCAGCCTCGTCTTTCTTTTTAAACAGTTCTCTATAGTGTGTTTCCCATTCCATTTTTCCAATATTTGCCGGTATCTCTTTTTTTGTCTGTGATTTTATGTATTTGTATAGTCTTGCATTGTCATTACTATTGGCTTCGAGTTCCTGCAGTAATTCTTCGATCCATTTCTTCTTTTTTGTTTTGCAGCATTTGTCTGACTCTTTCTTCTTCTCTTTATAGTGTAAGAGATCTTCTTGTTTCCCTGTGGCCAGCCACCTGTGTCTTGCTTTGTCCTTGTCTTTACTAGCTTGCTCGCATTCTTCATCGTACCAATCCTTTCTTTTATTGTCTTCCATTAGTCCTATCGTCTCCGCTGCTGTTGTTAAGATACTATCTTTTATGTCTTCCCATGTTTTATCTATGTTCGATGGTTTTAGGACTAGTAGTTTTTCTTCCAATTTAGTGCAGAATTTTCTGTTTGCATTATCTGTATTTAGTTTCGACCGATTCCACCTCTTTCTTTTCTTTCTGTCGTTTTTATCTTTAAGTATCTTCAATTTCATGTCGCCTATCATCAAAATGTGATCCGAATCAGCATTGGCTCCCCTGTAAGATCTTACATTCTGTAAAGTTGTTCTCCATTTTTTTGAGATTAGGATGTGGTCTATTTGGTTTCCATCTGTTGTTCCAGGTATTAGCCACGTTACTTTGTGCTCTTTTTTGTGCTTGAATTGAGTGCTAATAATAAAAGTATTGGTACGACAGCAATGGCTATTAGCACAGGTGCAAATAGGTTTTTTAACGAACAATATTACAATATCTTTTTACCATATCGATACCCTAATTCGCAAACCAGCCAACTCCACGTTTCATCAGAAATAGTTGTTGGACGCAGTTGGTTTACAATTATACATCCGCATGTTTGCAAAAACAACAACTCCAATACAAGATACTGAAGATTCCAATACGTGACACTCCAATACGTGAAGATTTTATTTATTGTGGTAAGCAAGGTTATTCCTCTCCAATTATTGCACAGTGTGAGGTTTCCCTTTTTTGGAATCTTAATAATGTTACCCCTTTACCAGTCCGCTGGAATGCGGTTTGTTTCCAACAACTCTCGGATTATGGGGAGCAAAAGTTCAGCAGTTAGATGCGGATCAGTTTTAAGTATTTCGGCAGCAATGTTATCGATTCACGGAGACTTGTTATTTCTCAGAGATTTGATAGCTGTTATTATCTTCGAAGTCTACATTCTGCGGTTTTCCACAATTTCATCTGCGTTTTCCCTGGGCATATAAATCATAATTATAAGTATAATTCCGTTTGTTTTGCTTGAAATTAAACCTATTTTATAATCACCAATGGATTTTTATTTGAATTAATTTCTGGTGCATACCAGCTAACTTTAACAGTATGTATTTTTCCTGTAAAAGAAAATTGGATAACTGCTTAATACCCTAGTGTTGTAAGGATCATTGTATAAACGATTATGTATTGGCAAAAATAATAGGTAATGATATTATCTACCAACTGAATTGTCATTTTTGTCGTCAGTAGCTTATAGAAAATATTAAAATGTTTTATGTCTCTCTTGTTTCTCTGTCAATCTTTTAAAATGTCATAAAGCAGTGTACACATTTGGCGAAATAAGTATCTGTTTGAGGTTTCCGTTTATATTAAGTGCTAGTCTATAAACTCTATAATAACTTCCTGTATGAGTAATTGTTCCACTATCAGACGGTGAGAATCACAATGTTCGCAACCAGGTGGATTTTCGGAAGTCATTAGGTATCTGCGGGTGAGGTGGATGTGACCTATTCGGAGTCTTCGAATGATGATTTTCCTTCCTGCTCATTGTAGGTATCTGAGGGTAGTAGACAGTAAGTTGGATCATACACAGTTTTGTTTTCTCCATTCCAGTGAGTATGCCGTATTTGCAGTTTTTTGTTTTATAGTTGTTGTTAGATCTTGATGTTAGAAGTTGATTTTTTTCTCAATTTTGCGGTTTTTTCAGGGCATGTTTGCATTCTTTGGTAGCTGGTTTACAAGAGTTATTCTACCAAGAAGCGGTTTTTCTTGAGAAATTTATGATATATTTACCTATCCATTGGTCAGAATATAGAAAAGACGAAAATATTCGCCTTAACAAGACTCATCAGAGCGACTATTGTAGAAGCCCTCAACAAATCATATCTTTCATCAAACCCCCATATCGCGTCGGACTAATTCATCTTGAATTGTTTGCCTTGAAATCATAGAAGGTACAGATTTCAAGTCAAGTCAAGTCAAATTTATTGATCACATGCGACATTATACAAAGTACATGTATGAGACAAGTCAAAGTTACATTTTACAAAGTTATCTTAAAAGTATATAAATTAATAAACACGATAAAACATACTTAAAAGTTATTTTTAGAATATGGCTCTAGCTCACAAATGTATTGATGTACACACCTCCGAAAGTTTGGCTGATGTAAATTCATTCGTATATCTATTGGTAATTTGTTAAAGAAACTTATGGCTGCATAGTGTGTGCTACTTTCCATCAAAACAGAACGATGTTGTGGAAGCATAAAGTGATTGTCTCTGAATCTTGTTGACTAAACATGGTTAAATTGAAATTTATTAAATTCATAAATTTTGCTATGTAAATACATTATACACGAAAATATATACAGACCAGGAATTGTAAGAATATTGTTTTGTCTAAAGATGCCTCTACAAGAATCTCTAAATTTCATTTTATACATTATCCTAATAGCTCTTTTCTGAAGTACGAATATCTGCTCTAATTCAGAGGTACAACCCCAGACTTCAATGCCATATTTGGCTATTGAGTAAAAATGGGCAAAGTATACTGTTTTTAATACTGATGTATGAAAGAGACGTGAAAGAATTCTCAATGCATAACATGCGCTACTTAATCTGGATTTCAAATTAGAAATGTGGTTTAACCATTTACAATTACTGTCTAGAAGTACCCCCAGCAACTTCGTGCAGTCTGTTTTATCTATTGCTGCTTCTATAGTGGCTTGATGGTTTAATAAATTATTTGACGTGAAAATCATATACTTTGATTTCTCCTTATTCAAAACTAATTTGTTGGATAAGAAATAACTGTTGATGGTGGATAGTATCTGTGTGGTTTTATTTTGCAAATTTTGATCAGACGTTCCTGTGACTAGAATGTTAGTATCATCCGCATAACTGATGATGTTAACCCCAGTCAGTGAATTAGTTAACAAAGCCATATCATTAATAAATACTATAAAAAGTAGAGGACCCAATACACTACCCTGAGGGATACCATAATGGATATCCAATGTGTTTGATTCGTTTACAAGTTCATTAGATGTTATCTTTACTTTTTGTCTTCTATTCTCTAGGTAGGAAGTAAACCATTTTAGAACTACACCACGAATACCAATACCCTCAAGTTTTATTAGCAACAAATTATGATCCAAAGTGTCAAAAGCCTTGGACAAATCGAGAAATAAACCACATGCCTTCTCTCGTCTGTCCAAAGCATCCAACACTAAGCTGACGAAATTTACAAGAGCTGTAGTTGTAGACTTAGAAGATATAAAACCATGTTGAAAATTATGCAAGACACTATTCTTTTTTAGGAATGCGTTTATTCTAGTATAAACCAGAGTTTCAATTATCTTTGAAAACACAGATAGGAGACTTATGGGACGATAGTTGTTAAGGTCATCTTTATCACCACTTTTGAATAAAGGGATTACAATAGATAGTTTAAACATACTAGGAAATACTCCTTGTTGAAAAGAGGCATTACAAATATCCGTCAGTGGATCTGCGAGAGCATGAATGCATTGTTTTAATAACTTAGGGGAAATCTGATCAAAACCACAACTATGTTTGGATTTAAAACTTTCGACTATACTAGTTATTTCCTGTGGGTTAGTAGGATATAAAAACATAGAACAACTATTACGGTTTTTTGATGCTGATGTAAACCCACCTATTTTAGTAGGATCCAAAGCGACAAGTAACTTTGGAGCCATTTCAACAAAATGGTGGTTAAATTTGTCTGCTAAATTACTGTTATCATCACTAGGTACTTTTGAGTTATTTTGTTTCCCGACTGTTAAGTTTACTAAATGCCAAATACATTTCATTTTATTTGATGATTCGTTTAACTGTCTCATGAAGTGACTACTTTTAGCTGCTTTTAATTTAATTGAATATTCTGCCTTTGCCAAATGAAGGACTGGCCTAAGATTACTATTTTTCTGACAGATCGTTTCTAAAAGTTTTAGCTGAACCCTTAAATTGTACAGTTCCTGCGTAAACCAATTCGAACGTGTACATTTTTTAGGTTTACATTTAAGTAGTGGAAAATGGGACCGAAAGTAATTTTGAATAGTATTTAAAAAAGCTAATGATTTATCCTCAGCAGAAATTGTATTAAATACTTCTGACCAATTTGTTGACTCAAGGGTTTGAACAAAACGATTTATGTTCCTTTTACTATATGAACGGATGAATATATAGGCATCATTGTCTGTGCTAATGCTACATTGGAACAATTGCGTCAAGTCAACAGTTTACAAATGATCAGAGATAAAACCTTCCACAACCATTGTTTTTTGTGGGTGATTTATGTTTGTAGCAATATAATCAATTTGAGTTTTACTAGTTGCAGTAACTCTTGTATAATCATTTACAGTTACGGTTAAGCCATAAGAATCTAAAACATTTACCAAGTTCTGCTTACTTAGTGTATTTGATTTGAAATCTATATTAAAATCACCTGTTAATATTATAGCCTTACCTTCGGTGACTAGGACATCAAGTATTAGATCCAGTTTTGACATAAAAACATCAATAGAGCCACGTCCAGGCAGATAAATACACAAAACAACACAATTAAGGCAATAGTCTATTTCAACAGCACTCACTTCAAAATTATATTTCTCAGATTCAGAACATATATCAGAACGTTCCTTCCAAACCACACCCTCTTTCACATGGATTGAAGACCCTCCATGTTCCCCCTGGTCACGGCAGTAAGAAGAAGCCAGAGAAAATCCATTTATATGGTGTAGTTCTAGTTGTTCTTTAGATTTCCAGTGCTCAGTTAAACAGACACATATATTATGTAGACCTTCGCACTGCAGGAAGAACTCTAGTTTTTCAATGCTTGTTGATATACATTGTATATTTTGATGAACTAAGCCAAAACTTTTTTGATTGAAAGTTGAAGAATTTTTACCAACTGTGTCAAAATTTGGAGAATTGAATACTTCTAACTTATTCAATTTGAAACCAGTTTTCTGACTAACACTTGGGATATTTAATAATGTAATATCTGGATCAAAAACTAAGCTTCCTCTGTCTGTTTTTTCTTGCGGTAAAAAAAAACGACTTACAACAGCTCCGTGAGGCCAAACTTCGGGATTCATGGCCTTGTTGAAGTTCCCCGAACATATATTTACTTTGAACGATGAGTAAATTGTTGGATGTTTTGATTGAATCATTTCACATGTTGCTTCAGGAAAATTCACTTTAATTAACTCGGTTAGAGAGTCAGTTGTAGTTTCTTTATTAATTCTTGTAACATGTAGAGTTGAAATTTTTGGTACACCCTTAACCTCATCGCTATCTCTATTGCTACCTACTATAATTTTTCTTCGTCCATTAAACTGATGTCGCCTAGGCCTAATAGTTTTCCATTCTTGATCATTTTCCGCCTCATTTATATGTATTTCATCGTTAGTCGGTTTTTCGTCTTGTACTAAATTAATGAACTGATCCATTTTTAATCTGTTTTGTTCAAAAAGCAGTCCTTTCGAAATATCTGTTTTTGTTATTGTTTGGGAATTCCCTTGTTTATTTACGTCAGGATTTTTCTGAGTAATTACCAGTTTACTTTTTGCTGCTCTGCCCATAAAGTTTTGTTTGTGTTCTTCTTTCTTTTTTTCGGCAATATTTAAATTGGTCGTATAATGTGTTTTGGCGTTCGTAATAGTACTAGTAGATGGCGTTATATGTATCTTTGGTAAATCTGAGTTCTCTTTTAATTGTTTTAGGAGAAAAATTAAATCTTCTTGTTCTTGGCACCTTTTTTCTAGATGATATGTAAGTTTACTTACAGCGTCAAGTTCCTTTTTAATGGTAATAGTCCTGTCTGATAATGTGTCACAGTGAGAACAGGTTATGTTATCTACCAAATCATAAGATTTATTGTCGCCCTTGCTGTTTATAAATTCACCAATTTTATTTATATAGGCAATCACTTGTGGATTTGCAACATTCACTGGCACTTTTAACGTCACAATTATGTCGATTAGTTCATTTTTCTTTAATTTATTTAACTCGGTCGTTAACATGGTTGTATCACACGCCGCCATCTTTTTCGTTCTCCCTCAACGGTATGTTGGATTTAGATATTAATCTGAATTTGGTTTCGAACACTTAGAAATCTTTGGGTTTTTAAGTTTTTGATTTAAAGATACTTCAGAAACTACACAAAATATTCTAGGAAAAAGGCCTGTGCTATATAAATATAACTATCAATAAATGCACATATCTTGAACGATATATAGAATCTCTCGCCGATTCTGTTTGACAAGTAAAGAAGAAATACCTAGCCGAAGCACCTGTAATATAATTTTCGCTAGTTTAGTTGCTCACGGCGGTTCGAATTACATATAACTCCATGCTGATGCTGGAAACTCCGCTATTACGTCCATTAATTACACAACGGCATTCAAAGGAGTCCGAATTGTGTAATTTATCACGAAGCTCAAAAACTGAAGTAAGTTGGGCTTTCTCTGCAATTTAATTGGGTCAATTATTCCAGGTGCGGTAGTTTTCTAATAATTTTTAATCTTTTATGATAAAAACGATGAGATGAGGTATTAAATACAGACGGAAATGCTTTTATGAAGATATAGCAATTAATGAGTTATTAGATTAATTATTGTACTTAAAAAGCTTTTTTTAATCCGGACCCTCTTATAGGAGCTTATAAGAACTGCTAGAAAAAGAGAAAAAGCATTTTTAGTGCCTTTTATTATTTACTATTATTATTATAATGTCTCGTATGACTATTTTAGTGCTTATTAGTTACATATTAGGGTTATACGAATTACTCTTTTTCTAGGAGGATTCTATAAAATCGTAAACTAATTTTTTTTTATTATCAGATGTCGCTACATTGCGTCTATACGAAGCCATGTTAGAGTTGCTTCCTAAGACAGAAAAGATTTATTTCACGTTCAGAGCGATTGCGAAAGCCGTTCTGATGAGGCCTATTAGGCCGAAATACATATAATCGGATGCGCAAGCGGCCCTGTACGTGAAATCAAATCTTAACTGTCTTTTCCTTTTTATTTCGATATACTCTGTACGAGTACTAGAAACCAATTCGCTAAGAATTTTGCTTAGTTGAGGAGATATGTTGTGGAATGCAATTTTTAGATTCCCCATGTCTCTCTTAACATCTTTATCAACGTCTGTTTTGCCTTGCAATTCTTAGAAGGCACAGATTAAAGCGTAATTCTGAATTTGGTTTCGAAAATTAGTTTACGATTTAATTGTAATTCTGTTATGAAAACAGATAAACAAATAAAACAAGAGGGTAGGGGAACTTCATCCGTTGTAAGTACTGAAGGTGGCAATATAATTGTTTCTAAATGGCTAGAAAACAAGACAATTTACATTGTTTCTAGTTATGCTGGAATAGAACTCCAGAATAAAACAAAGCGCTGGTGTAAATCTACTAAGACTACTATAGAAATGAACAGACCAACATAAACATGGGAGCAGTACTAGCAGTAGACTTGATGGACCATTTGTTGACCCTGTATCCTCTAAGGAGAAGAAACAAACGCTGGTACATAATAGTTTTTATGCATTTTGTGGATGTTCTTGTTGTAAATGCATGTATTTTGTACAAGAAAAACGGAAATCCAAAAAAAGATCTGCTTGAATTTAAATCAAGTATTGCTAGATTATTAATAAATTTGGGAACACAGAAAGAAAATAAACGAGGTACACTTATTAAACTGTTTATTCGGGCTGTTGGGCCGTTGTCTTCTGTTGAGATTTGTTCTCGACGTTTCGCCAACACTAGGGGTTGGCATCTTCTGGAGATGTTGATGCTTCGCTTGTAAGCAGAAACTGACGACGCGTTGTACTACGGAGGCAATATTTATAATTCCCACTCGCCTCCCCTCCACTGGTTTCGGCTTGAGGGGGCGTGTCGTTGTTTATAGTAGCTTTTCTATCTCCGTGTTTGGCGGGAAGGGCGTTTGTGGATTTTAATACTGGTATCCATGTTTTGTTGATTACCATGTTTTGTTGGATACCAGTATTAAAATCCACAAACGCCCTTCCCGCCAAACACGGAGATAGAAAAGCTACTATAAACAACGACACGCCCCCTCAAGCCGAAACCAGTGGAGGGGAGGCGAGTGGGAATTATAAATATTGCCTCCGTAGTACAACGCGTCGTCAGTTTCTGCTTACAAGCGAAGCATCAACATCTCCAGAAGATGCCAACCCCTAGTGTTGGCGAAACGTCGAGAACAAATCTCAACAGAAGACAACGGCCCAACAGCCCGAATAAACAGTTTAATAAGTTAGACGATGGCCGTGAAAGCCTAACGCAATTTATCAAACGAGGTACACTTTCGTCTAGTACACCACCTCCCATTTTGAAAAAGAAGAAACCGAATCATCATGCTACCCCTGAAATTGGACAAAGTAATTGGGGGCACTGGCCACAACTAATTGATATACCACATGCTCGAAGATGTCACTCTAAAGCTTGCAAAAGAAAAACAAAATACATCTGCAAAAGGTGCAACGAGCCGCTGTGTCTATCTTGCTTTGAACATTTTCATACCAGTAACTGACGCTTTCGCGATTTCTCAAGTGCGTAGTGAACACTGGAGTGGATGGACTATTTTTTAGGTTTTATGAAAAAAATTTCATGTTTTTACAATTACTATACTATTTTGTAATGTTAATTTTTAATATTTCGCAATAAAATAGTTTTTATTATTTTAGAAAAAAAAAAATGTTCCTTTAAATTATATATGAGATGGTTACATACTGTCTGGAAGAGGGACTAAAATGTGCTAGTCTATCAAATCGACCTATGGATAAACAGTACGGCAAAGAAACATCATGGACTTCGACTACGTAAGCATCCTAATACGAAAGACGGACCATGAAAAACAACCTCTTCACGACTACTGTTAGTGTAAAACGAAACTAGTAAAATATATAACAACTTTGGTACTTAATGACCACGTATCGATCTTTTCTTGCTAACCGTTTACTGCAAAAGATGTAAATGTTGGGAGCCGGAAACATTTCAAGTAATGAAGTAATTTCGTGAAAACAGCACTAAAACAGAAATATTGCCTCTATGAAACTAATTGCCACTGTTTCGAATACGTTGCGTTGTGTTTTTGTTGCCATTACACGAAAATGGCAAGGCGGTCTTATGTTGGACGTGATGTTCTACCATGGGCGTTCAAGATATTCATTAAGAAAATGCAAGATTAAAAAAGAAAAAAATCATTGTACTAAATTTATAGTGAAATAAAAATTGTCGTCAATCTATTCGTCATATACATACCATGAGGTCCATATATATGGAATACTATGGAATATACTTAACAGTATTTATTTGACTCTCGACCTGTAAACATCGATATGAATTAGGCAAAAGTTTATAGTGGTGAATAAAAACGGGCTCTGGACTCGTTTTTACCTTCATTATCGTGTATCAAGTGGATATACTATTTATAAACTACCTAAAAATTAAAATATAAAGTTTTAACAATTCATTAATGAAAAATTAACAATGAGTGTTCCACCAGATTTATCGGTGAGTGTTCCATTTTATACTGCTACTGTTAATGGTCAACCTATAAATATTCAATATCAGCAACAGCAAATTCAAACAGAATGCCAAATTGTTCTTTTTCCACAAACAAAACAGACAGTGGCCAACAGACTTTATTCACTAATGTCAATTTTAAATTTTAATTTTCATTTCAATTTTAGTTTCAAATTATAATCCTACATTAATTTAATTTGTTAGTATTGGGAGTGTTATCAGTGGATAATTTCTCCTCTCATCTATTTGCAATACTCACATTTACTAATAGCTTGTAATAGCAGATTGTAAATTTCCAAATTTAATAAAAAAATTATGTACTTACAACAGGTTGATTTTTATTCTTACACTGACAATTTAAAGTATGAAAATAATATAATCTTCCAGCACCTCTTTTGAATTATAAGCACCCTCTCGAAAATTTTAAATAACAAAGGGGGTCGTATGGCACCTTGTTAGAAAGGTATTTTAGTCATCTGTTTAGCCATATAAAGTTTTTTAAGTCTGGTGCAATCATAACTGAGAAAATTGGTTTTTAAGATGTAAAATTTTGATAATGTCTCTATCACAAAACTTTAGGTTGAATGAAGATAATAATGTCACATAATATATAGGATGTATTTTTAAATGTACTTTACAATTAAATTAAATGTTCAAAATGACTACCATTCACTTCTTGACAATAACCGAGGCGATTTTGGAATTCTAGTACAACATTTTGTACGACCTCGTGGGTTATTTTGTTAATTTCTTTCTTAATCATAATTTTTAAATCAGGAATACTGTTTGGTCTATTAAAATATTCTTTAGATTTTAAATAACCCTATAAAAAGTAATCGACGGGAGTCAAATCGGGGGATCTAGCCAACCATTCGATCGTTCCACGTCTTCCAATCCACCTATTGGGAAAAATCCGAAAAAATCTCACCATCAACTGTGCCCCCAAAAAAATAAGAACCAACAATTTTATTGTTAACGATATCAGCCCAAACGTTAACTTTTTTAGGATATTGCGTGTGAGTCACACACACCCAGTGAGGATTTTCTCTGCTCCAATATCTCTACAGTTCTGTTTGTTAACCCTTTCGTTTAAATGAAACGTCGCTTCATCAGAAAAAACTATTTTGTTTATGAACTGCAAATCTGCGTTCGATCTGTCCATTATCATTTTACAGAATTCTGGCATTCTATCAGGATCGTCTTCATTTAACTCCTGAAGCAACTGAACATTGTAAGGGTGGTATTTTTCCTCAATCTCTAGAAGTACATCTAATTCTTTTTCATCAGTAAGTTTAACATTTCTAACTGGTTTTTCAATATTTTTTACATGTCCAGTATAACGAAACTTCTTTTCAATTTTGCTAACTGTAGACTGCGAAACTTATTGACCAGGGTATTAATTATTAAATATTTCACAAACCTCCTTTTGAGTTCTTGTTTTGTTACCAAAACCAATCATAATTAAAATGTCCATTCTTTGAGTCTCGGACAAATGAGCCATAATTAAATTTAATACGCGCACAAATATTATACTGGCGTCTTTTAGTAACTTTAAATACCTAAATGACAGCAGCCTACTAGATTCATATCAATTGTTTATTTGGCTTTCTGACTAATATTTTAATATTGTTCTGAAGCTATTTTTTTGTGGCAGGTTAAAGTTATTACTATTTAAATGGGAATAACCCACAATTAAAGGTTGAAGTACGTTTATTGACGTTTCAATTTCTACTTCGGAAATCGTTCTCAAAATACAAACCAATGTTTGTTTGTCAGTTTGTTTGGCAATTAGTACATTTTTCACTTTTTAATTATTATTAATGTTTCAAATAACCGTCGCCATCAAGGTATTGTAGTTTTTTTCTTTCTTGTCTTTGCTGGTTTTTTTATGTACCAAAATATCTAATTTGTACTTGATACACACCTTCTTATGAATCATAAAACACCGAACTCGTTCAACAACAACCCTATCCAACTTCAACTTCCATAAGTTTCAACTGGCGCGGCGGGCATTCGAAGTCTCCATCCAAATTGAATAGCAATTATCAGATTATCCATTGTTATGATAGTGCGCCATCAGTTCGAGGGGTCAGTTGTTTTTCCTGCAAAGTGCCCAAGTGGCCTGCACCTTGATAAAACATGGCTCCTAAAGCAACAGACGTTGTTACATCGGAAAACATGGACGTATCGATAGAAGATATTGGAGGATATGAGAATGTAATTCGATTTGGATGCAGCTACTTTTTGTGTGCGACACGTTATTGATAATTTTAATATTATTCGACAAAATAAAATAAAGTGACTTTTAAAATATACATAATATATAACAACCAACATTCGAGATAACAGTTCAGACTGTATTGAACTGCACCTATACCATTCCCTTAAATTTCGCAACCAGGAAATCCTCCTACGTCACACATTTCTCTTTCCCGAGATTTTTCCTTGGATTATGAGTCTAAGCAGAGAGTAGTTTTCTCCTCTCATTATGTGACCCAGATATTCCAGTTTTTTCGTTTGTATGGTTTTTATGACTTCGCATTCCTTCCCCATCTTCAGCAGAACATCTTGATTTGTTACTCTTTCTGTCTATGGTATTTTCCACATTCTCCTGTAACACCACATCTCGAATGCCTCAATGTTTTTGATGTTTATCTTTTTCAGTGTCCAGGCTTCCATGCCGTACAGCAGAACGGAGAAAACATAGCACCTTAACATTCTCGTTCTTAAGTTTATATTTATGTCCCGGCTGCATACGAACTTTTTCATTTTGACAAACGATTGTCTCGCTATCTCTATTCGCCTCTTAATTTCTCTTGTCTGGTCATTAGTATCAGTGAAGCAAACCCCTAAATATTTGTAGGACGTAACTCTTTCAACTGGCTGATTATTTATGGTTAAATTCACATTGGTGTATAGCTTCTTTGTTACAATCATGAATTTAGTCTTTTTGATGTTCAGTTTTAGACCATACTTTTTGGTATGGGTGTTTATGTTTTCCATCAAAAACTGTAAATTTGCTAGGTTATCTGTTACTATTAGCGTGTCATCAGCGTATCGTATATTGTTAATTAACTCTCCGTTAATGTTCATACTAATGTTTTGCTCTAGGAGCGCTTCCTGACATATTGTTTCTCTATATATATTGAATGATAGTGGAGAAAGCACACAACCCTGACGCACACCTCGACGAATCTCAATTTCTTCGGTTAACTCATTATCAACTTTGATTTTTGCTGTTTGTCCCCAGTACAACCTGGATATGATGTTAATGTCGCGACTGTCGATGTTTTTGCTCCTTAGGATTTCATACAGCTTTTGGTGACTGACTTTATCGAAGGCCTTCACAAAATCTATGAAACCTACGTAAAGGTCTTGGTTACATCCAAACATCTTTGCATTAACACACTCAGACCAAACAAAGCTTCCCGTGTTCCCAGTCCACCTCTGAATCCAAACTGTGTGGCGCTTATGTCCTCTTCTAATTTATTAAATATTCTTTTGTGAATTATTTTTAAAAATACTTTTAGTGTGTGGCTCATCAATGCTATAGTTCTGTGGTCTGAACACTCTCTGGCGTTATTCGTCTTCGGGATAGTGACTAAAGTAGAGGAGAGCCATTTCTTTGGTATGATGCCTGTTCTATAAATTGTGTTAAAGAGGTTCACCATTATTTCAAGTGCGTCGTCGTCTATTAGTTTCAACAATTCTACAGGAATTTCATCTGGTCCTGCAGCTTTACCCCCTTTTGTGTTCCACATAGTATATTCTACCGCGCTTTTTAGGATTTCAGGCCCTGAAATGTTTGCTTACAGATAAAAGATGAGGGTTTTCTAAACTTAAAAATATGCGATACGAAGTTTGTTCATACGTAATTAAGAAGGAAGAAGGTAGTTCTATATCTACAAGTGGTTGAATTTGATGTATCGTGTTTTGTTTTGAGATTGTTGATTATCAGTCATGGCTGTTGACAAATTTTTAAGATCGGATCTGATATCATATGGATTATTTTAGAAAAGACAATTTTTCCGGACTGAAATGTAAACACAATTTGTACTACCATGGTCAGAACCGGTCTCCCAATATAATTTTTGTTACAACAAATTGTAATTTAGTTCCATATAAACACAATATATAACCTAAAAATGCCGCTATTAAAAGTAAATGTGGCGCTGAAAGAAAAAAGCCACGAGAAGAATTATATTACTCCTTTTTCTTACTGTTTTACAAAATATAATGCAGAGAGTGCATCAGTTGAGTTTTAAAGCCAATTATCTTTTAAGTGGGTCATAATTTAGAAGGTGAGTTCCTTTAAAATTGACCTTTTTGAAGTCTTAAATAACTTGGACGGAATATTGTGACCTCATTCCGTACAAATTTGATGCTAGTATTCTAGTAAGTCGACAAGGACAGACAAAATCTAAGTTTTTGATTTATTAAAATTGAAACTTTAATGAGGACGACGCAAACTTTGAGGCTGTGTCAGTTTTTGCTGGTAACGGACCGTCGTTAACGTACATAGCGAAGTTTTTTCTTGTTCCTACACAAAAACAACGACGTAGCAGGCAACTTGGAGCAGTTTTTAATGATGAAGGATGTCGGAATGTCCTCGTTTTCAGCCAACTTTACGTTTACGAGAATAAGAGTCGTTGTTTATTTTTATTTCGGTTTGTTTGCTCTAATTTTATCTGCAAATTTGCACCTAACTACACAAAAAGGACAAGAGGCCTCGTTTAACGAAGGCATGAACCGAGTCTGCACTTGCTACGACTAGATAGCGTGAAAATCAAGTTGGATTTGAATGATAAATTTTATTTTCTTACCCTTTATGCCTAGCGCTCAATACCGTGAACTTCCAGATACACGCACAACGGTTCAAAAAAAAAGTTTTTCGTGCAACACATAAACACATATAAAAAGTGTAAAAAGCAATAATGTCATGAATGTGTTTAGAATAATTAAGTGTTGTGGATGTAAAGTAATTTTTGAATTTTAAACATAGAAATAGGTTTTTTATATTGAACAAAGATGACAGACTGTGATAAATTTTATCAACATTACATAACATCATTGATGATACAACCTCATTAAGTTTCTCCCTGATGAAGGGCATGACCAATGTCCGAAAGCTTGGAATAAAAATTTACAAGAGTACACGTTTCATTTTTTATTGCTGCAAACCCAATATTTAATGTTTACTTCCTTACGTTGTCAGCAAATACTTCTGGTTCATTATATACATATATAATATACGAGGCATGTTTTTTAAGTAAGTACCGTTTTGCGATTCCGCCGCCGCAGCGCTACGGTCGGCGTTCCGCGCATGAGCGCTGGTTACCTACATCTCTTGTCTACGCACTGACGCCATTACAGTCTGATTCTTCATTGTATACTTGTTTACTCCAGTGTTTAAGATGCCTCCAACAATCGTGAGTCGCGCTGATTGTGAAGTACGGGCTGTTATATGATTTCTGAGTGCTAAAGGCGTAAAACCGATCGATATTCATCGTGAGATCGTTGAAGTTTACGGACAAAACATTATGAGTGATGGAATGGTAAGGAAATGGGTGAGAGCATTTAAAGATGGCCGCACAAATGTGCATGATGAAGAACGGAGTGGGAGTCCTTCGGTCGTTAATGAAAATTTGGTGCAGAAAGTGGACGAAAAGGTGAGAGAAAACAGACGCTTTACATTTTCATCATTGTCCGACTGCTTTCCTCAGTATTCTCGTAGTGTTTTGTATCGCATTGTTACCGAGAACTTGAATTACCGGAAATTGTGTTCACGTTGGGTTCCAAAAATGTTTACGGATTTGCACAAAACCCAACGTTTAGGCAGTGCATTGACTTTCCTTGAGCGGTACCACAGTGAAGGTGAAGATTTTTTAGACCAAATTGTTACTGGTGACGAAACGTGGGTGGCCTACGTCACACCAGAATCGAAACAACAATCCATGGAATGGCGACATTTATCATCACCCAAAAGAGTGAAGTTTAAGCAAACAATTTTTGCCCGGAAAATCATGTGCACAGTTTTTTGGGACAGAAAAGGAGTATTGCTAGTGGAGTTTCTGCCTCGTAATAAGACAATCAATGCAGCGTCTTATTGTGAGACATTGAAAAATCTGCGTCGTGCAATCCAGAACAAAAGACGTGGCAAGTTGAGTAAGGCTATCGTTTTGCTGCATGACAATGCCCGTCCACATGTGGCTAATCAGACCAAAGATCTCATCAAATCATTTAAATGGGAAACTCTAGATCATCCTGCATACAGCCCTGATCTGGCGCCCAGCGACTACCATTTGTTCCAGCACTTGAAGAAACACCTGAGCGGTCAGCGTCTTCAAGACGATAACGAAGTCAAAACATTTGTGATGCAGTGGTTAACAAGTCAGACGGCAGAATTTTATCAGGAGGGCATTCAAAAACTGGTGCCACGTTATGACAAATGCCTCAATATTCACGGAAATTATGTAGAAAAGTAGATTAAGGTACAGGCTTTCATGTAAAAATAAAATTATTGCCATATCTTTGCACGTCTTTTTTTAATTCCAAAACGGTACTTACTTAAAAAACACGCCTCGTATATATATATATATATATATATATATATATATATATATATATATATATATATATATATATTGTTGTGATTTGCTCAAACTGTATGTTTATAATATTTATTTTTTTTAACAAATTAATATATCTCAGGGCTCTTTTATTTATTAAAAACAAAACGTGGCTTCAAAGTATTTTTTGCTAGTTGCCTTTGGGGAAAAAAGGATAGACAATAGGAAAATAAAATTACAGCACAATTATGACTTACAAAGCAAATGTTATATTAAAAAAAAACCAATCAAATATTAAAAGTAAAAATTTTGAATAAACATAAATATACCATATACAATGATTAGAATAAAAACCTCAAACATCCATCTAATCATACATACACAATTATCAATACAAATTAATTAAGCTTATATGCAAATCTAAAATTTCTTAATTTATTTTAGTGACTCCCGATAAATTATCATGTATAATAATTCTCAATAAAACCAACAAAAAAACGAATAACTCTAATTTAAATAGGTGGTCGTGATTGAAAGTCTCTGTTTCTATAAATCACGAAACTAACCTTTTGTTCCCAAAATTGATGACTTCAGCTCTCTCTCCTTTGATTGTGCCTTGTCCACCTTGCTCGTACCTTTCAGTTTTTCCAGAATACTCCTGCTAAACTCCTCTGCTCCAAATCTTTACTACATGAATAAACTCCTCCTCTCCAAACACAAGAATATCTTAACTAATCGACTTGGTCCAGTATAAAACTATACATCTGTTTATTACTTACAGCATGTCAGTTATTTCTTCTATCTGCTACCACAGTTGGAACTCTTTCCACCAAACACAAATACAACTTTTCGCAATCTAGACTTTTTTAAAAAACTTGACTAATTAGCAACGTCGTCTCCACAAAATAAAAACTATAGTATACTTGCCCAATATTCAATTCACAATGCCTTCCTCTCTCTTGCAAAACTCTATCCAAAATCCTTCCATATCCCTCCTCTTTTTCCTTGAACCAATCAGAACGTATCTCCATCCAAACTTCAAAGAAAAAAAGCTAACTTTCTCCTATCCAATAATCCGTCGGTCATCTAATAAACATTTTCAATTTCTAGAGACAAAAGGATAATTACCTCTCACAAACTATTTACAAACCTACCCCATTGTATAATTCTTGGTAATCCATACAATAGAAAGTTTAAGGTAGAACTGTTTACAAAAATTTCTATTTAAAACTAAGCCGTTAGAAAAACCAATATATTGTCTTCTTATTTTCTGGGAATGTCTTTGAACGTATAAAATTCACTTTCCGAAAAAAAAAAACACTTTCTAAAACTAGTGCTAAACAATATAATATACAGGGTGTTTGCGATTTCTGTTGGTCGGTGATTTGATTTTTGTCTTAATATTTTCTATTTGATGTTTGAAAATTATGGAACCTTATTAATATATATATATATTGTTATGATGTGTTTTTTGTTTGAATGATGAGCAATGAGTAATTTTAATAATATATAGGGTTTTTATCGCGGTTCTCAAAGAATTAGTTTGTAAGTACTTTTTTTAAATTATCTTTATTATAACTATTATGAAACACACATATATATCTAACCTAGCCAATGTAAATTTAAAATAAACTATCTTTAAATTGATATTCTTATAAAACTAATTAAATTCTATAGACAATGTAAAATTTAAACAAACTATCTTCAAAATTAAAATTGTTATGACACTAACTAAATTATATTAACAAAATTTTGTACCTTTCTTTCACTGAATGCCTAAATGAACTGTTTTCCACTATATAGATTCTAATCACCACTGAATGTCTTCGTACTTCAGTTATCCTTGTTTTTTGTGAAATTACTTTTTCCAATTATCAGCTTCTACCAATTTAAGATATAGTTTTCTTCACCAGCATTTATACACCACCAACCAAACCAACAAACAGCATTTATATTTATTCTTCTTTTCAATATACCAATATCCAATTATTATAAGTTGATTTATACTAATCTCCAACCATAATATAATTTAATTTCTTCCAATATACTTTTTTTTAATCTTCAATAATTATTTGTGTATAATTATAAATGTGCATTAAATTATATGCATAATTTTTAATCTTCATTTAACTCACTATATTAAACAATTGGACTATCTCCAACTAACTTTCATATTTCTTATTAAACTGCTTGACTGACTTACTAAAACTGTGAACAATTGACTTCACTAACTAATCTACTAACTTTCATAATAAACTGCTTGACTTCTGACTAAAAACTTCCATCTTGAATCCAAATCACGGGTATTTATATCCTTTTGGATCTTCCAGAACCATCTGGTAAGAGATCATGTTCCAATTTGTTCCATTACTTTCATATAGATGTTCTCGAAAAAAAATATCTGTTCGATCCACCGCCATAATCATTATTTCGAGAATGTTCGACTGTAAACAATGGTCACACTCTGCACTCTGGAGAATTCGTTAATGTTCCATTGATAATTTTGTTGACATTTAGGCTTTTCAGATCAGAATAAACATTCAAATTAGTAACTAACACTCTAATTTAATAAAATACACAATTCAAACAATATATTATTATAACCCCACTTTATATTCGTAAATATTTCCTAAAATGTCACTTAGAGAGTAAGTTTGTATAGTTGGTTGCCTAGTCACATGGCTCACTTAAATCTATCTACCACATTATAATTACTAAAATACAACTTTTTACAATTATTATATGCCAATTTCTTAAAATGCCCTCACATTAATATATTTTTATTAAATTCTCTAGTATATAACTTATAAATTATTTTCTATAAAACCCAATTGTCACAATATATATATATATATATATATATATATATATATATATATATATATATATATATATATATATATATTATATATATACAGGGTTGACCAAATAAGAAATGAAATAGTTTTACATTGAATGAAAAAGAGCACAGAAATAACAAAAACGATAAAAATTCGAAAGTTACAATATTTCGGTCATGTATGTAATGAGACATCCATAGAGGTATATCCTTCTACATCTCATAATACAGGGTAAGATCGCCGGAAGGAGAGGCCCAGACCGACGAAGAACATTCTGGCTCCGAAATCTCCGAGAATGGTATCAAGAGACCACCGCTAATTTATTTAGAGCCGCCGTAAACAAAGTTATTATTGCCAATATGATCGCCAACGTTCGATAATCGGACAGGGTACTGAAAGAAGAAGAAGAGTACAGGGTTGGCCTCTTAAAAGGGTCCACCCTGATATTTGGCAACATTCATAGGATTTTGTGAAAATGCTAAATCAAGTCGATTTTTATTCTAAAGGGGATATCTGTCAATTGTCAACCCCGTTCCTTCCAATGACCCAACTCTTAAATTTTAAATAGGGAATATGCCATCTATGGCATATTGTTAGACAGGTATGATACATAGATAGGTCCATGCAATTAAAAAGTCGCTGTTCGAATTTGTGAAAAACATTTTGGAGCATTTTAGGGGTTTCTAGATTACATTCATGTACTATTCGTTGTCATAGTTCTTCCAATAAAGCTAGAATGGTATTATAAATCTTGCTTTTTAAATAACCCTATATGAAAAAGGCCAGGAGAGCTAAAAAGGTGGCTTATTATATGGGGAACAAGATATAAGATGTTTAAAAATAATAATTGTATTTATATGCAATTATTTTTAAATGAAAACTAAACGGATGATTCAATATTGTTATTAATTGGATGATATTTATGACTTTTAAATTTTGACAATCGTTACCAATTAAATCTTTTATTGACAGATATTCTTTTAATTTTTTTTACTTCTCATTTAATGTCTGTATTTGTATTATTTTTCATGAATTGATCGAGAGTATGAATAGATGTCATGAGCTGCTGTTCTATGACGCTACCCGTGACGACGCCATCTTGTGGCGCTGGTTTCGTGACGCTCGCATCAGCATTTTACTGTAGAGAAAAAAGTAATACGACGCCAGTATAGAAGCTTCGTTTAAAAATTGAAAGAAGAAACAAACGATTCACAGAAATAAAGCACTATTTGGGGTAAATGTGAAAAAATATGTTTTTCCGGGAAATATTTCTATATAATTCTCTGCTATTTTCATTTTGATCTATTTCATATTGTAATAAAAGATTTAGTTGTCATAGATTTAAATAGTTTAGTATCTTTAAAAAATTTTATATCACTTTCATTGTTTTGTTTAGCGATGGCTTTACGTATGTTATATAAATAGTTAAAGAGAAATTATTCAACGTAACTATGCTAATATTATATTTTAAACTTTGAGTTTACTGTAATTTTGTATACAAATCCTATTGGCCGCGCCAGCCAAGCATTTTCATTTATCTAAATCAACTTGTTTGTAAACGCGTCTAATATTTCTCGAGTTTACTCAATTTAGGACTAAACCAACAAACTCTTAATAAGTTATAACTGGAATAATACAGGCATACATATTAACTTCCAGTCGTTATACACTGTGTTTGGCTTATCAATCCCAATTTGAGCACTCAAATTTGCTCGAAATCCCTTTGTCCGCGGTCAGATGCGAACAAATATCGCTACGAGGTTATATCGCGGAGTTGCGTTGGAATAGGAGAAACAATTCAATTGTTGGCTGTAAACAGCTCAAGGCCCGTAGCCCTTCAAGGACTGAAAGGCTCGCTTGGTAACTAAATAATGTGATGAACAAAGACGCGCACGCATTTTTTTCGATGGGGTCTTTTATCCAATTATTTAAAAAAATAATTTTTTAAAAGAATGAATAGATTCTGGATTTTTAAGCATGATGTTTATGGTAAATAATAAAAGCAGGAATATTTTCTTTTTAAGTATGATCGAAATATGCAAAAATAAGTCATTTGACACCACTTTTTTTTTTAATTTGTCTACCTTTTTTGAATTTTTGCGCTTATTCGGTACTTTTATATATATCATTTTTGCATTAGACATAATTTTTATATTCTTCAATAAAAACCTGTCAAAAAAAAATCGGTTGCCTGTAAAGTCGGTTTTACGGGCGAAGATTTTACGTGACAACGTCTTTTTCTCGGTAGAATATTTATTGATATGAATATTATTAAATTGCACAATAGGAACAAGGAATTGCCGCTATAAACTCAGTTTCTCAACTTTTGTGTCAATCTAACAATTAATCAATCAATCATAGTTTACGATAATGAAATATTAGTGTACAATTATTTACCTTTATTGTTGTAGTTGTTGTAAATGACAAATCTACTCACGAATTGAAGACAAATCTCACGATCCCACGATTAAGGTCTTACATCTTACGATTTTTAAATTTTTTTTAAATTTCAAGTGTTTCTAATAAAATGCATGGGAGGAAATCAGCTTTTTTTAGATTGTCACCTTGAAATATCCATAAATTGACTGTATTTTTGTATCAAAGTGGGCTACTCCAATTAACTCAATTAATATACACAAAATAATATAAACAAAGCTTAAAAGGTTCTTTATGCTTTGAAAGTGGTTTATAAACAACTGAATTGTAATGTATATTTTACCGCCTTTAATAAATATGAAGTATAGACTAAATTTTGTGTAAAGAACAAACATTCAACACACCTAATAGTAAAAACATATTGATTTAAGTGTGAATTTGAGATAATGTGCTGACAAAATGTTAAATCCTAAGAAAACAAAATTATGTTTTTATGTATATTCATTATACTTAATACTCTTGGGTAAAATACCTCATATCATATATGTCTTTAGACACAGTTAATAATTTTCATTGAAGTTTAAACTATAAAGAATGTTTACAATCATTGCTCAATATTAAATGGATAAATCCATAGCAATATTATAAAAGAATATAGGTCCCTAGGTAATTTCCTAAAATTATATCTGATACTGGTGGTTCCCCCTAAAATAGGACACTGTAAGCACTCCACATTTTCACTACAGACACAGATGACGATACTTTCAACGATTTTCAACTTTAGCGATTCAACGCGCCTAATTCTCTAGTGCCGCGCGCAGCGGACCGATCATGTTTGAGTGGGAGAGAGACGCAAGGCATTCGCCGGTCCGGCGGGCCTCTCTCTCGTTCGGTGACTCAGTGTAACAGACGTGAGCGGGCGTTACACTTTTTCTTAAATGACTCCGAGCCACAACCTAATTTAAGACGTTGTCACGTCAAAATATTAATTATATCGACATTTTTGCTAATCTTTTTTTGTCAATATTTTAGCTCATGTCTATCTAAATTTTAATAAACGATGCAGTAGACGTAAACATTAGCATGTGTAGGCCTCTAAAAGGACCGCATTTACGATTATATTTTTGTTTGGACAGAAATATTACCTTGTAAAATACGAAATTTATATTTTAATTTTGCAAAAATGCGAGACAAAGAACCCGATTGTTTTTAGTTGATATCCGTCAATAGGAACGATTTATAGAGGACCAAAAAAACCAAGAAATTATATTTTTATGTCAAAAACGGCCAAACAATTTTATATACAGAGTGTTCTCAAAAAATATAAGTTTTATTTATAAGTTTTTGAAGTTATACTTCTATACGCGCGCTCCACGTTGGAAATTTGTATGGGAGTGCATCTGTGAAATCATTACATATGTAAGATAATGAGTAAGAGAGAGACAGAAGATATATTTTCTCTCTCTTCCTCTCTCGAATATACAAATTATATATTATATTATATATTTAATATTATATATACAGTATACTCCCTCTATAACGAATACGGTTATTGCGAGGTTTCGCTTATAACGAGATACATTAGATGTCCCGTGAAATTTCTATTGAACTATAACCCTCTATAGCGAGGCAAATTTGGTTATAACGAGAGAAAATAAGATCCAAAAACGTGTTTTTTTTTACGTTTGCAGTCGTGGCTATAAATAAATACCTTTTTAAACGACCCCCCAATAAACGTAACTGCCGCCCGCAATAAACTTCTTTACAATGAATAAATACAACTGTTTCACATCTTTAGAAAATATGATAGATAGAATAAAACTGGACAATTAAAAATGAGAGAGTTCTTAAAATTGCAGAAGCAATAGTTTATGTTATTCTTATTCTTATGCTTGTTAAAACAATACTGACGTAGGGAGAAATGGGAAAAAAGAAGAGGACGTCCAAAGAAGAAGTGGTTGGAAGCAGTAAGGCAAGACTTGTCAGAAATTGGCGTGAGAAATTGGAGAGAGAAAGCAAGGGACTTAAAAAATGGAGGGAAATAACCAATTGTTTAGAAGAAAGGGGCCTAGAGGGTCTGTAGCGCTGTATATCGAGAAAAGAGAAAAATTAATAAAGTGATCTTGATATTATACTGTTACTATCGGAACAAGTAGATAAATTTTGATCATCTCTAACAATTAAAATACAATTTTATCGTTGTTTACCCGCTCTGCATCGCTTATTGAAATTTAGTATAGATAAAAACCAATAAAATGATACTTAGACACACTTTAAAGCGAGAAAAAACTCGAAGTCTAAACAGATATTTAGGTTTATAAACAAAAATTGGAAAAAAATGCAGACTTTGTTTTTTTCTTGACTATTAGTAGTTAGTTTTATTATGATATACTATTATTTTTGTGCCAAAAAGCTTGTTTTTTGATCAATCGTGGATAATTAAGCGGACTGATGTATTTTCTATCGTGTTTTTACAGGAAAATACATTTTTATCCTCCCTAAAGCAACGACAATGTTTCCTACGTCGGCCCGGCACACGCCTACTTCGTTTGCTGTTGTTTGTCTTTGAAATTGAAGTAAACCGCCCCTTATAATTGTTTGTTAATGGACAACAATATTATAGACGAGATTTTAATTATAAAATATATGGTTCACTTGCGGAAAATGAACAATTTCATATAGACGGGATTTGTAATTTGTTTATTTTGTATTTCCTCTCGGGAAATATTTTAGATGTGGATATAACGCAAAAAAAAAATTTTAAAAAGCGTATGCAAATTCTAACAATAAATTAAAAGCTTATTAATTTATTTAATAAACTTCAACATACCTATACCTGAACATATACAAGAGTGGAAAAATCAGTGATTGACTATATCTTATGAAGATATACACCCTAAAAATATTTTAGATGTAAGAGAGTTTAGATGTAACAAAAACTACTTGAAGTGTAAATTTGTGACAGGAACATTGGAAAATCCCGGTATTATTGTAATTTTACAGGACATACACCACCTCAGAAAACGCATATGCAGAATTGACTGCAGTAGCATGTGCGGGGCTCTATCTAATAGCGTTCATAAATTAAGTGTAGTAGGAACAGGGCCTCTATTAACCATACGAATGTCACCTAGTTGCAGCACGTACTAAGAAAACGTACACCTGAGGTTTAGTTTCCAGACAAACAGGCCAGTATAATGGTGAACGCAAATTTGTGGAAATAATCTGACAATGTATAGTATAGAGACTTTAACATATACAAAAATACTAATACTAAGTTTTTTAACAGTACAGTTTTTTACTTTTTCTTCTTTCTTTTTGTATGTAGGCTTTGAAGCCTGTTTCTTCTTCAATATTAGCCTTCTAAATTGTTTATATTATCGCACCATCTTTTTCTTGGTCTGCCAATACTTCTTCGTCCATATGGTGATTTATCTCGTGCTAGGCGTACTATCCTATCCTCTGCCATTCTACTAATGTGTTCGTTCCACTCTTGTTTCCGTTTTGTCACCCATCCATTTATGTCTTCTATATTTCATGCTCTTCTTATGTTTTCGCTTTTAGATGTGTCAAGTCTTGTCTTGTCAAGCTAATATAGATTCAGACCACTTCTTAGTAGGCGCAAAAATAAGAGCAAGAATCTCAAATGCAAAAAAAGAAAAGGGCAAGAAAAGTACTCGCTACAATTTAAAACTCTTGAAAGAGCCCCGTGCACTAGAAAGGTATCAAAATTATCTTGAACATGAAAGCACAACAGATGAGAATTTAACAGCTAGCGAGCAATGGGATATATGTAGAAGAACAATTAAGGAAGCGGCAAACAACGTCCTAGGACCAGAAGAATCCACTCCACGCAACAGTTGGTTCGACGATGAATGTGAAGATATCACTAAAAGAAAAAATTATGCATATAAACTTATGCAACAAAGAAGAACACGGGATAAGGAGCAAATGTACAAAGATCTTAGGAAGGAGGAAAAACGCATACATCGAAGGAAAAAGCGGACCTTCGAAAACCAGATTATGCAAGAGCTTCAATCATTAAAGGGACAAAATGAAACTAGAAAGTTCTATAATATCCTAAATAAGACAAGAAAAAAATTTAAACCACGGCTGACGATGTGTAGAGACAAAAATGGACATATAGTCAGTACCGCTGACGCAGTACAAAGCAGATGGGTTGAGCACTTCAAAGAACTACTTGGTACCGAAGTGGAAAATGATGCGTCACCCCAAAAACCAAGAAATAACACTCACGTAGAACCTCCTTCAATATTTGAAGTGAAAGACGCAATCACACGACTCAAAAATAGCAAGTCCCCAGGAGTGGATTGTATCCCCGCAGAGCTCATTAAACATGGAGGTAACAGCATTATGCACCAAATTCACAACATAATAGTCAAAGTCTGGGAAGAAGAACAAATGCCAGAGGAATGGTACACTGGAATCATATGTCCACTGCACAAAAAGGGAGATTTGTTGGAATGTAAAAATTATAGGGGTATAACTCTTCTGAATACAATGTACAAAATATTCTCCAACACCCTGTACAGCCGTTTAAGTACGTACGTGGAAGAAATCCTTGGTGAGTATCAAAGCGGTTTTAGGCCAGGTAGGTCAACAATTGACCAGATTTTTGTGCTACGTCAAATCTTAGAAAAAACCAATGAATTTAATATTGACACGTTCCATCTCTTTGTGGACTTTAAGTCAGCGTATGATAGCGTCCTAAGAGGTAAATTATACGAAGCCATGAATGAACTTAACATTCCCCATAAATTAATAAGGCTCGTAAAAACAACTATGAGTAAAGTGATCTGCAGAGTGCAAATACAAGGCGATATGTCACAAGCGTTTGAAACATATGCAGGGTTAAGGCAGGGAGACGCGCTGGCGTGCCTTCTCTTTAATATAGCGTTAGAAAAGACTATAAGAGATGCCGAGTTACACAATAGGGGAACACTCTTTAATAAATCAACGCTGATTATGGCTTCCGCTGACGATCTGGATTTGATCGCACGTACTACACGAGGACTTAAAGAGATGACTTCCACCTTCTTGACAGCCGCACAAAATATGGGCTTTAAAATAAACGAGGAAAAAGCCAAAATGTTAGCATCTATTCCAAATAACAGAGATAGAGCTAGAAACGCCGAATAAAACTTTAGTATAGACCAATATAATTTTGAGGTAGTAAATAAGTTTACATATTTGGGTTCTCTCATAACAAACGATAATGACACATCTGAAGAAGTAAAACGGAGGGTACTGCTAGCAAACAAATGTTATTTTGGACTAAGCAAGCAGCTAAAAAACAGAAATTTAAGCCAGAAAACCAAACTAATAATATATAGAACACTCATCCTACCAGTGCTGACATATGGGTCAGAAACATGGACCATCTCCAAAACAGACGCAAATCTTCTGCTCGTCTTCGAAAGGAAGATACTAAGAAGAATAATGGGCGCATTCTGTGAGAATGGTATTTGGAGAAGGCGATATAATTTCGAATTGTACGAGAAGTATAAAAAAATAGTAAATGGTAGAGATGTAATATCCTTCATAAAAATAGGTAGGCTTAGATGGGCTGGACATGTGTCAAGAGCAAATGAAAATTACCCACCCAGACGAACTCTATTATCGGTCCCAGTGGGAAATAGGAGTAGAGGCAGACCACGACTGAGATGGAGGGACGGTGTGGACGAGGACGCAAGGAAAATCGGCGCGGCAAATTGGCAACGGTTGGCGATGAACAGAAACGACTGGCGAAATAGACTAAGGAAGGTCAAGGCTCAACTAGAGCTGTAGCACCACTGATGATGATAAAGTCTTGTCTCTGCCGTGTATATAGGTCTAATTGCTGCTTTATAGTTTCTTGTTTTTGTATCTTGTCTTAGGTGTTTGTTCTTCCGGATTGTGTCATTAAGAGATCCCGCCGCTTTACTTGCTCTTAAGCTTTGTTGTCGTACTTCTTCTTCAACATCTCCGTAACTAGTTATATTGCCAGATATCTATTGCCAGATATCTGGCAGATATCTAAACCTTGCTTCCTGCTTTATTATTATCCCATCAATTTCGATTTTGCATCGTAGTGGGTATTTAGATAGATTTAGACAGAGGGGTAGAAGTCAGTGAAGAAAACGGACTGTCCCTAAACACAAAAAAGACACAATTTATGTTAATTACAAAAGCCCAACAGCGCCAAGAAAACATAACAATACATGAAGAACAAATTAAAAAAGTTGAAAAATATAAATATCTGGGTACAATAATTAACGAAAATAATGAGTACACAGAAGAGATTAAGGCAAGAATACGACAGGTAAGAAATTCTTTCAACAAACTAAAAAAAGTACTCTGCAGCAGGGACATTTCAATTTCTTTAAAGATAAGACTTCTGAGATGCTACGTGTTCTTCGTATTATTTTATGGGTTGGAGGCTTGGACATTAAAGAAAGATGTTTTGGACAGATTAGAAGCCTTCGAGTTATGAGCCTACAGTAAGTTGGGTAGATAGAGTCACGAATGTCGAGGTGTTGAGAAGAATGGGAAAAGATAAAGAGGTTTTAAATACAATTAAAGTCAGAAAACTGCAATATCTGGGACATGTCATGAGGGGCGAGCGTTATAACTTGTTGCAATTAATGCAAGAAAGAATACAGGCTAGAAGGAGTCGCGGAAGAAGACGCATTACCTGGTTAAACAATTTAAAAGCTTGGTTTAACTGCACATCTACTGACCTCTTTAGAGCAGCGGTATTGAAAGTGCGAATTGCCATGATGGCTGCCAACCTTCTTAGAGGAAATGGAAAATAGGAAGAAGAAGATCGGGAATATGTCTGTTGTTACAGCTGGTTCATTGTAATGGACTACAATACATTATAATGTACGGAAAACTATTAATGAACTGATATTATTTTGATTTTCTTATTAGTAAACGGTATACAAACGGCATGTTACATTTAGGACTCGCCTTTCCAATTTCTTGTCAGAGTATAGTAGATAATTGAACTCGGATCTTGAATTAACTAAAGTACTTTAAGTATGTCTGTTTCCCATTGAACATTTTCGCAATTTTTAGAATCTAATGAGTCGTGAAGTCTACTACTGAAGATTTAAAATATTTTGTTGCTGATAAGGTAAATCATAGGTCCTAATACACTACCGTGTGGTATTCCTTGGTTTGTTTTATTTCCGAATATGATTTTTTTAGCTTCTAATCTTTTTGAAAACAATTAATAAATTAAAAAATTAATTAAAATCCTTTGTAAAAGGTATATATTTAAAAACCCAAACGGGCTGTGTTAGACAAAACGTTTTCGGAATCCATCATTCCATCATCAGTGTCTAGGAGTACATGAATGTAGCCACTAAATATATGGGTAAAAACCCGTTAACAAATAATTAGTTACATTTGTTTGACATTATATCTTATAAATTATTAGGATGTTAAAGTTACCGTTGGATTAGGTAACATGGCGACATATGACTCCACGTTGAAGTTGCTAGTCCTGAGACGGTGTGTCTACGAGGACTTTAGTTGCTTCCATAAAGTTTATAAAAACCTGAGATCTTAAGCTCAAGCAGCCGTAGGTGAAGTAATTGGCCCATTTGACGACGAAGAGGATTAGACATTCTAACTTCTGATGTTTTTATACACATTCTGTGGTAATAAAGTCTGTGATGCAATATCGAGTGTATTATTTTGTGGGGTAACCCATTCACTAACTAAAATTATTTTAAAGGCAAAGTGGACCAACCCACATTAAAAAATCGAATATAGGTGTTTATCCAAAAATTTTGATCAAATTTATCAAATAAGTAATATCTAACATAATTCCATTCATTCCAACCAAAAAATATTCTTAAATAAGGTTATAGTGGATCTCCTAATTTTCACTTTTTTTTCAAACCCATATTCTAACACTTATTAATATTGGGGTTAGTCCGTTATTGCACTCATAGCCTCAATTAATGCATACTCGAAACTCGAGTCTTATATCTATCTCTTCATCGAGAAAAAGAAAACAGACAACAGAGCGACAATATTTCACTACAATCCTTTGTTCCAGAACGGAACTTTTTTTAGATCTTTTTCTGGTACGTGCACATTTATAATTTTTGCAGGTGACCGGTATTGCGAGGTCCCCGTAAAAACATAAACCATTATTATATATAACGGCGTGACAGATAATTTTTAATCCTCTGATGTATTCCCAGCATTTCAGTTTCGCTGGACGTTGTGCATCGTTGCAGGAACGGAGTCTGGAATTTAGAACGAAAGATCACGGTTTAATAACCCAACTTTAAGGTGGTGTAGACCTTATTATGATCCAAAAATCAAAATGCCTTAATTATTTAATAAAATACCCCTCAGTGCGTTCTTTGGTGAATGTCTTATTATGAGAACATTTTATTTGAAGTTGGCGTTAGTAATAAGATCATTCAGATATATTGTTTTGTGTAAAATTTAATGAGATCGCTGGTTAAATGAATTAAAAGAATAATGGAAGAAAAATGTAATATTTTGATTGTGAATAAATTAGCAATTAGTTTAAATATTACGAAAATTAGCCGGCTTTACTCATTGCTATTATCTATACAAAGAAAAAACACTTATTCTTGAAATATTGGTGTATTAATCGTAGCAGGCAGTAGAATAGTAGCTGCGCGTCGCGATGAAAAGTAACGCCGAGTAACGATAGGACGTAATCGATAAACTGAGGTGTAAAACCAGTTCGCGTCCGTAGTAGAATACTACACGTGCACCCTAGGTACCGCTAAATGAACTAGCAACAATAAAACCGCCAGACCTGTCTCTCGTAGATCTCCTGGCGAACACATTGCAATGAACAACAGCACACAATAAACAAATGACGGCTCTTGTCAGAATCAGTTGACAATCGGACCAACAATTCGAGTATGCCAAATAAATATTGAAGGCATCAGCCGAAGCAAGAGCGAATATCTTAGCAAGCTACTGGCAAAAAACAAAATTGACGTGGTTACTGTTTAAGAAACACATACTGCAGATGACCTACAATTAAAAAACCGTGGCCAAATCCCTGGATACACACTAATAGCTTCAATCAACCACACTCAGTAAGGTATCGCGACTTATTGTAGAGCAAACATCAAACATTACAACACATGTCACTCTTACTCGACACAAAAGATTTTTATGCTTGCTGTGAAAGTAGACGAAATAACTATAGTTAATATATACAAACCACCGAATGCTAAATGGCCACAAAACGTACTTTCTACATTTTCTCACCCAATATACACTGGAGACTATAACAGTCACCTTACTACATGGGGATATAACCAATGTAACCAACAGGGAGAACAAATAGTCGAATGGGCTGTGTTTCACTATCTCAGACTTTTATACGATGCAAAAGAGAAACCCACATTCTGCAAGATGGCAAAAGGTCTATAATCCCGATCTCACGTTTATATCTTCCAGCGAAAAGGGCTCAAAAAACGACTTTAAGAACGCCACAAGGAAAGTTCTCGATAACTTTCCTAGGGCCCAACATAGACCAATAATTACTACATTGGCCACCACCATCCCTATTATAAATTCAATCCCTTTGCCAAGATGGAATTTCCGGAAGGCAAGGTGGGAAGAGTTTAAATTTCAACTTGAAAGTGATATAAGACATATCAAACCAGATGTCCAAAATTATGAAAGATTTACACCACTAATGATTAGCTGTGCAAAATAGCGCATCACACGTGAAGTTACCAAAACCTACATCCCATGCTGGAACGACGAGTGTAAATAACTACTTGATCAGTATGAGAAATCTGGAGATCCTGAAGTTGGTGAACAACTCTTAGAAACCTTAAATTGTGCGAGAACCACAAGGTGGAGGGAAACTTTAGAAAATCTCAATTTCACACACAGTAGCCTCACCGCATGGAACCTTCTAAGGAAACTAGACTCTGGCACAAACAACGCTACAGCAAACTCTACAGCCCCAAAACTGGAAAACATTGGCAAACGCATAGTCAACCTTTCAAAACCTTTAATAGAAAAAAAATCATAAAAGAGAAGTTAGATTTCAGTTGAAAGAAGCCAAAATTGCTCAACAACAAAGCCTACCAATAATGAAGCCTATCGAGCAGAAGAACTTGCAAAAGCTCTAAAATTAATTAAATGCCGCAAAGCTGCAGGAGTTGGCAATATTTATCCTGAATTTATAAAACACATTGGTCCAAATACCAGTAAGTGGCTTCTTGAATTTTACAATCAAATATTGACTAAGCAGAAGTTTTCAAAATTATTCAAAAGAAAGTAAAATCATCACAATATCTAAACCTGGGAAAGACCCTGCACTACCTGAGAGCTAGAGACCAATCGCTCTTTTAAGCGTCTGCTATAAGATATTTGAGAGGATAATCCAAACGAGATTATTTTACCATGCAAAGGCAAATATTCCTCAAGAACAAGCTGGATTCATGCCGGGAAGAAGCTGTGGCGATCAAGTCCTCTCTTTAACAATATTTATTGAGAACGGATTCCAAAAGAAAGTTAAAACAGTAGCAGCTTTCATAGACTTGACGTGCGCCTAGACACAGTGTGGAAGGAAGGTCTTTTATTTAAAATATACCAGATGGTACCATGCCGTTCGTTTAACAGTTTGATAAACCAAATGCTAAGTGACAGACTTTTCCAAGTACACCTAAATGGGAAAAACAGTAAGTTCAGAAACCTGCAAAACGGCTTACCACAAGGGTCAGTTATGTCTCCTCTTCTTTTTAATATTTATACGTCAGATGTACCAACTACCACCTCGCGCCAATTTATTTATAGATGACATGGCTCTGGGTGCTCAAGAAACATAAAAATCGCCGAAACCACCATAGAAGCAGATCCAAACACTGTTAACAGATACTTTAAAAAGTTGGGCCTACAACAAAACCCATTGAAGACTGAAGTAACAGCTTTCCATCTTAACAACCACAATTACAGACTAAACATAGAATGCGATGGAACCAATCTAAAGTACAGTTCGAACCCAAAATACCTCGGTGTATCTCTAGATCATACCCTACCATTTAAACAGCATTTGGAAAACACTTTTAAAGAACCGCAATAACATTATTCAGAAATTAGGAAATACAGAACCTATAGAAATAGGCTGCGGAATAAGACAAGGGGATTCATTGAGCTCCATGTTCTTCAATTTGATCATGGATAAAATCATTATAAGCGATAACAAAGGAAGAGGATACAGAATGAGAAAAGAGAAATAAAAATACTCTGGTACGCAGACGACGCAATATTGATAGCTCAAAATAAGGATAGTCTGTACAGACTCAAACAATAACTACAATAACAAAAACTAAAACAATAGTAGTCAGCAAAGAACCAACCAGATGTAGAATAGAAATTGCTGGCATAAGTATTGAACAAGAAATGAAAATAAAATACATGGGAATTACACTGTCTGGATATGGAGACCTGGACAAAGAAGTGAGAGATTAAGTACAAAACAGCTAGACTGGAAGGATGCCTTAATAACACTATATGGCGAAACAGACACAATAACACTGAGATGAAGTCAATAATTTATACAGCCAATGTAAGACTAATAATGACATATGCCTTAGAAACAAGACCGGACACAGCCACAATGTAAAGGCTACTGGAAACGACAAAAATGAGAGTACTGAGAAGAATCACAGGAAATACGCTGAAAGATCAAAAGAGAAGTGAAGACATTAAAAGAAAATGTAACGTACAGTGTATAAATGAATAGATACAAAATAAAAAAAAGGATAGAATAACCACATAAGCAGATAGGAGGAGACCTATGTTGTCCAAATAGCACCAGAAGTCACCAATCGGCAGAAGAGTATCGGACGACCACGCAAAAAAGATGGAGTGACAACCTTTTATAGAGGTATTAATCCCCCAATGAACAAGCAGAATTGCATATAAAGAGGAAGAAGAAGAAGCATCACAAGGGGGTGTATTTAACACATAAATCGCCACACTTGTCAGTCATGTTGGCTAGGACCTATAGCTCCTAGCGAATGGAGTCTAGGAGGCAAACAGTACATAGATCAGAGCAGGTAAACCAAGCCCTAAAGTAATCTTTCCTGAAAAGTAGGTACTACTAACACTCTTAAATTACTGGAATACGAGAAAAAAAGAAGAATTTATCATCTAAATAGCGAATAAAGTAGAGGAGATATGGGAATTTCAAATAAAAGATGGCGCCCAATTGGATGGCTGGTATGTGGCGTTGAGGCCGTAGAAGTAGCCTCTGGGGATGTGGGGGGTGATGTACAAGAAATATAAGTATGAGAAGTATACCTTGTCGTGATAGGGTTGAAAAGAGGGTGAGAAGTAGAAAATACGTGTTTGTTGCAATGAATAATTTGCTTGCAGAGTTGGTTAGGTGGCATTGGGGCCTGTGTAGATGTACAAGAAAGCCTCCCTGACCCCGAAGGTGTGTGTGTGTTTAAAATGGTAGAGAACAAGAAGAAGCGGTGAAACTATGAGTAAAGGAAATTTTATGGTGTTATGTAGAAGACTGTATCTTGCAAACAAACCCAAAAATTCTTCTTAAATCAAGAACTCATCAAATCAAAAAATAATTTGATATACTATATATAAACAATATTATATTCCCAACATATTTAAAATTATCTAAATATTAAGGGTCACAAATTATTTAGAACTTGAACCTGGTTGAGCCGGACCTGGAAGTTGGCGTAGAATTCAAGCACATAAATCCCGATTAGAACTAATGTTCGGATTTGTTCCAATTTATCCTAATTTATACAAAATTTGTAGCCGCACTCCGCATCACGTTTTGACCTAATTGAAACTAATTGATTCTGATAGAAAGAACCATATTATACTGAACAATGCAATTCTATAATACACAAAGGGACTGTGAGTGCGCTTTAAACGTTCAGAGCAAACTGCATTTTGAAAAATTAACACTCTTTTCAATTAGCATATGTGACAACGACACTAAACAAGAGACATTTGGAATAATATACTCACCACGTTTGTATTATGGTTTATAATTATGATAGGATATACGCAATAACGAGTAATTGTTCAATAACAAATTAAACCTCTTATTGTTCAATCGCAATTCTTAATTTTTAATCTCACATTAATATTAATTTCCTAATTGCATCAATATAATTGTAATATATTCAAGCTTACTTACCTTCCGCTCAAATTAAATCGATTCCTATATTCTTTAGAAAGCGTTGGCGAACATATGAACTTACTGGTTCCCTTGATGATTTTTTTGCCCATTGCAATTTTTTTAACTGAGTCAAACAATCGTTGCTAAAGTTAAGAAAAACATTTGAAGAATCTATCATTGCAAGTGGTAATAGTAAAAAAGTTTATCGGTTCATTCACACATCTTTATCTTCTAAAGTATCCATACCATTACCTCAAAAAACTGACGGGTCTTTATGTTCTTCGAATAACTAATCTTCGGAATGGTTATCGTTATTTTTTTTCTCAATTTTTTACAGATGAACCTAACGATACCATTCCTCAAATAATGTGCCCACGTTTGTCTGAAATTCTTAATAATATATCAATAATTTATCACCTGGATTAGACATACTTACCTCCTTTTCCCTCAAACAATGTGCAGAATCTGTAGCCATCCCTAATTTCTTATAATGAATGCTTCTTTTAATCTACGTTCCCTCTCCTCGTCCTAGAAATTAGCTTCGGTTACTAATATATTTAAGAAAGGAAATAAACTTGATTGCAATAATTATCGTCCAATCAGCCTGGTTCCTATTGTCGGCAATATCTTGGAATCGATTATACTTCGGAAGCTATGTCTGAGTCTCTTCTTCAAGAAAACGTCATCCATCACCAACAGCATGACTTGATCAAAGATCACAAACTTACTTCATTGTGTAAATAATTGGTTATTATCTTTAAACAATCGGCATCTTGTCGATGTAGTTTACTCAGACTTCTCCAAAGCTTTCGGTCCAAAACGTCGATTACTAGCTAAATTGGATCACTATGGTATCCGCGGAAAGTTAAACATTTGAAAAATAGCCATTTGAAAATAGCCAAACACATAAAAAAAAAGGAATAACACCAGCTTTCAGAACAAATAACAACCTAGGCAAATATATTAAAAACAACAAGAGCCAACATAAAAAACACTTACACAGTGGTGTGTACAAACTTAAATGTGGCGACTGCCCAAAAACTTACATTGGTCAAACAGGTAGAAATTTTAATAAACGAATAGCAGAACATAAAAGGGCTTTCAATAATAGAAAAACAGATTCTACATACGCACTTCACCTTCTAGATCATAATCATTCTTTTAATGACGAATTTAAAATTCTACACATTCAAAATAAAAGCCTTAAGCTATCTTTGTTAGAATCTATGGTAATCAACAAATTAAAAAACACAGATATAATTCTGAATGACGAGCTTGAGACAAACAGTTCTCCCCTCCTCAACCTATTTCATTAGAGACTATAAAGTGTAAACCCATGCCAAAAACAGATCACTTGAGAAAGGCAATCAGCCGAAACAGCTGTAGTGATAAGAATTTAAAATAAATTTTGTGGAAGTTTTGAAAACAAAGTTTTCAGTGTTTTATTGTTACATTAAACATTTGAAGTCAAGATTTTCTATCCGGCATATACTTCAAGGTTCGTGTTGGGGAAGTCCACTCATTAGATAAGCCAGTCAAGAGTGGAGTCCCCCAACGAAGACAGCTTTCAACAAAAAGATGATTAATTCACTATACAAAGACTGCCACCTAGCATTTCGAGCTAAAATCATTTTCTACTTACCAAAACTCATGGAATTAAGCGAAACTGGCGGTTTTCGAAACTCTTTACGAGAACGATGTTTCCCCGTTCAGATTCTAAATTGGTCTCTCCTGACCGCTACACACCCCATGTCAAACTCGTATCTCTTCTTACTAGTTTTAAACTCACAGCCAATGGGATATCTCTTTAACTACGCTTTGGATTCGGTAATGGACTTTCAAGCACCGGAAATTCAAACTTATTTAAATTATAACGCAATTAGATCAGGTTCGACTCGAAAACTACGCAGTTATTATTAGTTTTCTGATGATTTGGCAAAAACATTTGTGTAAACAAACTTCACGTCGCTGTGACTTATTAGCCAACGACGTTTAAGTAAACAACTTCAGATCACTGTTACGCAGCCAGGGGCATATCAAATAATTTCTTTTTATACATTTAGATATTCAAAGGAAAAAATCATGCTACACGTCGCCAATCTTAGAGGAGAAGGCAATTAAAAAGATCATATTTCTATGAGTAAAAATAAATCATCAATCCCAAGACCATTTTTATTTATACATCTTGAATAAAAACTTTTTATAACCAGTTTTTCTTTTTTTTTTACACCTCTTTTTCTTTTTATTAGTATCTTCATTTTAGAATTAATTAAAATTAATACGAATACTATTTATTTTCCCATCGGAAAATAAAATCATTTTAAACTATTTATTGAGTTCCTCATTTTGGCTTACACAAAGTTCTTACGCTTTTTATATTACTTTATATATTCAGTTTGCGAAACATATTCAACTAAATTTAATACGGAGGAAAAATATGCATTTATTAAAAGTCCATTTGGAATCTGTGGGTGTTTTATCTGATTTTAATTTAAAAATAAAATGCGAATGAAATTGTTATCTAAAAATAACGAAAATTCAGACTAGAAATATATAAAATACTGTTCGATAAAGAACAGTTGTATGAAATTTATTTGAATATGCAGTAAATATTCAGCGAGAATATTTCGCAATGGAAACGTAAAATGTTTGGGAGTTTTTGTTGATTTGAATTTTAGTATATTTTAATTGATAGTTTTTACATGCTAAACAATATTCAATTTTTAAAATTATAAGAAACATAATCAAGATAATCCGGGTGTTAGAATAGAACAAACCAAATGAATCAAAAAAGTTCTTCAACAACACGTAACCCCAGATGAATATTGCATTAGAACCACAACACTTAGTTCAAAAACTAATATAAAAACTCTAGACAACTCTAATTTGTGATATTCTTTGTTATGCATAGAGTATTATATAGAGAATGATTAAGTAAAATCTTGTAAAGGAAAGAAACACAGACTAGAAAATAGGTATATTGTAGTGTAGGTATACAATTCTACAAAATTGAAATAGTTGTTGCCAACAAGTGTTATTAGTTGTGAAAACAAACAGTTTCAAATTGCCCACAAATTTACCCAGAGCCCAGAGGACCTGCACACTTTAGAGGATCATAGAGTCTAACTGAGTTAAAGGATGAACAAAACCTGATGCAACAGATTGTTCTAATTTTATCGACTTACTAATTAGGCCAGGGAAATGCAAAAATTACCCTGTTTGTGACACTGAAACGGCCAGACAAACGACAGCTGTTTTGTGTAATATGGACCAATGTAACAAAATTCTTTATATTTCCTGCAGTCTATTTTTCGGACTTTAATTAGTTATTAACAAATTAAGGTCAAACAAAGGTAAATTTTGACTTTTTTGGTCTATCAGCATCTCCTGTGTGGTGAGACATTTAAAACAAATTTAAGAGTAGTAAATCTAAAAGTCATATCAAAACCTTGGCGTTTTTTAAATGTTTTTATCGTCGTTTGTTGCTTGGCCCATTAATGCCTAGCGTTGTGTTTTCGCAACAGTTGACATGGTCTACTATAGCGTCATATTTTGACAAGACGATTTGTTAAATCATTGAAAAATAAATATCTGTCAAGTAAGTACTATTCTTTTATCTGTGCTAGTTGGTACAACTGCCCAATTTCGCAACACTGGGCACAAGGCCTAGGATTAGTAAATAAAATCATTTTTATTCTAGGTGGAAATAAGATGCAAAATCAACTTAAGTAGACCAGTTTCGGTCGTAGTCATAGTCGCCCAATAGTCGCCCTAAACAATTATTTTAAGAATCAAGAGCACATAAAATTATGTCCACGCTGGAAGAATCGAACCTTATTGAGCGCCTCCTAGCACCTCCTGACCCCACTAAAATTGACTGATGAAGATAGTGGAGATGAAGACTGTGGTGTGGAGGAACATTCAATAACCTAAACAAAAATATGTTGGATGCGGAATAAAAGCTGTAATTCATCAAGAAGAAGAAAGAAGGATCGACGAAGAAAATATAAATCTATAATTAAAAAAGGCGCAGATCTTCGAAGTGTGACACAATGGAAATGGAAATAGAAAAAGAGACACAAAATGAAAGATATTCAAGTGGTATCTACTGAGATTCGTGCAAAAAGTGTAACTCTCCTTTCACGGAAATGGATTCAGTGAAGTTTAACAGATAAAAATTCCCTTTATTTGGATATTGAACATAAAAAAACTCATTGGAACACATACACTTCTTCATTTTATTCACGACCACTCACTTCTTTACAGATCTTTGATTTTTTTTTCAATAAAGAGCGTTTAACAAATATTTTAAAGGAGACAGTTTGTTATGCTCTTCAAAAAGGTACTACTTCAGAATTTGAAGTGGACGAGTTAAAAGCCTTTATAGGGATTTCACTAGATAGTGGGTACAGTACGAATCCAAGAAGACGCATGTACTGGGAAGAATCTGATGACCTTGTACTATCATTTTTTAATGATAGACGAAAAAAGCGAAAATTGACAGTTTTTTGACATTAATTGGTTAATAACAAAATTAAGTCCAAAACATTGATTCTTCTTTATGTGCCGTCTTCTACCAAAAGTTGGCGACCATCAAACGATAGGTTTCTCTGTTTTGTGCCGCATGTATTATGTTCGCAGCTTCTGGTATTTGAAACCATTCTCTCAAGTTTCTCAGCAAGGATTTCTTCTTTCTGTCCAAACCTCTTCTACCTTCAATCTTACCTTCCACCATAAGCTGTAGGAGACTGTACTTATCATTACGGAACACATGGCCCAGGTATGTCGCTTTCCTCCTTTTATCAGTTGTTAAAAATTTCACCTCTTTACCCATTCGTCTTAATACCTCTGTGTTGGTCACTCTGTATATCCAAGGTATTCTCAGTATGCGTCGATACAGCCACATTTCTATAGCCGCTAACTTCTTTATAGTTGCTGCTGTTAACGTCCACCCTTCAACTCTGTAAAGTAGCGTAGAGAGTTCGTAGCATTTCGGGCGCGCCATCGGAGGTTAACGCTTAGATGGCGGTTGCTTAAGAGCTTTCTCATTTTGATGAATTTGGATCTTGCTATTTCAATTCGGATCTTAATATCTACGTCTGGGTCCCACTTATCAAAAAATTAATTACAGGAAACATATAGGTTCTTGTAATAAAGGTCCATAAGGCTCAAAACCACCGTCGTTTGCCTGGCTGGGTCAGTTTCACGAAAAAAATCTTATTTCTCCGAAATATTATTTTGGGGATTCGCCGCCCGCCCCATAACAAATACAATCAGAGCTTAAGTTTACAGAAAAATTTTATGTAAATTATAATTAATCCATTATTTAGAAAATTTAATTATGCCACAATAACAGAACAGCCATTTTTGTAAATAAATAATTACACACTAACAATATGTACATCCTTTTTGCGTGAATACCGAAAATTATTAAATAAATAATTATAACCAATTTAACGTTCTACTCGTTGTTATTATAATATTAAATCTAAAATTTTTAAAAATTCCCTCTGTGCATTAATTGAGCATAATTTCGCCTCACCCTTTCCAACTACAATTTCATTTATTAACAAATTATCCAGATGATTCTGCTTCTGTTTGTTTCAATATAGCGATTAATAAACTATTGAAAATAGAATATTTGGAAAGTCCCTCAAACAGAATTGAATATATAGTTATTGCAAAAGCCAAAATCGAGCTACGTAATGGTTTGAAGCGATTAAATAATGAAATAATCGCTTAATATTCATAAATGTATACAGGGAGTATAAATCAGCACAACGGCCACATTTACATTACCTAAATTTTCTATATTCTTGTTACATTTGAAATTTGAATTAGAAGCATATGATATTCAGTACGGATCCAATTTATCATAGAATTACAAATACCTTGGAGCTATGACAAATTGTAACATAAAACAAGTGACCAAAACGTTGAAATTGTAGGATTCATTTCCGTAAAAATTAAGAAATTCTTTAATAATTGTAATGTAAATCTCCCTCTACGAATAAGAGTGTTAAAAGAAAAGTGGATAAGGTTGACTGTTGTTTTAGGCAATTGGATTTGTAGTGGATTCTGATTTGTCGGAGTTGTACAGATTTTTTACAGTTATATCAAGAGACCATACCTTCTTCTTAGAATGCCTTCCGTTCCGAACATTGGCGATCATTCTGGCTATGATAAATGCGTTTGTTTGCTATACGGAATAGCTGTGTTGAGGTCTTTGTATACCTTGCTCTCAAGTTAGCAAGCCAGGATATTTTTCTTCATGCTGAGGCCCTTTTTCCTTTAATTTTACCTTGCAAAATGCATTGGAGTAGCTCATATCTGCTTTGATATTTCTCTGCAGCTTACGGTCCTTCACGATGTTGACCAAATGCGTGGTTGTGTTCATCCTCCGTAGTCCTTCTTCATTGGTAACTTCGTAATTCGGTGCGACATTTAATCTCTTGGGTATTGTCCCACCATTGATTACAGTTCCCAAGTAGTTTAACTGTGAAACACGTTCAATTTTCATTTTGTTCACATACAGATTTGCTCCAGTTATGTTTTCCTTACTGATGATCATTAGCTTGGTTTTGCTGGTGTTTATATCCAGTCCATATATTTTACTTGTTTCCGTTATTTTGTTCATTAACTTTTGCAGCCCCTCTATGGTATTGGATCATCTGCATATTGCAGGGTATTGAGCTTATCTTCATTTATTGAGATACCTTTACCAATATCTTTTAGAGCCCCTTCAAAAATATGCTCCGAGTACAGATTGGACATCAGCGGTGAAATTATGCACCCCTATCTCACTCTCCTTAAGATTTTGACCTGATCTGTATATTTTCCATCTATTCGGAGCACCGTTGTTGATTCCAATACAGGTTAGCTATTTTTTTAGGTCTCTTCCGTCAATCCCTGTCCTCTTCAGCACTTCCATCATTTGTTCATGCCTGACTCTATCGAAAGCCTTCTTGTAGTCAATAAGGCATGCAAAAACATCACACCTGACATGTCAACATTTCTACAATAATACTTGTACGCTAAATAAAGCTTCCCTCGTACCAACAGCGGTCATAAAACCAAACTGATTGGGCGCAATTTGCTCTTTGCATTTCTGTACCTGCTTCAGCAGATGGCTCATTAGGCTTATGATCATATAGTCTTCACAAACTTTTGCTCCTGGTTTTTTGGGCAATGGTGTGAACTCCGATTTGAGCCACTACTACTGGTATTTTTCCTGCCTTGTTTATTTAATTAAATATTTCAGTTATTATTTTCATTTGTTCTGCATCTAATAGCTTCAGCAGTTTTGTAGGAATTTCATCCCGTTGCCAATCCATCCTTCATTTGTCTAACGGCTGCCGTTATTTCTTCTGGTGAGATTTCGAGATCAGAATTTTCTTCAATGGTGGGTTCTTGTATTGTTCTCTAAGGTCGTGGGAAAGTTTCTCCAAGTATTCTTCCCATAATTTCTTTTTATCTTCTTTGGTTATGGCAAGATTGCTTTCATCGTCTATTATTTTTCTGCTGGTGTGTTTTCGAAATTTTCCAGCTATTTTCTTCACCTTTCGATGGACATTGAAGTTATTGTATCGACTGTGATACTCCTCTATTTCTTGACATTGTTCTGTTTTTTGTTTCTCTTTGGCCTTTCTTACCTTTCTTCCGACGATGTATTCTCTTATATTCTTCAAGATTTTCTTTGTTTTTTTCTCTGATCCATAAGTTCAAATATTTCATCGGTCAACCACGATTTCCGTTTCTCTGTATCTTTCTTCAGGTGTTGTTCTTTTATGTCTCTCACCGTTTCTTGTATGATGGTTAGACTTTCCACTATAGTTCCTGCATTTCTGCATTTTAGCACCTTTGTATCGAGATTTTCACTCACCTTCAGTTTGGGATCTTTCAGTTTTCTAACATCATAGTTCTTCATCGAGTTACTTGTAACCTTCTTCATTCTGACTTTGAAATTACCTACAACTGATACATGATCATAATTTATGTCTGCCCCGGGTATGTTTTGACAGATGTAGAGCTGTTCCTATACCTCCTATTTACTAGCTAATCATTCTGATTTCTTATAATCCTCCCCACAGAATCCTGTGGAGATTTCCAGATGTACAATTTCCTTGGGTGTAGCTTAAACCAGGTGTTCATTATTACTAATTGATTTGCTTCCGCAAAAATCTCCAATCTATCTCCACGATCGTTCCGGTTTCTTAGTCCAAATGGTCTAGTTGCAGATGACGTTTTGCTGGCCCCAAATTTGACAATTGTTAGGTCTTGCTTTTTCAACCTTTTCACGACTTGATTAATGCTATGGTATAGTTCTTCTACCTCTTCTTCTGTTCCTTCTGTTGTAGGTGCATACTCTTGAATTATATTGATATCGATTGGTCTTGCCTTCAGTTGTATGAACATCACTCTTGCTGAGATTGGGATGAAGTTATCAACAGATTTTGCTCACTTCTTTTGTCAATATAATCTTGACACCTAATTCATGTTTGCCGTTATCTATTTCAGAATAGTAAACGCCGTGTTCCCCGATATTGGCCAGACCATACCTCTTTGAGATAAACATAGTTAAAAAATTCTATTGTTAAAATTTAAAGCAAATAAACCGAAAACTTTACGAAAGATTTAAATCACAAATCGAATCAAATAGGATTAAAAATGAATCTCGACAAAACAAAGATATTAAGCAACAGCCTAGATAACATCACGATAGATAACATCAATGTAGAAAAGGTAGAACAATATATATATCTAGAACATGCAATTAAAAACGAAAAGAAAAATCAAACCCTAGAAATTAAAAGAAGGACACAATTATCATGGGCTGCTTTTGGGAAGTTGAGCTTCATTTTAAAAGACAGAAAAATCCCAATACACTTAAAACGAAAAACCTATGACACTTGTATACTACCAGTTGCAACTTATGGATTGGAAACTATGGCAATAACAAGAAAAATGGCAGAACAATTAAGAGTAACTCAACGGGCCATGGAGAGGGCCATGTTAAATATAAGCCTCAGAGACAAAATTCCTAACACCGAAATACGTCGAAGAACTAAAGTAACCGACATCATGGAAAAAATAGCGACATTGAGATGGCAATGGGTAGCACATGTAGCAAGACAAGACACCAACAGATGGTCTCATAAAGTGACATTCTGGAGACCTCGAGAAACAAAAAGAAGCGTGGGAAGACCCAGAAAGAGATGGATAGACGATATAACAGCTGTAGCTGGAAAGCAATGGATGAGAATTGCAAAAGATAGGGAAGCGTGGAAACAATTGGAGGAGGCCTATGTCCAACAATGGATGAATGAAGGCTGAAGAAGAAGAAGAAGAAGAAACCGAAAACAAGATCCCTAAACCTATTTTATTTGTTACATCTAACCTTCGAAGTAGAAAGTCTTCATGGACACGAGTTCTCTTGCTTCGGTGGATATACAAAAGCCACTCCAAAGTATTGTTTTTTTTTTAATAATACATCAATTAAACTACCTCTTTTTATTCATTGTCAGTTATAAATACTCTTTTATTTAAAAAAATCTAACTTTTCCATGCTGTATTGTGATGTACTCACCAGAATCAAAGCCGATCTCGCTAATCAGCATCCATTTGTCCGCGAACGATAGCCGAATCCTCACAAATCTTGCAGGTCTTCCTCGAAGCTTAATGCTAACGTTTCGAGCATTTTCACGCATGCGATCGGAAGGAATAATTGCGCGAACACCAGCCGATTGGTACTTTTCTCCGTCTAGAGCGAACCATACCTCGGCCGAGGAGAAAATCTGTAAGAGAGAAGAACATTTTAAAACAGTGTATAATAACTACGCTCTAATATGATCAAAACAATGGTAAAAGTAAACAAAGGATAGATCTATATAAATTGCTTTAAAAAATAACTAAATAGCAAAAAATGATGCAAAAAAATTATAGATAATCTTGTAAATTACATCGTCGGGTGAAAAATAGGAATGCTGTTAACAAAACTCAAATTTTTATAAAGTTTCCAGAAATGTGGCCACTAATGTACTTATGGATTAGATATATTTCCGATTCTAGCATTTAAGTCACCTTTCGTATTCAAAACCTTTTGAAAATCGCTATTTTCAGTCCCGTAGCACCTATTCTAGTTCAGTTTCCTAAATTTTTTTATAACTCCGTTATAAGGAGCGCCTTATGCATTGACACTTTTAACCTTTCCTTCACTTCGCCTTAAAATAAACTGACGTTGTGTGACGAAGTCTGCGAACAGCAAAAATCGGATAGGCAAGTGAGTCGTCGGCAATTGTTTTATTGCAACCACCCAAGTCATCAATCATCCCACAAATTTTTTATTCAATATTTTCCAGGGCGAAATGTCACCACTGGAATCTCTTGCTTCGCTCATGAAGATTGATGCAGATTGCTATGCACAAGCTACTTTGTCTTTATCGACCGATGTATCAGGAGTGAGATAATAGGATGAGAACGATTTGGACTACAGCGAACTTTTTTACAGGACCGGTTAAACAATTTTACTTAATCTTTACGAGCCCAATGAAATTTATAAAACGAAGATTCTAGGAGGTAGCGTCAGGAGCAAACCTAATAATTTATTGAATTATTTTAATATACTCAAATGCAAAAAAAAACGCAACTGAGAAAATTTTGATCAAATTCAAAATATTTCAGTTTTTTTTTATTTTTAGCTCTATTTTGATATTTTTTTTAGAACACTGTGTGAAAATTTATAAATTTTAATTTAGTACAGTGAGTTTTTTTAATAAAATTTTGTATTTGACTTATTATACGGGGTTACTCGAAAGGTGGTTTTTTATCCTAATTTTGAAACATCTTGTGAAATAATTCCGTTAGCGGATTTTTTGTAAAACCTTGTTTTTCGGTTGCAACCATATCTTCTAAGTATGTATTAGGTCTTTTCTTTCATGTGAAAATATGAATTGAATCATTTTTAGGAGCAAAATGTTTTCGCCACTCACAATTTACGACTTTTATTATTATTACCATTATCTTTTGTATTCATTTGTAATACGACGATGGGGCCTTTGGTGACTGATATCGAAGGAATGTCATATCTAAATTCCAGAAGCACTGTATTTAAATAATGATTAAAATCAACGACGTGATCTTGGTTTTAATGAACAATATCATCTTGCTGGATGTTTTGCAATTTCTCTTCTAGAGCCAGGCGAAGTTCGTTAATTGAGACTGGTGCGACTTCGCGTCCTCTAATATTTTTACCATGCATGTCCCAAACGTATTCTATTGGGATCACATCTAGCGAACACGCTGGCCAGTTTATTTTATTAATAGCAGCTTCCTCTAAATATTGCGTGACACACATTGCAGAGTAGGGTCGCGCATTATCTTGAATTAATAGAAAATCATCGCCGATATATTGAGAAAAGGGTACTACGTGATTCGCTAACATTTCTTCAATATATCGGTGTGCAATCAACGAACCCTCAATAAATACTAATTCCGTGTGCGCCTCTCGGGATATTACTGTCCATACCATTACCGAATCCCCTCCATGGCTAACGCAGGGACTGAAAGCGCACTCCGCAAATCTCTCTACAGTTCGACGCCATACTCTTCATTGTCCTAAATTCAAATATAAATGTTCCCTGGAAAATTGTAGTCTAGCCACTCTGTCCGCGGAAGTAATTTGGGTCCAGTTGCTGGTATGCAATTTTGCAAACCAAATTCATGTAATCTTTAACGAACTGTACATACATTTATATTATTGCCTCGAACCTCTTGAAGCTGATTTCTTGTGTGCACAGCTGTTAAATGACGATCCCGCAAAGCGTTGACTCGATCATCTAAAGTGATAGATCATCTAAAGTGATAGTTTTGCGCTTCCTGTCACTTCCTGCTTTACGCTTGTTTTTTCCAGTTGGTATAAAATATTCCATTACCCTTTGGATGGTAGAGCGATGAGTGTGTAGTACTCTAGCCACATATTCATAATTTAGCCGATCTTCAACTAAAGCAACGGCTTTCGCAATTAAAAAAGTCCTAAATTGTGGGTGGAAAATTTATTTGGCTTAAATGAACCAAGGCATATTTTGACATGAAACAAAAAACACAATGCTTAGGAGACATGGTTGAAACTGAAAAATAAGATTTTACGAAAATTCGCAAACGGAATTATTCCACAGGTTGTTTCAAAGTTAGAATAATAAAACCACGTTTTAATTAACCCCCTACAATAAGTCAAATATAAAATTTTTAAAAAAACTGACTATACCAAATTAAAATTTATAAATTTATACACAGTGTGCTAAAAGAGCTACCAGAATAACATCATTTTATTTGATTCCATTTGTTGGAGAACAATAATCTCCAACCAAATAATTCTATTTCAAAACAAATCAAAATATTTCCGCCGCATCGGTTACCTAAATAAATTCCTTGCCTGCATTGACTTATTTCTTAGAATGTTAATCTCCGCCCATATTGACCTTAAACCGGTAGATCCATCAAAATGCATAGACAATTATTTCGGAGGGGCTAGGGGAAGCCAGTGAATTAGCGATCGTCGTAGGGCTTAGACCTACTTTTCAAGTTTCGGAGAGTTTTTCTCCACATTCGCAATCGCAAGTTACGCAATATACCGGGAACCCTTAATGTGAAGTGTTACGGTGTTTTCGTTCGTAAACTGTAATTTTCTAATTAGGTTCCTTACGATTAGTTATTCACTCACAGTTTATAAGTTTCTATTTCTTGTCCTTTTTCAATTACAGTTCTAGCTAAACAAGTTATTGTCTTATTTCACTCTATCAATCTATTCAACAGGCCAGACTAAATCACATTTAATAGTCCATTTAAGTTTCTATTACTGAGCATTCGAAGGCTAGCGGAACAATTGGACTTACAGAAAGTTCAAACCGCTGAAAGAGACACTGTTAGCATACAAGACTCTCACTGAAGGGATGTTGAAAACCGGCATCCCTCCACCATTCTTAGATTTTGGTACGTTTGGCTCACATGTTTTAAAACGCAATGAAAAGGGTTAATGCAATCAGTGAGGACTACGGCCTGAGCCTCAACTTTCAACAAAAAAACAAATTTCTATACCATGGCACAAATATGAACAGTCCACAGAAATTAAGGCAAATACAGAACGAGCTCAAAATATCACAGAACAGGATCAAAATATCACTTTTTTCTGATGCTGGTGCGGGAACCTGGACGCTGACAGAGACGATTATGAAAACGCTAGAAGCATTCGAAGTGTGGGTGTAGTGACTCGGTTTGGAAAGACAGAGGGGGGGACGGACGGACCGACGAACAAACAAACTATACGCAAATATTATTTTCGTATTACTACTTTGATCCAATTGCAAATGTTTAAACAGCTGTTCTGCTGTACAAGCTTTATTTTAAAGTAGAACAAAACGTAAACTTTCATAAATGTTTGTTTTACGGAAAAATCCGCAAAAGCATACATACCCCGGCTACAGCATTCCGTTCGATTGGCATTTCAATCGAATCTACCTCCATCTAATTGTCATCAAAAACGCACTAGTCTCATTTTTGTTTTTTATTAACGAAAAAACAATTCATTAAAGCATTTTACACTCCCGTATGTAGCTTTTTTTATTTATATTCGGAATTTTGTTTCGCTACAAAATAAAATACGATTGGATCGAAATAGGTTTCGGATTAAAATGCTTTGTGCACTAACAAAACATAAAAAAACGAACATTTAAATTAAAGTTGTAGGGGTGTTTTATTTAATCAATTCGCCGGAGTGGTCAGAGACAGGTAAATTTAAGAGAGAACGGACAAAGCAGTGATATTATCTATTTCCGAGTTGAATTTAGTCCTTGTGAATTTTAAATACGTTGTTTTTAATTTTTTAAATTAATTTTAACTACACAATTCCTCCAAAATTAGTTATAGATGAGAAGCAAATAAGAAACTGCAACGTATGTTCCATTATTTTACCCTTAACTGGTGAACATGCGTCTCACAAACACCGCACGTTTTTTTATATGAATAGTTCTCGTAAAACTGTAAGAGTATTAGACGATGATTTCGAAGAAGTGTGTACAAAATGGTATAATGAGGCGAACAGTGACATTAGTGATGATGATGTGGAAGAAGGATATTATATATAAAGTGATCATTTTACGGACAGTGAACAAGAACTAAGTGAAAAAGAACAGCAACAAGACTCAGAAATGATATCTAGCGAAGATGAAGAAGAGTGTGTCAATTCCAGCATTTATTACTACGGAAAGAATAGGTATAAGTGGAGTAAAAAGGAGCCAACTAGAAACGTCTGTACGCCTGCTCACAATATTGTTGTACTCCCATCAATCCGTTCAAAAGTAGAAAATTAAACGAGTCTCGTTCATTATTTTAATAAATTATTTTCACCAGATCTGTATCTGGCAACTTTTCGGCCAAAATATCAACAATATAAAAAAGACAAATCCGAGTTGGCTGATACTGATGAAATAGAATTGAGAGCTTTTTTGGGACTGCTTTTTATACTTTTATTTATAAGTCACATCATAAGGATGTACGAAGTCTGTTTGCTACGAACGCGAAAGGACGGTCTATATTTAGAGCAGACGATGCCTCGGACCGAGAACAAAGAGCAAAGGATAATTCAGCTGCTGCTGTCCAAGAATTCTTTGACTTATTTGTAAGCAATTAAAAAGATGCATATACGGTTGGGAAAAATGTGTGTGTAGACGAAATGCTGGTATGCTTCAGAGGCAGATGTCGCTTTAAAATGTATATTCCCAGCAAACCCTGTAAATATGGGATAAAAATCTTATGTATGACTGATGCACGAACTGAGTATTGACATAATGCTTACATTTATGATGGGAAAGGTTCAGATAGAATTAGCCTCACAAATGAAGAAAGAAGAATGAGCATACCTACTCAAGCGTTATAAGATTAGTCAAACATCTTTACAATACTAATAGAAATGCAACTGGCGACAACTGGTTTAGTTCAGTTGATTTAGTACATCATCTAGAAAAACATAAACTCACTAAAGTTGACACAATTCGAAGAAATAAAAAAGAAATTCGTCTATAGTTCCTTCCGCGATCAAATCGTAATGAAGGCGACACTTTGTATGGATTTACCAAAGACCTAACACTTTTATCCCGTACAACTAAGAAAAATAAAGCTGTGATATTAATTTCTTCCGTGCATCATTCCATAGAAGTAGATGCAGATAAAGGACTACCAGAAATAAATTCTTTTTACAACTTGACCAAAGGGGGTGTAGACGCGATGGATGAAAAGTGTGTAACAGATTTCTGTAGCCGCAGAACACGTAGATGGCCCATGGCTATTTTTTATAAAATAGTAGACGAATGTGGAGTAAATTCATACATTATGTTTACTTCGATTCCCGAAAATATTTGGACAAGATTCAAATTTATAGAAACCCTGGCCGATGAACTCGTTTCCTCACATTTGCATAGATGATATGAAATGTCAACATTACAAAGGCAGCTGAAAGAACTGATAGGAAGTATCCTTGATATTCCCGAAAATAAGGCTAACGAAGAAGAAAAGCTTGAAATAAGAAAATATTGCTACATTTGTGCATCCAAATTAAGAATAAAGACTGCAAATTTATGTACAACGTGTCAAAAACCCAGATGTTTGCAATGTTCTCGAAAAATTTGTATAAAGAATAGATTTTTAACGTTTTTTGTGATTTGCATGTTTTGTGAAGAATTGCAATTATGTTGTTTTTACGAATTTTTTATATAAAATGTACCTATTTTTAAACATACATGTATTATATTTGTTTGTATATGTTTAATTTTTTTTTGGAATATGACTTTAAAAATTTTGTGTTATAAAACATGTTACCATTTTTTCTGTTTTTGTTATAAGTCCTACAGTTTGATTTTTTTCTTTTTCACCAAATGAAAATGACATTACACTATAGTTTTAGTATTAAAAACTGTTTTATTGCAGTTTTAGGTGCCAGCTTGACTGACAAAAACAGCTTTTTTTAATTAGGAGTCTGTCAGACTCATGGTCACCATTTATGTAATTAAAAATAGGGTCACCAGTTAAGGGTTAATCTTTTTTGTCATTGTTCACTTTCAATTCTTTCTTCTTTGTCAATTCAAGAAGGTACTGACTTGTTCAGAATTCGATCTTCAACTGAGACTAAGGTTTACTAAGTGCTACGTGTGGTCAGTGCTGCTATATGGCGTAGAGGGCTGGACACTCAAAACGAGGGATATAAACAGATTAGAAGCTTTCGAAATGTGGCTCTATCGCCGTATCCTAAAAATACCATGGACAGCGAAAATCACAAATATAAATGTCCTTAAAAGAATAAACCAAGAACGCCAACTTTTCGAAACCATCAAGAAAAGGAAAACGGCGTATCTAGGTCACATCATGCGAAATGAAAAATACCAGTTCCTCCAACTTATAATCGAGGGTAAAATTGAAGGCAAGAGAGGAATGGGACGCAAGAAAATGTCCTGGCTCCGAAACATAAGGCAATGGACAGGGATTAACGACATACAATCTCTGATACATATTGCAAGAAATAGAGAATTAATGGAAAATGTGATCGCTAACATCCATTAGTGGATTTGCATCTGAAGAAGAAGAAGTTCACTTTCAGTACTATATGAAAATCATATCGGATGCCTTGTTTCATCTGGAGCTTGATGATGATGATGATGATGATAGTGTGTTTGGCATGGAAACCAGTCCTTTTGCCACAGATTTTTAAATGATTTATGTTATGTTTATCAATTAAAAACTTGATTGTACTAAATTTATATTATATATCCGGATGCATATAAGTGATTACATATGAGTTCGTATATAGATTTCTGATTCAATGACAGTAGGTGGGTTATGTTTACTGGAAGTTGCACATTACTTTTAACTAGGTTTTCATAAAACGTAGATGAGAGTGCTTTATTTTTAATACATCCAAACAGGATGTGATTAACATCACACTGGGAAATATTATCGCATAAACACTTTCCTGATTCTATAATGTTTAATCTAGCCAGGTGAGCAGGAACAGCACCGTGACCAGTTTTTAATCTTGTGATAGTTGCTGCTGATCGTTTAGATATATTATAATGGAATATGTGTGGTAATTCTGTTAGGGATGGTAACGTAGGATGGATCTTGTAATAATGATTATTTGAAGTATTCGCCAATATTTTCCATCTGTCTTGCCAGTTAAAATTTATTTTTTTAGTATAAAAATTGATTAGGTCTGATACTGTGTAAATATGTTCTTGTATACCTGAATGAGTAGAATCCTTAGCGAGCTCGTCTACTATTTCATTACCTTTTATCCCGGAGTGACTTTTTGCCCAAATAAATGTTATATCTTTGTTTCTCATTTTTTGTTTAATGTCACATATCAGCTCACATGTTTTATGGTTTAACTCAGTATTATTAAGTCCACTAAGAATTGACTTAGAGTCTGAGATGATCACAGCATCTTGCAAATTTGCGTGCTCTAGCCAATCCAGAGCTTTCCTAATAGCTACCGCTTCTGCAGTGTAAATAGAGCAATGTGGAGGAAGCTTTATTTTAAGTGATTTGTTTTTGGAAGGAATATACACTGCAGACCCTACTTTCCCATCGTTCTGTTTAGAACCATCTGTGTAAATTATAGTTTTATTAGTATATTCACTCAATATGGAGTTCAACAGCTTGTTATTTATTTGATGTGAATCTGAATATTTCGGAAATATAATATTTAATTTTTTTAAGATTGTATTAAATTCTAATTTATAAGATGGTTTAATATAATTTGTTGAAAGTGTAACCGGTAAATCATTGGTTTCCAGAAAGGCATCTGCTAATGGTGGTGAATTTTTTATTCTCCAATAATTGTTTACTAGATTTTGAATGGATAACTCATACAGCATACTTAGTAGGCCACTTGTTCTAGCCCTTAATTTTAATACATATTTTGTTGCTAATAAATTTCTACGATATTCTAATGGCATTTCATTACTTTCAGCAAGTAACAGGGGGCATGGTGTTGATTTCATAGCACCCAAAGTTAATCTCAAACTTTTAAACTGAATACGATCTATTTTTAGTAAATGTGTTTTGCTTGCTGATCCGTATAACACACATCCGTAATCCAAAATTGATCGCACGTAGGTCCTGTAAAACATCAATGCAACTTTGGGATCAGCACCCCATTTCCTGCAAGTGACACATTTAAGAAGATTAATACCTTTCTCACATCTTTTTTTTACATATTGGACATGTTTAGACCATAGTAATTTGGGGTCTAGGATTATACCAAGATATTTATATTCAGTGACAACGGGTATATCATATCCTGACAGGTGTAGACTATCAGGCGTACGTAACCTATGTCTTGTAAATATCATAATGGCAGATTTTTCTGGGGATATAGTAAGTTCGTGGTCTTTAGTCCAATTATCTACTAGTTTCATGATGTGTTCCAGGACCTCCACACAATCGTCATATGAATCACGGACGGAGTAAATACATATATCATCGGCGTACTGTATACATTTTACGGAATCAACGAAAATGTCGTGTATACTTGCCGAAAATATGTTGAAGAGAATTGGGCTTAATACAGACCCCTGTGGTAATCCTGTATGAGTTATTCGTGGACCATATAACTGATTACTATGGTCTCTGATATATAAAGTTCGGTTGCTAAAAAGATTAACTATATTAGCGGATAAATTTGTGGAAAACCCCAGTTTGCATAACTTTGAATGCATTACTGTTAAATTAACACAGTCGTAAGCGCCTTTAAGGTCTAGAAAGAAACAATGCTAAATATTTATTTTTTGAAAAATTTAGTTGGATATCTGTTGTTAAGTGACTTATTGCATCTAGTGTTCCCAGACCAGATCGAAATCCGTATTGAGTGCTTGGCAAAAGATTATAGTGTTCGACTGTCCAGTTAAGACGATTTTTAATAATTCTTTCGAAAGTTTTTGTTATACAAGACAATAGAGAAATGGGTCGATAAGACGATGAGAGAGTTTTGTCTTTGTTGGGTTTGATAAAAAGACATATAATTGTTTCTTTCATTTTGTCAATGTAATTTCCTTTCAAAAGCCAATCATTAAATATTTTTAATAAATGATTTTTTGCCTTATCGGGAAGGTGGTTAATTATGGAATAAGTAATATAATCTTTCCCGGGCGCAGTAGATTTTGATATTTTAATAGCTGCATCCAGTTCTTGGATGTTTATTGGATTTTCTAGTAATTTAAATTTACTGGAATTGCATATTGATACGTGTTTTAATTGGTCTTGAACGTATGGTGGAGCGAACTTGTCAAGTAACTCTTCTATTAGCTCTGTTGAAATTGGTTGTGTTTTTGAATGATAATTTTTGTTAGCCATTTTATTAACAAATTTCCATATTTTGTTGAGCGGTGTATTTTTATTGATAGTATTTACAAAGTTGATCCAAGATGTTTTTTGTTTTTTCATAAAAACAACTTTGCATTTGGCTTGGATGTGTTTAAATTTTAGATAATTTTCAAGATTTGAGACAATATTATACTCTCGAAAAGCTTTTTTTCGACACGATATTAAATTTTTACATTCGTCGTCCCACCATACGGGAAGACCGGATTTTGGTTGAAATGATTTTTGAGTAATCATAGCAGAGTCTGCAGCTTCGCTAATTGTTTTTATTAAGTTATTAAACATTTCCAAAGATGTAACATCTATAGAATGAGTATCTAGAAGGCATTTTTCTAAGTAATTTTCAAATATAGACCAGTTCGCTGAAGACTCTTTCCATTTTGTGGAGGTATGGATTGTTCTTGGGGAATATTTCAAATCTAGGGTGATTTGGATAGGGATGTGGATTGTACCTAGTGAGTCATTTAGAGGATTCCAGGTAGTAAAGCCTGTTAAATGAGGAGATACTAATGTTAAGTCTATCATTGAAGGACGTTCGTTTGGTCTGGATATTTTGGTTGGTCTTCCGTCATTGAGTAAAATTAGATTAGTATTGTCTAAAGCGTCAGCTAAAATATTACCTTGTGCACTATCCTGTATGGAACCCCACCTACAGTGATGACTATTAAAGTCGCCCCCAATTAAAACTCTGCCTTTAATTTGTCCAAATAAATTTTCCCAATCTTTGGATGAGACATATATTTTAGGAGGTTTGTAAACACATACTATTGATAATTTAACTTGTTCTAGAAAAACACCGCAAACCTCTATATTTGGATTATAATTTGTTTTGAATTTTATATCTGAAAAGGAAATGTTGTTTGCAACTAAAACAGCAACGCCTCCATAGCCATCACGTCGATCAACTCTAACATTATTAAAACCTTTAATATATAAATTTTTATTTTGTGACAACCAAGTTTCGTTCAGAAGAATGACATCAATTGTATGACTTTCTAGAAAATTAAGCAAATTTGTCTTTTGTTTTATAATAGATTGGCAGTTCCACTGAAGAATATTAAGTGTTCTATGATTCCCCATCACTATCGTTGTCTGATAAACAAGAAAGTATATTTCTGATTTCATTTTGAGTGACTTTTTGGAATTCAACTGAGACTAGTTTGGGGTCAATTTGTTTAATTATTCTTTCTAAAGCAAATGGAATTTCTTGTAGAATTTGTAATTGTATTTTTTCTTTATATGCTATAAACTCATTACGATATGGGTTAGGAATTATAGGATGTGACACTGATTTTGTTTTAGAAGTTGAAGGAAATTGTAAGGCAGTTTTACATTGAGTCGGGGATATGGCTTTTCGTTTAAGAGGATTAGAAGTTTGTTTAGGTTTAGGAACGAATGAATTGTTTACTGTACGGTCATTTGCCGCAGTCGGGAGTTGGGGAAAGTTATTTAGGTTACTAAGCAATTCAAATTTATTATGTGTCGTGATTTTGGCATAGGATGGATTTTTTGCTAAAAACTCAGCTTCTTTAAATGTAGTATTCTCAATCGCCATTATTTTTTTAATATTATATTGATGTTGATAAGCTGGGCATTGTTTCGTTAGAGTCGTATGATCGTTTGTTTTACAGTGAAGACAATATTGTGAGTTACTACAACGGGAGTTGTCTTCGTGTTCTTTGCCACAATTTTTGCATAAGCTGAAAGTGGACTTACACTGTCTGAGAGTATGACCAAATTTAAAACAATTTAAACACTGTACCACAGGGTATATGTATTGTTCAACTTGAAACCTTACCAAATCTAACGTAATATATTGAGGAATAATATTTCCTTCAAATGTTAAAATTACCATTTGCCTAGGAACAAAAATAGTTTCATTATCTGAATCAATAAGTTTTCTTTTCATACGTCTTACCTCGGTTATTTTTTGGTCGGAAATAATATTCATCATATAATTTTCGTCCAAAAAAGTATCAACTTGTCTAATTATTCCTTTTTTGTGATTAAAAAAATTCGGAATGTAAGCAATAAATTTGTTAGAAATAATTATGTCGTGATTGACTAAACTATTTGCACAAGTGTAAGAATTAAAAATTACTTTCACTTTATTTCTACCGACGAGTTTAATATCGACAACATCTTTCTTAAAAAAGTTATTAATGAATAAATAATGACCTACTCGGGCTGGTGATAAACGTTTAATATTTGGGTCGATGGACTCGACAAAAACAAAAAACGGGCCTTTATCAGAGGATTTATACCTATTATTTAAATCAAAACGGGCACTTACTGCCTCCATATTTTCACCTTTATCAGGGGGTGGCTTTTCGCCACCCGAAGAATCATCCATTTTTAAATATAAAGAACAATCCTACCTTGTTTTATTATTCCTTACTATTTAAAAAACTAAACTTTAACTGCTTAGAAATTGAAAACTAATTAGCACTTAATTGATGTGGACACTATCGATGCCAGCACACAACTGCATCTGGAGCTTGTTAAAAATGTTTTCTAAGTAATCTTAGTAAATGTTTAGGAGACTTATGGTTCTGTATTTGCAAGGATTGTGCCTATATCTTACTGTCTTAGTTTTTAATATTTGGAATTATATTAAGCCCAAGGATATTTGGATTAGTACTCTAGTCGATTTTGGATCGAACTGGATTTTTGAGCGGTTCAAGCGATTCTAGCTCCTTTTGCGGCCCTTAGAAACAGATATGATGCACACGGACAGTGATGATAACGCTTCAGAAGACAAGAAGAGAAAAGACAGAGGGCCAACTTCACCTATCCTGCAGAGCAAAAAAACTGTCAGGACCCTAAGCAAAAGAAAACCAAGGGAAAAAGATTCAGAGGATAAAAACGACGTTATGAATATCTTCAAGAAGATTATGGGAGAACTGGAAGAAATCAGGAATAAAAATAAAGAATATAGAGAAGAGATGATAGCGCTAAAAAAAGAAAATATAAAGATAAACCAAGAATTGGAAGAAACAAAAAACAAATTAACCAGATTGAAAACGAAGTAGAAAGAATTGAAAAACAGATGCAAAGAAATAACCTAGTAATTACTGGTCTACCAATAGTCGCAACAGATGAATCACTCTTAAAAAATAACGTAAAAGATTAAGAAGCTAAAAAACAGTATACGTCTGGGACAAATAAAGGATTATGGCGAAAACAATTAGGTAATGAAAGAAAAAAGCATAAAAGTAAATGATCCACTCAGCTATCATTACCTAAACCACTTAAAAGGATGCTGAATGTTCCAGGGCCTAGTTATGAAGGATTGTCACCAACAAAAAAGCAACGATGTACTGTTAGTCCTCGCTCTAAAGATATAAGAACAATAAGCCACTGCAATTTTTGCAAAAAAAAACTATTTGAAGTTTGAGTAATTACAGAGTACTAAATTTTTAAAATATTTGTGTTTCTTGTAGAATGACCAAAATTTTGCTCCAAACGTAACGTCTTTGTAACGTTTAATAATTCCTAATTAAATTTTATTGCTCAGTCGTTTGTTTTTTTTTGTTTTTTATTTAATTAGTTAAGAAAACACAATTTATTAAAATATTTTTAAAATTACGCTCAAAGCTACCGTTTCTTCGATAACTTGGTTTTACTTGATAGGGAAGACACAACACCCTGTGGGAACTCGCGAGGTAAAAAATCTGCGCGAGTGACCAAGAGTTAAATATTCTATTACGTCTTCTGTCTATGTATCTGTACTAATATGTAAACTGTCAACTATCTCACTGACTCCTTTGTGTTAACGTCTGCTCCTACTTTAAGCTTATGTCTATTTTAATGTCCACTTTGCTAAATTTGACCAAACATAACCGAAATACGATTTTGTAAAAGCATACGAACAACTTTTTCAACTCTTTGTTTAGTCCGTTTATTTCCCATAATAATGAAACGTTGTTTTATGCCCTGGCAAAGAAAAACCACGAGGTTACCTACTCACTTCTATTAAAACGTAATTGAGTCTTTATTCAATATAAAATTCTTTTGATCCCGAGGGCCCGGAGATAGGCGAAATGTACAGAATAAAAGTTTATCTGGCAAATACGTGAATTACGAGGAGCTTTCTATAAATTTCTATCAGAAAGAAGTATTATATAATATTTGTTATATTTATTGTATATAATAAACAGGGAATTTGTATTAGTAAATAAACATGCGAAATATGTGGTGGATGATCATTACGGACATGTATGTAGAGGAAAAATATATCCAGTATAACAGTTGATCATTAAAAGAAAAACAATATTAAAAGGTCTACGCAAAAAACAACTTTGTTGGCCCTAAAAAGGTTATGATTACACATTTGGCGCCCAACGTGGGGCACATCAACCAAAAAGCCGGTCTCCTAGAAATAATTATTATAATAAATAATAATTATTATAAAACAAATTATAGAAAAGTGAAGAGAATTTAAAGAAAGAAAAGCATATTGTATTTAAAAGACCTTCGGTGTGGAAAAGGAGATTACCAATATGACTGATTAGAGCCACCAAAAGTATCTAGATATTGCTTTTTTGTAATTATTTGATAAGCAAACAAGTAGAATGTTATAGGTAATCCAAAGCTTACACAAAACCAAGTATTGTTTTTTAGGTTTTAACTAAGATTCCAGCAGTATTTACATTTTCAAAAAACCTTATTTATGTAGCTCCAGCTCTTTTATCATCTGCTAGAGGCATCCTCCATGTTATAATAAGGTAAGAAATGAAAAGAATTAAAAAATAAATAAACAGCTTACACAAATAAAAATTCCTAACATCCAGGCTTTTTTAGTTATAAAAACTGTTCAAAGATTCAAACAGATAACTCTTACAAAAATGATTATTTTCATCATTTTCTTTTTCTAATTGATCTCCCTGAGCTCTTTCCATCTGTGCCTGCCTTGTGCGGCTTGAATCCAGTTACCACTAACACGCTTTATGTCATCAGTCCATCTAGTTGGTGGGCGTCCTCTGCTCCGTATTTCTTCTTGCCTTGGTCTCCACTCTAAAATACGTTTTGTCCATCAGTTGTCTGATAATCTGGCGACGTATCCTGCCCAATTCCACTTTAGCGACGCAATTTTTTTGACATCGTCTGTTGTTTTTGTCCTATTGCGTATTTCTTCGTTTAGGATTTGGTCTCTCAGAGAGACATCCAACATCTGGTGCTCCACAGTCTTCATGAGTTACGCGAATCTTATGCACTACCTTTTTTGTGAATGTTAATATTTCCACTCCATGAGCGAGTACGTGAGTAAGTGAATTACACTAGAAGAAAAAATTGATTTGGCAGTACCATTAAAAACTAGCAGTAACATCAAAGATTGAAAGAAAAAAACTACTCTACAGAAATCTTGGAATTAGTCTATGAATAAAGAAGAGAAAGAAAAAAATGGTAACTAAGCCAATTTGCTTTACAACTAAAGAGGGAGATTAGGCAACTTAAGAATGAATCCATTAGAGATTTCCTGATACATTTGACAAATGATTCTAGTACTGAATTCACGCTATGGAAAACCATCAAAAATTTAAAGAGACCAATTATGGAAACGCCTTCTATAAGAAATAAATAAGGAGACTGGACAAAAAAACAATAAACAAAAACCATAAGTATTTGCAAACTATCTCGAAAGTGTTTTCCAACCATATATAGTCTTCTTCTTTGAGTACCGTGCAAAAGTTTTAGGCGTCTTCTTCTTTGAGTACCGTGCAAAAGTTTAAGGCGTGGGTAGGCATGACGATATGCCGGTATCGTTCTCGATCTTGCGCGGCATGTAATAATTCATCTGCTGATATCCTGTTTCTGCTTCTTCTCATTATATGCCTCCAGATATTTAAGTTTCCTCTCTTTTTTATCATCTTTATTAAGTCGCCTTCACCTTGACCTTGTTTAAGACTTCTCTGTTTGAAATGTGTTGAACCCATGATATTCTAAGCATTCTACAATATAACCACATCTCGAAAGCTTCTAATTTGTTCATCATGTTATGGAAACGCCATATATAGTAGGCATAGATAAATCTTTCCCAGAAGTTGTTCGACAAGATGATGTGGTTATTCTCTTAACCACACCAAACGAGGTTAAAAATGAAATCGACACGAACGTTAATCTCAAAAAGGCCCCCGGCTACGATCTAATAACTGGGCATGTCCGTAAGGAGCTACCTAGAAAGACCCTGGTTAAATTTGCCAATCTAATTAACACATCCTTTCGTTTAAATTATGTTCCACAACTATGGAAGGTAGCTGAGATCATCATGATGATAAAACCAAGCAAACAGCCACATGAAATGACGTCGTATCGGCCAATATCCATGCTAACGATTATGTCAAAACTGTGTTTTTTCATTTCATTTCATGTAGCGATTTGCTTGGGTTTGGGACACCGGACCAAACACTGGAGGTGGAATGGCGTGGTCAGATGCTGAAACACAATGAGATGCCAAAATACCTCGGTGTACGTCTGGATAGAACTCTGTCTTATCGATATCACTGTCAAGATGTCAAGAAAAAAGCAAGCGCCAGAAATAATATCATCCGCAAACTAACAAATACAAAATTGGGAGCACAACCACACACTCTCCGTACTTCTGCCTTAGTATTATGTTTTTCTGCTTCCGAGTTTGGAGCACCAGTGTTTGAAAACTTTGCTCACTCTAAAAACGTCGATGTTGCGTTAAATCAAATGGTTAAAGCTGTTGGTGTTTCGGATAGAGAAAGTAAATAAGTATGTCAAAACTGTTTGAAAACCTGTTGCCCAAGAGGCTCAAACTATTCTCGACGAAAGATGACTCATACCTGATCACCAATTCGGATTCCACCAGATCACAGACATAATCGAGAGATCACTCGAAGAAAAAATACTTGCTTAGCATTATTTTTGGATGTAGCACAGGCCTTCGACAAAGGTCTGGAACGAAGGATTGGAGCATAAGATAAAAATGGCCCTTCCTGTCCAATAATCAAAGATCTTAATTTCATATTAGTTACAAAGATACTTCAGGATTAAGCAGGAAGATGGTTATTCTGAACTAAGCAAAATTAATGCAGGAGTATCACAGGAAAGTGTACTGGGATCGGTCCTATATCTTCTGTACACTAAAGATCTGCCTGTTTCAGAGCAAAATGTTAATTTGCTGATTATACAGCAATTATGGCTGTCGGTGACAACGTAATTGAATCAACAGATAAGTTACAGAATGCAATTGCCGAAATGGAAAAGTGGACAAACAAATGGCGTATGATGATGTGAAATTAGCACATACAGATTTTATAAATACTAAAACTAATAACGCTAAAGAGTATAACTTGATATTAATATATTCTGTTAGTTAGGTTATGGTAAAATTAATCTTATAGACTAACTTCAATGGGAACATCATATTGATGTCAAATAAAAAAAATTACTATTTTTTTTTTATTAAGGTGAGTACAGGTAACACACATTGGTCAACGATTTTCCTTTTAAGATATATGGGTTATGAATTAAATAAATTTTGTATATTGTTTGTACAAAAAATGTTTATCTCCACCCTCGTAACGTTCTTTCTGTCCCGAAGGTCCGGAGATAGACTGAATATAAAGAATAAAAGTTTATTCCACTATACGAGACATTATATAAGGCATGCCTAAGTGAAATTTCATTTGTGAGTGATTGTTCCAGACAGTAAAAATGGAGGTTCTCATTTAGGAACTTCAGTTTCACATTTTTGTTTCGCTTTCATCCTTTGCCTTTATAGGTAAAAGAGATTTTATCCCGAATGAATCTTTTATGTACTTTATAGTGCAGTACACGTTTAAACACGGAAAGTTTACCATAAAATGGAATATTCTAAAGTTTATTAAAACTTTATTATAGCCGGCTTTGAGTAGATTTTTCTACGTAAAAGAATATACATGAGACGGTTGTCGTTGTAAAAAACAATAATTGAAAAATTATACAGAGAGCTGCTAATAATAACAATAACAATAACAATATCTTTATTTTTAGAAAATAATATACATTCCCTGAACATATAATTATTTAAAAAAAAAACAGTGTCACAAACGAAAATATTATTTACTTATTCCTAACCGTTACATATACAAATAGTCATCCACAGAATATGGCTCAAGAGCTACCAGTAATTTAAATATTTGATGTTTATACAAACTTAATATTTCCTCCCTTTTAATAGGTTCAGGCAGTTTATTAAACAATTTGATGCAGCAATAAAGAGCGTTTTTTTTCTGTTATAATTAACCTGTGTATTGGAATTTTATAATTATATAACCTGGTATTTACTATACTATTGGGCTCAAAGTTCCTAAAGAGTATTTTATTCTTATATAGAAACAGTAAGCATTCTTGAATAAATACAGCGTAAACTGTTAAAATATTATTACTCCTAAAATGTCCTCTACATAATTCCCTACTTTTTAAGTCAAACATAACTCTGATTATTTTTTTCTGAACCAGAAATACATTATTTGTCCCTACTGTGGCCAAAATTTATTAGACCATATCTAAATTTTGCTTCAAAATTAGCATGATACACTGTTTTTAATGAGTTACTATTCATGTATTTTTTTAGAACTCTAAGGCTGTAAATCACTTTACTCAAAGACATACATAACTGGTCAACATGTTTATCCCAACATAAAAAACTGTCAATATATAATCCTAAAAATTTGGTACTGCTGCTAATATTTAAAGTGTCATTATTTACAATAATACTGTTTGGCATATCTGAATGTGCATAATTTGTCTTAAACAAAAGAAGATCTGTTTTATTTTGATTTAAAACCAACCTATTCATAGAAAACCAGTCTTTAGCTTTCTGGAACTCTAAACTAGCATTAACGCTTAGAACAGACATGTCTTTACCACTGACTAAAATGTTTGTATCATCTGCATAATTTGTTATGCTGGAAGTAGTATTAGCCACTATTAGACTGATCTTAATTCTAGCCACTAGAATTAAGATCATTGATATAGATCACAAACAGTAAAGGACCAATCACACTTCCTTGTGGTACTCCAATATTGATAGTGCTTTCAGAGGAGATGCCTATTTCAGTGTTTTTATGTATTTTTACTAAATGTCTCCTATTTGCCAAGTAGGACTTAAACCAGTTCAATGCTTTTCCACGTATACCATATTTCTCCAATTTATCAAATCATAGGTCATGCACTAAAGAGTCATATGCCTTTGATAGGTCCAAAAAGAGACCCAAAGCCATATGACCAATCTCAGTACATTTCAAAATATCCCAGACAAATTGAAAAATCGCAGTCTGAGTTGATTTTCCCTGTTGATAACCATGCTGATTTGCACTAATAATATGACATTTTGTTAAAAATTCTGTTATCCGCCTATACATAGTCATTTCTAAGATTTTTGAAAAGGAACATAGAAGGCTAATTGGTCTATAGTTATTAATTAATTTAGGATCACCCTTTTTGTAAACAGGTGTTACTATGGCACTTTTAAGGCATTCAGGAAATACACCAGATTTTAGTGAATTATTTATGATTGTAGTGAGAGGATCCACTATCTCCTTTATAAACAGTTTAAGGATTTTAGTGGGTATTTCATCAATTCCACAACTCATTTGGTTTTTTAAATTTTTAGTTATATCCATAATTTCAGTTTCTGTCACAGGTGCGACAAACACTGAATTTATGTTAGTTGCAATGTTGTCTTTATATTCAGTGTATTGTAATTGAGATAAAGTGTTATTTAAAGTAGTATTTAAGTGGATCATGTATTTATCAGCAATCTCTTGAGGACTACCCTCTACTTTTATTGAATTTACACTTTTTAATTGACCATTAATTTCACTAACAATTTGCCACATGCATTTATTTTTGTTGGCAGCTTCAGACATCCTGTTTTCATATAGCTTTGATCGTTTTGTTATTAGTTTCTTATTATATTCTTTTTTTACCTGTCTATAGGAATCATAGAATTTATGGTTAACTCTGCTCATTGTAAACAAGATGTCTAAACGAGTCTTACATTCTATTATCTAATAAAAATGTCAATTTTAAAAGAAACCTCCGAAGTATATATAATATATACCTTTAGAGTTTAGAACAAAGGAGGTGGAATAACTTCTACTTCGTCTTCTTCTTCTTTTTTCCTTTATATAAGAAATTTTACTTGTTGATTGGCGGTTTGTTGCCTAGGTGGAAGGTTGTCACTCCATCTTTTGCGCGGTCGTACGATATTTCTTCTGCCGGTTGGTGACTTACCTCTTCTATTTCTTTCTCGTTCTCCGTTTATAAGTATTCCCTCGTCTATATCCGTTAGCGCTAGGTTCATAATGTGCTCTGAATATGTATTGAACAATATTGGGGACAATATAAATCCCTGTCGGGCATCTCTTTTTATCTTTATGTCTTCTGTTAACTGATCCCCAACTCTAACAGCTACAGTTTGTTCGTAATAGATATTGTTTATTATACGGCGATCTCTGCTGTCTAGACCAATTGAATTTAATATGTTCATCAGTTCGTCATGTTTTTTTTTATCGAACGCTTTCTGGTAATCAACAAAACACACATATACATCACAATTCACGTCTGTACATATTTTAAAGAGAACTTGTATTGCAAAAAGTGCCTCTCGAGTACCCAATGCATCCCTGAAGCCGAATTGTGGGTTTGTTATGTGTTCTACACACTTTTTATATATTCTTTTATGTATAATTTTTAAAAAATTCAAGTCAAAATAATGTCGATAATGTCAAATTTTTGGCATTGGGTTTTTTAGGGATTGTTATAAAAGTTGATCTTAGCCAGTGTTGGGGTATTTTTCCACTTTGGTATATATTTTTGAAGATCAAGGTAAGTTTTTTACTTCATCTTTATCCATAATTTTCAAAAATTCTGAGTAGAACTCGTCTGGTACTACGGCTTTTCCCTCCTTAATGTTGTTTATAGCAGCTTCTACTTCCGTTTCGAGAATAGTTGGTCCGATATCGTATTTTTATTTTCTGTGATGGTGACATTCCTATCGTCTTCAAATGTTGTTGTCACATAGTTCATCCATGTTGTTTTTGTTTCTTCAATATCAACTATTGGATTTCCTTGAGCATCTGTTAAGTGTCCCGGCCTTTTTGATTGATAGATGCCTGCTGCTTCTTTGATCTTTTTGTGGAGGTTGCAGGAATCGTGTTTGCGTTCCAATATCTCGATTTGTTCACACTGTTCATCCAGATTTCTATTTTTAGCTTCTCTGACAGCTTTTTTTTTATCTCTTTGTCTAGAAATTGATATGCAACGTAGTTTTTCTGCTTGTATTCTCTCCTTCTGTCCATCATCTGTAATATACCGTCGGTCATCCATGGTTTTTTCTCTTCTGCCTCTTTCGGTTGCAGGTATTGGTCTAATATATCTTTCCCAATGTTTTCTAAGTGGTTTATTTCTGTGTCAACATCATTAACTACTTCTGACTTAGATATGTTGTTCTTCAGATATTCCCGTACTTCTTTCTTTATGTCATCATCTCTTAATTGTTTGAGATCGTATAGTGCAGGATTAGGTTTGTGGATTTTTTTTAATTTCAGACGAAATTTAGCGACAAGTTGGTTATGGTCTGACTTAATATCTGCACCAGGGTAGGTTTTCACTGATGTTATTGAGTTTTTGAATCTTTTATTTATTAAAATATAGTCAATCTGGTTTCTTATGACATTTTCTGGCGTGTCACCGGTTGAGCGCTATGTGTACAACCTTCTGTGTGGTAATTTGAAGAGTGTTTTGGTGATTACCAACTCTTGTTTCGTAGCAAATATGAGTAAGCGTTCTCCTCTCTCATTTCACTCACCCAGATCCCATGAACCTACTACTTCACCATAACTAACCTTACCGATTTTGGCGTTAAAGTCACCCATAACTAACGTTACTTCATTGGTTTTTAGCTTACTTAGGGCTTTCCTTAGATCGTAATAAAAAGCTTCTATTACTTCCTCTGATTTGTCTGCTGGGGTGCGTATATTTGGATTATTTTGGTTTTTGCTGGGAATAAATTCAATTGAATAAGCATGATTCTTTCGGATATTGGAACAAAATTCGTATTTGTTTATTTCTTTATTTAAAATTATTCCGACGCCATGCTTATGTTGACCTTCTGTATTTCCAGAGTAATATAATTGGTGCTCGTTTATTTGACATTCTCTATATACATTCTGTTTATTCCGGTGTCTCATATTCACCGGATATTCTTCTAATTCCGCTAGCGGTATCGATACAGAGAAAACAACAAATCCGGAAGCAATATAGTCTAGTTCGACTTGCCTGCAATAACTTGACTTTTCATTCCAATTAAAGCGCCAAATTTGGAGACATATCGACTCCGCTGGCAAATATTCTAATGTAAATAGATTGCGAAAAGGTCCCAAGTTTCGCTAACATTCGGCAGTTACACAGGATCGGACCAGATACCATAAAAAGACATAAACGCTATACTCGAAGTAATACTAGTGGATTATTCATGTGCAAGAGTGAGATATATATTTATAACTTAGTGCTATTAATTTATATAAATTAACGTATGTCCCAAAAGTTTTCTGAAAATTTTAAATTTAAAAGTATTATTGGTAGGAAGCATTGGATTAAGTTGCCATTGGAAACCAAACTAAAGTCGGTTCGCTATATTTACGCGGATTTCGGATTAAAAATTTTATTGTAAGTTCCCAGTTTTAATTACCTGCTCTTTGGGGAAATATCAACTGGTCAAATGAAATGAAAAATAATCCATAACTTTTTTTAATTAAATAATAATGGAAAATCTTTTATATAATTGACAGTATAATAAGGAGAATTACTTCATTAATGGAGTCTAATGTGGCTAATATAAACCTAATAATAAATACTTCACACAGAAAATATGATCTATGTATATTTGTTCCATGGAGAGAATTTCTAATGAAAAATAAAAAAATTTAACTTGCCAACAAAAATGAAAATCAGTCATTATCATCAAAAATATCATAATCGTCATCATCATCACTGTCATCACCATTAATTGTTATTATGATTTGACTTATTTCGTTTATTTTATTTTCACGAGTCCACCAATCTTCTATTAGTTTCTCGCACTTGAATATACAGTTGCACCACACTTCTGGAGTTACAATTGAAAGTGCCTTTCGCCAAGTTTCCCGAACTGCGTCGTCGCTATAACCGTTAGGTCCAATATGGTTGTCATACTATTGTTTTGCTATTCCCCATATATATTCGATGGGATTAAACTGGCAATGATACGGTGGCAGACGTAAAACTTGATGACCGTAACTTTCAATAATCTGATCCACAACAAAGGTTTTGCGTGGATATTTGCCAAGCGTAATAATTATGATTTTAAAATATGTTGTGTAAATGGTATATGTTCCTTTGTCAACCATTCTTTAATTTTATTAACAGTCCAAGAATTCGTTGGACTTTTGTTTAATACTTCAGAATGGTAAGGTGTATTGTCTAAAATAATTACGCTGGGCTCACTTAAACCTGGGAGAAGTTTTTCATGTAACCATTTTACAAACATTTCTGTGTTCATATTATCGTGATAGTCACTTGATTTTGATTTAGATGAAAATATTAAATCAGCACCTTCTATAAAACCCGATTTCCCTCCTGCATGTAAAATTATGTGTCGCTTCCCTTCTCCATCAGTATGTTTGATAGACTTTACGTTATCATCTTGCCATATTCTCTTGGTTGCACCACTAGAAAATATCCATGTTTCGTCTAAATATATAAAATTTGCCCTTTCTTCTTTTAATTTAGAATATTTTCTTAGAAAGTTAATTCTTTTATGCACAACAGAACTTCTTTCACAAAGGGCTTTTCTGTTATCATCCTTTTGAAATTTGAAACCCAAATTATGTATCACTTGCCATAGACTTGTTCTGCCAATTTCGTCAAATTTTCTATCTTTTAATCCCGAGAAAATTGTATTTAAGGTCACATGTTCCTTGTTGACTCGCATTCGATAAATGGTATCACGAATTTCAAATTTTTTTCCATCTGGAATATCTTTCGTTTTCAATGGTAGGCGAGTTTTTCGGTGATCTTTTTTCGGCCGTTCATTATTGCGATTTTGTAATACTCCTCTTAGTTTGGTTTCACTAATTCCTAGAGCATCACATACGCGTCGTTGAACAGACATTACCGATTTTAAAGGACCGCCATTTTCTTTTTCATCCGTAAAATACTTATGTACACTACAAATTAGACTATCTACATCTAACACACGTCTAGGCATTTTTAAATATTTCCACCAAACATACAATGTCAACACTGGCAAAGAATCAATTCAACTGCAATATTGTAACAAATTTATACCTACCCTAATGTTATTTTAATGTATTTTAAAATATGACCATTAATGCAGTTTTTACCTCATTTTCTGGGAAGTCGTTTACTGCAACTGGTTATCAATGAGTCATTAGCATAATTTTGTTAATCCGAAACCCGCGTAAATATAGCGAACCGACTATAGTAAACAACAAACGATATAAACAATGTCAGCTTTGACAAATAAGGTTCGTTAAGTTGTCGAACAAACTTAATATTCGTCAAAGTATTTATCGTTTAGTTGGACATGTACCAAAACGCGATATTGTATGAATTTTTAGTGCTCAAAATATTTCTGTGTCAACGATTCACCAGACAATTATTAAACTTTTGCATATTTTGTTTACTACATATTGTTACCACCAATTGTATCAAAAGTAGTTGTTAGATATATGTATTAAAGAGTGTCTTAGGAAAATCGTTACTTCCTTTGTCTGTATACAATTCAAAATAATTTACCAGTGAAAAATAAATGCGTAAAAAACTCTTTCGAATTGGGTGAATGCACCCAGCGCATCCACCAAAATATATAACAAACGTTTTGGAGAAAGAATCAATTATTTTTTTTATTATTTGAGAACAAACAAGTATTAGACTATAAATTATTTATTAAATTTGAAAAAATCAACTTTTAGTAGCCATTTTACATTTTAGAAAACGAAAAAACGAATTAGAATGCTAAAACAAAAGGAGGTTTACTTAGAATACTCATCAAAAATACAAGAAGCCTATGTAAAGTAGGGATGGCGGTTTTTGACAAAACACTGGTTTTCGGTTATACCGGTTTTTTTTGCTTACGGTTTAACCTGGCGGTTATAACCGGCCAAAAAAAAAGGTTTTTCCAAAAACCGGTTTTCGGTTTTTTTAATCCAATAGTTACAAAGTTACATTTACAATGTACTTTAGTTTGCGATACTTCATTCGACTCGATATCAATATAATCAAAATTAGTACTATCGAAAGAACATCAATATAAATATACATAAAACACAATTTTTAATAAAACCATTTTATTCTATTAATTATTATATTTATTTATTATTTTATTATTATTATATATTTATTGATTATTATTAAATATAATATAGCGTAAGATTAATATATACATATTACAATAATATACAATAAAAGTATAATATAAGTAGAATGACGTAATATTTGAAGTGAAAAAGTATAGGTTAGAATGTTACAAATAGGTTATATTATATGAAATGGATTTAGCATTATGTTGGCCAGTATTTTTCATGAAGCCTATTGAGAAAAACTCGTTCATATATATGTTGGTCGGTTAAGCGGCTTCTCTCATCTGACACAATATCATTCAATGATGACACCAGTCTCTCTGATGCCACCGAACTTCCAACCAACGACATGTATTTTTTAGCTATAAAAGCCAAGCCTGGCATACAGGTTCTGTTCTGCACCTAGAATGAAAACGGATCACTTAATCTCGGCAGCAAAGACTGCTGCAGATTTAGAGTCAATCAGAACTGGAACCACTGTTCACCAACTCCAGATCGTGTGAAGACCAAAGAGGGTTTGATTTTAAACTCACTTTAGCTTCTTCATTCTGGAAGGAGCAGGAAGAAGAAAGTTTTTCGATTTCGGTAAGATACGTCCTAACTTACGAGCCTAAATTGGATGTGACTGTCTCCGCCATAGACAGATTCAGATATAGTTTTTGAACCTCGGGTCCGTGATTGTAGCATGGCAAAGCAGGGGGTTTCGTAAAAGCTTAGTGCCCCTCTCTTAAAGGCTAGTTATAAGCTTTTGGCATAACTTTTGAGCTGTACTAAGGTTTGGCTTGACGTTTTTTAAAGATCTTTCGATAATAGACACAAGGGGGATAACATGGCTAGCAGTAATGTACTGGGAACCTGAGATCCCCTTTGTGGCGTTATCGAAAGGCGATAAAATTTCAGTAGTCAGATGTAGAGAACAGTAAACCAAAATTATTATACTACTGCTCAACAGAGAGCGCTAAAATAATTCATGTTCTATTGTCATTGAATATATTATGAGAGTAGAATATAATATGCAATTATTGTATTTAATTAATAATGCAAATTTAATTTACTATTTAAAAATATAATCTTCTAAAATACCCACCAATTTGCCTCTCCTCCCAAACCCAAAAAATTCCCCACCCCAACCATTTCAACTTTCAAAAAAACAAAAAATTTCTCAGACTCTTTCAAATCGGATTTAAAAAAAATAATATCAACATAAATATTTTACTTAAAAATAAATTGGATAATGCAATTCATCTTTTATTTATACTACCATCAAAAAAAATTTTCATGTATTACTTTTAACACGTTTGTATATTTGTATAACAGATACATTTTAACTCATTTAATACTTCCTGTATGGGTGTATCGTTTTTAAAACGTACAGAAATCCTTGGAGATTCGTATTCGTAATCGGTAATTCGATATTCATAGTCAGAACATTATTTTTGGTAATCAGAAAATGCCATTCTCCCACGTTCAATGTCAAGAGTCAAGTGTGAAAAATAGATGATGTACCAGATCGCTTCTTATGTAAATATTACGGCTACAAATACCTTTTCAACGAAATATTATAACAAAACTTAATTGTTTCTGGCTGATGTGAGTTTGCACTTTCAGTTTATTTCTGTATTTATAAAATAAAATAAAATTTGAATTATGGTTTTTATGGAATAATTACTTGTGAATAATAATTATGATTGGTATCCAAGATAATACCTAACCTAATCCTAATCACGGTAAAAACCTAATAACCGGTTTTTACTTTAAAAATAAAAAACCGGTTATAACCGGGACAAAAAAAAATCGATAAAACCGGTTATTGCGAAGTAAAAAAACCGGTTTTCGGTTAAAACCGGTAGGTTTTTCCCATCCCTAATGTAAAGTATAAAAGAATTTGTAAAGGGCACATACACTTAAAAGAAACAGGAAAACAAAAAGAGTGGGAAAAACTCTTTATAGAAATAGAACATAATTAGTAGGATAAAGAGATTCATAAGGCGGACTAAATTGAAATTGATTATATATTACTTACGTGATATTACATTATTCTCTGTATACAGCTAAATAACATAATTTTCTAATTAAATAAATAAGAAATTTATATTTAAACATATAATTGACATTTTTGCTTTACGGACTGTGGTCAAATCAACATCTGTGTAGTTTATACGTATTTAGAATCGAACCACAGGGCAAAAATTGGAGGATCCATCCCTGACAAAGGAACTGTCGACGAAATATTTGATTGCGCCGTTATTTACTCTTTGAAAGTTTACCGTTCACCGACGGGGAGTTGAGTAGAAAAGCCAAAGACGAGTTGACTGGTCCTTAATCCGAGGCCCAAGCTCCTATTTTGCCTCTTAGTGAGGATTACCTTAAGGAAACTGCTTAAAGAGCCCAAAATACCGAGGCACGACCAAAAGTTTTAACGGCAGATTAAAATATATGACAAAAATTAACGCTTTTACAAATAATGTATCCTTACTTTCAATCTGTATATTTTAACAGATATGCAGTGATGATGAATGTTACAATCCTTGCAGGGTTTGTATTGCTCTTTTTGTCCCTATCTTGTGTTGCACGTACGAGCATTGGAGAAGTTTGTGTTTAGTAATTTTTCGACTATAATACTCTTTTTTTGGACTATATATAATCCACCATTTTCATTCAGAATTATATAAAACAAAAAAGGAACCACTAGAAGAAATTAAAAACCAACTTAAGGCTAAAACAAAAATGTCAACTCAGAGCTACACCCAGAAATAAGCAAATCAAAAATAAAGAAGGCATTGAAAGAAATGAAAAACAACAAATCGCCTGGAAAATATGGAATAACTGCAGAGATGCTGAAATATGGTGGAAAGTGGTAATTAACACTCTGCATTCCCTCTTTAACAAGATATTAAAAGAAAACAGATTCTTAAACAACTGGAAGGAATCAGTAACCATTATCCTACACAAGAAAGGGAATAAAGCAGATATAAAAATCTACCGTCCTATAACACTCCTCAATGTAATGTATAAACTCCTAACAAAAATTTTCACCAATTCAATTACAGCAAGACCAAAATCACAACAAATACAGATGAAGACATCACAATGAGGATCGGACAAGATAAAATAGAACAAGTTCAGGATTATATATATCTGGGTCAAAATATAAAACTTAACAAAGAAAACCAAACAGCAGTGATAAAAAGACGAGCTAGACTGGCATGGGCGGCATTTAGCAAACTAAGCTACATTCTTAACTCGTACTCTTAATGCGTACTACCTGTTTTCACTTATGGTTCCCAAACGTGGACATTTACAAAAGCAAACATGAACAAAATCATAAAAACCCAAAAAGCAATGAAAAGACAAATGTTGCACATAAGACTAATGGATAAAAAGAGAAACGAGTGGATAAGAGAGAAAACAAAAGTGAGGGATGTTAGACAAGAAGTTGCAAAATTGAAATGGAGATTTACCGGACACAATATAAGACAAAAAGAAGACCGATGAAACAAAATTCTTATAAGTTGGAGACCGTGGGAATATAAACGAAGCAGGGGAAGGCCCCAAATGAGATGAGCAGATGATATCAAGAAGCACGTGTGCTCTAGGTGAATGACATTAGCAACAGACAGAGAAGAATGAAAAAGGATTGGGGAGGCCTATGTCCAAAGATGGACCGAAGAAGGCTAATAAGATAGAGATAGATACATGATATACATCCGAATAATGATAATATTTTAGGAAAGTATGAAACTGGCGAGACTTCGTGGATTGTTAATCTCCTCAGGAACAAAGTATTTGTTCTTCTAGCTGTTTAAGATGTTGAAAGCATTCTTTTTAAAACCACATCTCCAATACAATGATTATTTTTTTATGCGCTGTTTGGATTCGCCACATGTTGGAAGCATAGGTAAATATAATAAACTTATGTTCGTATAAAATTGATCTTAGTGTTTTTTTGTAGTGTTATTTTAGTGATGGATATAAAAAAAATCAAAATATCATAAAAAAATAAAAACTAAAAATCTGTGGCTAACGGACCAGCTTATCAGCAATATTCTCTCTCTCTCTCTCTCTCTCTCTATCTCTCTCACACACACACACACAGTGTTTTTTTGTTATTTGTATACATATACTTATTTTAGGGAGGTTGGACATAGCTGTTCTATCCATCTGTATACGTAGACAAATTTCCTATTCAAAGATCCTGTTGTTATTGACGTTGTTCCTAAATAAACAAAACTGTCAACCACTTCGTTTGGAAAAGTCCTTTAGTTTTTTAATTGAATATTTTGTTTATCTTTTTAAATTTTGTAATCACATAAAATCTTATTCAATTATTAATTTCATTTTTTTATTATCTTTAAATTTTTGCTCGCCGCAGAAACTCTCTAAATGACAGAAACAGCCGTGCAGCCAGTATACTGTACGCCACGCGTCCACTATACTATAATATTTAGACCCATATATGCCGTGAATCTAATAATTTTTACATAGTTTTATCACCGGCACATTATCATATGCTTTCTGTAAATCTATAAAAAATAATATTTGAAAAGTTTCTTTTTGTATTTACTTTCATTTCTATTATTTTTTTAAGAGGTAAAGTAGGTGTGTTCTTCTTTAGAATCACTTTGCCGAGTACACTGGCATTACAGCCACTAGACATATTTTATTATATACGCGTAGAAATAATATTTAAAGATTTCTATTAATGTTAACTTAAAGAAATACAAAATAATAATGTTTCATTTAATTTGTATAAATGCATTATAAAGCGTTTTTATGAAGAACATTTGTGCGGAACACACTGTAACTGTAATCGAGCGAAGGTGATATTTTGGCATAAATTGGTAACACTTATTTGACAGTTGCGGTGTTGACTAGTGTTAATAAGTAATGGAAAAAGTGTTGTTTTTGTTTAAGTATTCCATTTTACATCTTTATGCGACACATTCAAGCGGCTCAAATTGTTTTTAACAAGATTATTTTTTAACTCTTGTTTTGTTTCTATTTATTTACATTAAATATTAATTTGTTTTGTTGTATAATCCACTTTTGCAATAATTATGTGACCTATTTGATTTAAAATGGATTCAGGATTTTTTTATACTTCGGCAACTATGTCAACTTTGATCTCTATCAATGATAATGACGTGCAACGGTAAGTAAATTAGATGGACTGTATATCGTTCTTTTGCTTTTTGTTGTTTGTAGACATCATTTATTTCTGTAGTAAGTTTTTGCATCCAATTGGTTAAAAGTTGATGTTACTGCCATTCTCTTGTAGTTCTCGTATATAATCTGTAGCGACAATCTAATTACGAATTAAATTTTTGTATTCAAAAATTAAATAAACTAATCTCATATTAAAATTTACATTTTCGCAAATGGTTTATACAGGGTGAGTCATGAGGAACTTTACATACTTCTACCATATGTAGAGTCCCTCAGGGAGCATATCATGTGGCCACTAAAAAATGTCAACTCCTCTTCTTTATTAATTAACAGGGTGATTTGTGTAATTGACCATTTATTTCATTTTACTGTAGTGTTTATACAGCTCATTTGATTTTTTTAATTTTTCAGAACTGGCTTTGGAAAAATTAATTTAGGGATTCGTATTAAATATTACACCCTGTATATATATTTTTTTAAATGCAATAAGTGATTTTCAAACTACATAAATAGCCAATGAAAACGACATATGCGACAATGTGTCGCACTTTTATTAAATTTTTAGTGAACGATCAAATCTTACCAAAAATAGAACAACCATAATGAAGTATCAAATTATAAGGTAATTAATTTAAACAAATGTTATAAATTTCAAACATTTTAATTGAAATGATAAACTGAGTCATTGCACAACAAAAAACAGTAACTACTAGCAATAACGAAGAACAATTTAAAAAAAAAAAAACTAAAAATATGTACATAGTTATGATAAACCCATAAATTAGAACTGGAAAAGATACAATAATGGTAACAAAATAAAAATAATTCAAAATAGATTTTCAAAATGGAACCCTGCAGCCTGTACACATTTTTGTTGCCGAATTGTTAATTGACGTATTGAATTACGGATACTCTGGGGATCGTTTCTAATAGTATTACAACAATGTATAATTCTATCAATTAATTGTTGTCGGTTATTAATATTCACTGCGTAAACTAGTTGCTTCAATCGTCCCCAAATATGGTAATCAACGGGATTGAAATCAGGGGATCTTGAAGGACACGAAATAGGACCTGCACGTCCTATCCACCTGATGCCATAAACATTATTGAGATGTTGTCTCACTGCCAGTATAAAGTGTGGGGGTGCCCCATCATACTGAAAATACATCCCTCGGATAGCAACGTTCGCGTTGGCAAGCAAATTCGGCAAAATATTTTGTAGAAAGTTCAAATAGACCTGCCCTGTTAAAGGACCATCAAAAAAGTGAGGACCTACTAATTGGTTATTTATGACACCAATCCACACGTTAACCTTAACTGAGAACGACGTTCTCGAATAGCATCGGGATTTTCTTCTGCCCACACATGTGCATTTCGTGAATTATTTATCCCGTCTTTGGTAAATTGGGCTTCATCTGTAAATAGTGTCCTGTATAGCGTTGGTCGATTATTGTTAATCCATCTACAAAATTCCAACCTATCGATCTCATCTCCAGCATGTAGTCGCTGAACCATTTGAATGTGATATGGGTATAGATTATTTTTTTGTAAGACTCTATTTACTTTTGATTGAGTAACATTGAGTTCTCGACTTACTTGTCTTGTGCTTATTGTAGGGTTCATAGTAACGGCGTTTATAATGTCATCTTCCTGCGCTTCATCTACATGTCGCTCTGTTGTTCCACTAGGAAAAGTGCCATTTTCTCGCAAATAATTAAAAACTGACCCAAATGTTGGATGACTGGGAGTTCGACGATTAGGAAATCTCCTGCGATATTCTCTACTAGCAGCCCTACCATTCCCATTACAGAATCCATAAACAAATATTATGTCTGCATGTTCTGTGGTCGAAAACTGATGTGGCACTTTGAACGAAAGTAACAAAAGCTCTACCAAAACTAACACAATGTACTTAACGTAGATATGACAGAAGAAATATGTATTCTTGTACACATAAATAACAATTGATAATGACAATACTGACAATGGGTATAAAATATCAAGAAACGTCAAACGGTCAACGCCAACATTCATTTTAAACTTTTTAGATTTATTTTTATTTAGTACAGTTGATGCAATGTATTATTATTTGACATAAAATTTTAATCATTTACAATCAACAAAAACTAACACATACAAGAGGTTTGACTTTTTAATCAATTTAATTTATTATTTATCGAAAATAATGCCCCAATACGATCTATGAGTAAAAATTTAAAATTGAAAAACAATTGATTCTATCATAGAGATAATACAAAGTGACAGTAAAGATGTTAATTTTCTACGTATTAGATTATGTTGTAGGAACTCATTTTAATTAAAATGTTTGAAATTTATAACATTTGTTTAAATTAATACCTTATAATTTGATACTTACATTATGGTTGTTCTATTTTTGGTAAGATTTGATCGTTCACTTAAAATTTAATAAAAGTGCGACAGCATTGTCCCATATGTCGTTTTCATTGGCTATTTATGTAGTTTAAAAATCACTTATTGCATTTTAAAAAAAAATTATACAGGGTGTAATATTTAATACGAATCCCTAACTTAATTTTTCCAAAGCCAGTCCTGGAATTTTTTAGTTTAGCTAATACCAGTCGAATGCTTGATAGTAGTGTACTGTATCATGCAAAAATTAAAAAAATCAAATGAGCCGTATAAACACTACAGTAAAATGAAATAAATGGTCAATTACACAAATCACCCTGTTAATTAATAAAGAAGAGGAGTTGACATTTTTTAGTGGCCACATGATGTACTCCCTGAGGGACTCTACATATGGTAGAAGTATGTAAAGTTCCTCATGACTCACCCTGTATACATAAGAAATAGAAATGTGTTTTTTTCAATATGTTTATTTACTACAGATATTAGATATGCTCGACACTTCTAATTACTTATACATTTTGAGTGCGTTGCATTTATGGGAAACGAAATTAATATAACGACCAGCCCGATAATAAAAGTTTATGGCCTGGCTTTTAAAAACAAAGAACGCGTGTTCTGTGTTGAGTTTTAGTTTTCAGTAATCATTGAGACACAATTTGGATCGGTCCGTTATATATACATTCCCTTCGAGATTTAATTACTCTTTACGATAATAAATATTTTTTCCTACGTTTTATTCAATTTTATTTTTGTTTCCGCGGTGGTAAATAAGTTTATCACACGCATTCACATCAACCACGGAACAAATCCATTATCCGATCTCATTTTCTTATAAATTATCATCAAAAATCATATTTTCCATTATTCTAGTTTATTTGTTAATTCCACTACTACTCTTTTCGTTTAAACGTATAAAATAGTGTAAAAATCAAAGTTTTTGCTTTTCCTCTATTCTACTTTTCACTTTGTAGATAAACGTTTCAACCACTAATATTGATAATCCAAGTTTTCTTACTTAGAAATTGCAAAGTTATAGGCTTCTTAGACGAGATTACCTATAAACGGACATTTTGAAAGTCGGACTTATCGGAGGGCGACTGCTTTCAACGTTCGCCCGAAGTTGTATACCCAAAGGTCAATACTTATTCACGTACGCCGAAAATTCGTAATAAACCTTCGGAAAGTTTTTAGGTTAGGTTGAGCTTGTTAAAGTTAACTTTCAACATGCGGTTTGTATTCAAGGCTGTTAGGGGAGCGTTTTACGCTGGGGTTTAAAAGAACTGTTACCCAATGAATTATATAATATGCATTAGTAAATATGTATATATATGTATATATATATATATATATATATATATATATATATATATATATATATATATATATATATATATTTATATATTCTCGTACTAGTTTTTGCCCCATTTGAGTTCTATTAAATAACTTAGACCTAAACGTCGAACTCTCTCTTATTAGACAGAATTAAAGCCGGTCAGAGGGTGCTATTTTTTGACGGAAAACAAATAAGAGAGCAAAATGAAAATTGTTAACTGCATATAAGAAAATTGTAAAAGATATCATTTATCTTAGCCTTATTTATTATGAAATATTGAAGTTAGGGTCCTGTTTTGAAAACTTAAACTTGTAAGCAAGCAAAGATACCTATAGCTCGGGCTTAATATTAAATCTATACATGTTGAACGCCTTTTACCCTTAACCGGGTAAGGTGGGCCCAACCGACCGAGACGCCAATTCTTTTATCACAAACTGATAAAAATCTAAACAACTGAATTCGTTTAGAAGAATGTTTCAATGTGCGTTTTATTCATTTTATAAAGATTGTTCTTGTCGGTACTTTATATGAGCTGCTAATTACCATAATCTTTTCTCAGAAGGCTTTTCACACAATATTGAAAGGCAACAATATTGTAATCTTTTTCCAGGGTATGCATTAACATCAACCCATCTTTTCAAATAAAATGGCCTGGTAGATTTATAAAAGTTTTTATTTATTATTAATTAAGTCCTTATTTGGCTCCAAATGTTTATTACTTGTGAATAAATATTTTTTCTACAAAAGTTTTCTTGCATTTCATTATTCCCTGCAAATCCTTCAGGTAGATCGCACCCTCGAGGTAGACCCCATACTATAGTAGCACCTTTTTTTTAAATCTAAATTTAACTTTAATAAAAAATCATAAAAGAATATTGGAAATATATGGGTAAATATGAATAGTACGTTCAAGAACACTGGTGGGCCCAACGGACCCAACTTGCCCGGTTACGTAAGATGTGTTACCCGGATAAGGGATAAGGAACTTTTCTTCTCTATTTTCTCCCTCGAATGAGAGTTTCAGTGTCTCTCCAATGACAAAAAGTTGTGACATTTGACAGACAGACCACGGCAGCAATGTTTCAAGCTTCTAAGCTTTTGTCAAACAGCTTTTTTAAAATTTGTTTTATAACACTGTAGCGTTTTAAATTTGTTAATATTTGATATCTATATACTTAATAGAATAAATTCTGTTTTAAGTTTTGTCTTCAGTTGTTTCAAAATATAGTTGTTTTTGTCTCCGTTACATTGTAAGGTTAAATTATTCCGGTTAAAACTAAAATCAATAGAATACGTGTTATGTGTTATTTCGACGAATTTAAAAGAGTGTTTTTTTTTGTTGAAAACGATTTGTTTACATTCGAGTCCCCTAATATAATATTGCAAGTCAGGTATACGGTTTTTCTAAGACGTATTAACTGAGGATATTTTTTTGTCTTTGTTTACATTAATATTCCCCTATCCTCTGTATGTATTGTGAGGTAAAAAATTTCCAATTACAAAATTTAAAAGTAGATGTTTCGAGATTATTTTTTGTCGGTTCGTTGCTAAGAACTAGGTCAAGTGGAGGGTAGATTGTTTGTTTTAAGTTTGTAGGCAAAAACTAGCTGTGAGACGTAAAGGGAAATTTATTTTGCGTTGAAATTTGTAAAATGTAAGGCATCGAGGAGTCAAGCAAGAAACTTCAGAGTAGATAGATGTTTGGGCCATTTTGAATCGCGAGTCGATTCAAATTTCTTTGTGTAATGTCTTAAGACCGGTTAAGGTGATAATACTCTTTGCATAATGGCAGCTTAGAACAGAGTAATCACCATAAGATTTGTGCACCGGAACTGAAGAAATTTTGTAAAGTATTATATAGAATGTCCCCGTCGACAGCTTGATTTCCTCCACCAAGTTCCTGTTTCAATCGTTCCTGCCTAAGTATGGAAATGGTTTTCTTCTGTCCAATTTGAGAGTTTTGTCCTTTGCAGCTCCAATCCCAGAGATAGTAGCATGTTTTTTTTGAAAGTTAAGTGCTAAACAGTGAAATTAAGGTAACAATTAACATTTTAAATTTTAAAGTAAAGACAGACATTTATTTTTTTGATAATTATTAATAATTGCTTTCATTAAAATTTAAAAGGATTTGTAATAAATAATAAATTTTATGGTTTACCTTAGCTGTCATTTTAATTGTTTTTTTTTTAATTTAATGTTAACATATGACAGATAGCTTTATTTGTTTCGATATTTATTTGTTTTGTTTGTTTTAAACAAAGGTTAATTTCTGTGCTCTTGTAAACGGACACATGTAAGTTTTTTTTTATTCTGTATTTGGCAACTATTTATATAGTATATTTTTATGCCATTTATGTGTTGATAACTGTTTGTATGAAACAAAAATAAACGTTTTGATTTGTTTCTCTGATCCATTTTTGTTTTTATTTTAGAAAATCTCCTAATCTTTTTGTATGTTTACTTTTTAGGAAGGAAGAAACTTTCTTTCCTCCAGCAGGAAGTTTTCTCGAAGCGGCGTCCCTTTTAAATAGCAAGAGGTATTTCTTCTTGTCTTTTTTTGCCCATTTGTCCAGGAGATTTATGCAAGTAACCCCTTTGTTTCGTATTTTGGTAGCTACCCCAATCTCAACCCCTTGTCGTTCACTTATCCACGACCCCAGCTCTCCAACAACCAACTGAGTGTCGTACGCACTAGTAGCGTTTATTTTGCTTGCCCTATCTTCGCCCCCATAGTTTCTGTCCCCTATTTCTACCCCTATATTCTTACCCTGAGGTAGGCAAAATATATTTCGTTACAACACAAGTTAGTCAATAAATTTAAAAAAAAACTTTGGGTAAAGTAATCTATTTATATTTTAATTGTAAAAAGGTTTTAAAACTCTTTTTACAATTAAAAAAAAGGTTTCAAGATAAAAATCATAAACCAAATATCATAAACAACACCATAGATACCAACACAATAGATACCAAAAACGTAAATGAAATGAACCTAACAAAGAAAAAACAAAAGAAAATACGACAAAAATAAAAAATCTAGCCTTTTTTAATAATATATACAAAACATCATGGACTACATGGTTTTATGTAGCCAGAATCTTTTTTGCGTTGGCAATATATATTATTAATTATTTATATATGAATCGAAAAATGGCCGCTTGCGAATATACCATTAAGCTAACATGAAAACAGCCTCCCACACTACTCCCTAAACCCGCTATACCGATTAAGTTTTTTTAATGTAATGGAAAATAATTTTGGTCGTTTCTGCCGAAACGTTTTTTGTCCATTTAGAGATAAATAATTCAAGTTCATCGCGAAATATCGTCATCAGTGAAATATGTTTTTGCGGGCATCGACTAATATCCGTTTAGTAATGAAAACGGCAAATGCGACAGTTTCGTCAGTCCAGGAGTGAACTAGGTGTATTTATATAACGAGTTTGATAATGTAAATGAAATAGCAAATCAAAAAATTAAAGATTTTCTTCAAATTTATTTTTTTTTGTGTCATTTGGGATCAATGCCCTCTTTCATTCTTCAGTTATTCTTCTGTTTTTCTATCCTTTTTCCTATATCTTCTATTTAATCAAGTAGGCAGCGAACAAGACTATAAGAAGTGCAGCAAAGCATTTAAGTGCAGCACACAGCAGTCAACTGGTGAAATAAATGAAGAGTAACTCTAAATCTAACAAGAATTCAATTATTTCTATGCAGACATCCCAAGTATACTCGTCCTAGCTTTTCTCCAAGCAATTCTACGTCCCAACCATTTCTCTTCCTTCTAACCACATATACTCCATTTTCGACCTTCTAACCTTAAGTCCTTCGTCTTCAATAGCCCTTTTTCAACACTCCAATTTATCCTCCAACATTTTTTTGTTCGTCTCTTCTAACACGATATTATCAGCAAAGAGCATTGACCAAGGAGCCTCCTCGCTTACTTTCTGTCAGTACATCCATAACAAGATAAAACAGGTAAGGATTCAGTGAAAAGTCTTGATGCAAACCAAGAGTCACTGGACACAGCAGTCAACTGATGAAATTGATGGAGACTATAAATCCAACAAAAATTTAATTATTTCTATGCAGAAATCCCAAATAACCCCTTTCAAACTTGGATTATTGTGGAGCAGCAATGACAGAACAATTACTGAATTAGGGGAGATTTTGTGGGGGCACTTTTCTTTGATCTCCCAAAAGCATTTGATACCATAAACGTAAGAGTTGCTATAGAAAAATTGAAAAATCTTGGTTTTCGGAGTCAGTTCTTATTATGGCTGCCATCTTATTTACATTCTAGGAAGATCCTCGTTAAACTTGTGACTCACGATCAGGTTATGGTGATATTGATATTGGGGTTCCTTAGGGTTCTCATACAGAGCAATTTGCTGTAGTTATAGACAACCTTCAGTAATGGAGAAAGCACCTTAAGAAGAAGGGTTCAATATTGAGGACATTAGTATTCTTATGCTATGTTAACGATATGCCCAGATATGTCAGTTCAAATCACATATTTATGACACAACTATTGCTACATCTGCTTCAAGTGCCGATGGATTAGCTGTTTAACAGAATGTTATATCAGAAGATTTTACAGAGTGGTGTGAAAAAAATGCTTTCATTGTTGCTAAACAATTGATTGAATGCTAAAAAAATCACATGCAATTCTACTATAGATTAAAATCAAGTTACCAGTTTTCTATAAAAGTAAATGATAGCCTGGTTCATTCTACAACTTCCACTAAACTTTTAGGTTTGTATCTTGATAGTTACATGAGCTGGGAATCTCAAATTAACCATGTTTGCAGAAGAATAAATAATAGTTATTATGCAATATTGCAATTAAAAACTTTTCTTAAACTGGAACAGTTATTGAATGTTTATTATGCAATTGTTTATTCTCACTTGGCCTTCAATATAAATCTTTGAGGTAGTGCTGTGAATGCTATAAGAGTGTTTGTCTCTCAGAAAAGAATAATTCGGTTAATTTTTAATTTACCTTAGAGGCATTCATATCAAGAATATTTAAAGAAATACAACATTTTAACAGTACCTTCTATATATATTTTTAAATGTATACTACATGTAAAAGTCAATATAACTACTTTATATTTAAACTCTGATTATCATCAGTATTAAAATAGGCAAAATGACTTCATCAGAGTACCAAACATATTACAGCACGATTTGAAAAATCCCAGTATTATATGGGTTTAAGACAAAGCAAATTAAATAGAAATCACTAGAGTATAATAGACCAGCATTTCTGATCTATTCTAAATCCCTCAAATTGACGTAGACAGAAAGAAAAGGAAGAAAGAGAAGCAGCAGAACAAGAAGATCACGCAGTAGTAGTACAGGTAGTAGTAAATAGTAGAGACGAACGGTAGGGACAAACAGTAGAGAAGAACAGTAGAGACGAACGGCAAACAGAAGTGACTTCGTTTCTTTGAAGTGGAAGACAGCGCCCTTTGATGGAGAAAAGCCGCTTGCCACAGGAACCAACTCGAAAATGAGCTCGAATTCTAATCTTAGACAAACTAAGGATAAAAAAAGTGTGGGAGTATTGACCGAAGAGTGCCACGCGAAAATAATACTTAAATGGCAAGGCTAGTGTGGTCGTTTTTGTAATCTAACCACTTTCTCTTGACAGGAATTATAATTTCATCATATCTCTGCTATTCTTAGAAGGTGAGCAGGGTATTCGACAATAGAAAGTGATTCCTTTGTTACGAGCAAGGGTTTCTATTTAACAAATGAAAGTTAAAGAGAGCAGCGAACATTTGCCGAATTATTTCGTTGTTAAAAAGAGGCATGACAAATCGCTCGTTGCTTTTGGATTATTTTTAAGGTTGTTAACAAAATATATAGACATAGGTAGCGTGAAAGGTATGCTTCAAAAGAAGAGCAGAAAAAACTTGGAACAGGTCAAACACAAAATAACTAATAGGAAGAGGCTTGGTTTCAGGCCGTACTTGGGTGTTGAATTTTTAGACACTTAACTGAAACAATAACATCAAAAACACTACAAACAGGATAACAAACAGAGCCAACCTCCCAAACGCATTAAGTGATCAATTTGAGGACACTAACCATGTTACTATCCTTCATACTTATAAAACATACATCAGGCCAATATTCGAGCCAGCCCTCACCTAAAAAAAGACAAATGAATCCACTCATGGCAATCGAGAGGAAAGTCCTGATTCGCCAATGATTCCGTCAGCATTATTCCACCAATTAACCAATATCTCCACCATCTAAAATTGGATTAAAACCCTTAGCAAAAGATACGTTGTACAAACTATACAAACGATGGTTCTCAAAACGGCATGCTATCACCGAGGACAAGTACTCACAAGACACTCGAAAACCGAAGTTCCATTCCTGCCAGAAAGGCTTCTAAACTTAGTAGGCAATGAACTTCCTGATGAGTACTTTGACACCTAAGAATCAACCCTTCTAAAATATCGTAGGCTATAACCTGCATTGGTCAAAAACGCTGATCTAAGAGCCGTTACTATAAAAACTCCTTAGAGCTTGTTTGTAGCAGCACCTCCATCAAAATACAACGATTGCTTAAAAATTTCCCAATCTAGACTTTCGTGACAAAAAAAGAAGCAGCTAGCCATAGCATGAAGAGGCGAAGCCTAAATGAGATCGTCCAAGGGTATGTCCAAGTCGTAAACGGCAAATAATTATTTGCTTTCGTCTGGATACCTCGGGTGGTTACCTGATCCAATCTTATTTTTTATCTCCTGAACCTGTGATGGTATGGATTTACATTTATTGTTCCAGTTCTCGAACAGGTGTTTCATGAAATAGCTTTTCCAATCCATACTTACAGATTGGGGTGATGTCGGGATACTGTTGTCGTTTATAGCTTCTTTGCCATTTTTGTCGGCTGCTTCGTTACCTGCTATTCCAGCATGTGATGATACTTGATGCTTGTATCTTTAGTATGCAATTTATTTAGTTTTTCCTTTATTAGTAAAGCTAATGGATGCTGTGTGTATAATTTTTTGATTATCTGTAGTGATAACATAATATATAATCTGTTACGATCAATATTTTGTGCATCTTATTTGCATTTGCGTGTAGTATCAACTGCATAGAATTCTCCTGTTAATACTGTTGTGGTATCTGAAAAACTGGTTTTTAACCAGTGCTTTTTACCGGTTCTTACATATGGTGCAGAACCACTGACTGACAAAAAGAACAATAGATGAGTTACACAACGCGCTATGGAAAGATCAATATTAGGTATTACCATCAGAGATAAAGTATCAAACCTAGAAATAAGAAGAACAGGAGTCACAGATGCAGTTGAAAAAATAGCCATAGCTAAATGAGCTTGGGCCGGACATGTTACCAGATTAACGGATGATAGATGGACCAGAAAGATTCTGGAATAGCGACCAAGGCAAGAGGCATATCGAAGCAGATGACGACCACCGACTAGATGGACGGATGATATCAAGCGCATCATCACCAACAGGATGCAAGAAGCTAAAGGTAGAAATAAGTGGAAAATTTTACTGGAGGCCTACGTTCAGCAGTGGACAAATATAAGCTAATTGACGATGATTGATGATCTGGAATATTGTGTTTAAAATCTCTGTGCTGTTAATTATTGAAACCCCGACTCCGTGTTCAGTTGTATGATAAGATTAGGGTTGATGCTATTTTTTTACAATTATAATAGACTATAATTAAGTGTTGGAAAATTTATAATCCAAGGTGAAGATGAAGATATGTTTTTGTATTGATATAAGGGTAAAAATTGCTTCCGGTTAAGTAGGTTCATTGCATCATAAATTTTGGGGGAATATGGGAGATTGAACTTGAACTGAAGAGTCGTTAGTCATGGATATGTTTAAAACGACATATTTTTGATTGCTTTAATCACGTGTTTTGTATATCATATTTTTCCATAGTGTCAAATGTTTTGTCAAGGTTGTAAGCATCGAGTTAGAATCTATGGAGAGGGCATCACGTGACTAAAAACGACCTCACTTCGGCCATATTGTTTTGACACTTTTGACAGATCGTATATGTTTGTTTACGTTTGTTGATTTTCGAATATTTTTAGTTTTATAATACTTTTATAGAAACTGTAATAATATATTGTGATAGTGCATAATGTGGAAACTTTGTAATAAAATTTGGAGATGCGGAAAGTGGCCCAGAGAATGGCGCACATCATTGTGCATACCAATCCATAAAAAAGGAACAACTACAAAGTGTAGTAATTATCGTACCATCTCACTGATTTCCCATCCAAGCAAAATATTACTAAGAATCATTAAACGCCGTTTGCAACAATACTTAGGCAAACAAATTCCCCAAGAACAAGCAGGCTTTGTCAAAGGGAAGGGTACGAGAGAGCAAATCCTTAATATGCGGCAGCTCATAGAAAAGACCAGCGAATTTAAAATTCCAATAATAATCTGTTTTCTAGACTACCAAAAGGCATTTGATTGTGTGAAGTAGGAAGTTCTCTGGACAGTTCTTCATGAGATGGGAGTTCCAGATCATTTGGCAATATTAATTAAAAACTTATACGAAGATAACTCAGTTAAAATAAGAATTGAAAACCAGCAATCTGATACCTTCAAAACCAGCAGAGGTGTACGATAAGGGTGCATACTATCTCCAGACCTGTTCAATTTATATGGAGAATACATAATGAGGAACGCACTCGATGGATGGAGAGGCGGCATCTCCATTGCAGGAAAAAAGATCTCAAACTTAAGATTCTCAGACGATACAACACTGATAGCAACATCTGAAGAGGAGATGTCGAGACTGATAAAGAGAGTAGAAACCGAAAGCAACAAGTGTGGGCTCAAGATTAATAATCAGAAAACAAAAATCATGATTGTGGACCACGCGAATATCCTCCAAACAACAGACGTCCTAAATCAATTCGAGAAAGTAGACGAGTTCACGTATCTAGGATTTTCCTTAAGCAATGCAGCCTCCTCCCATACGGAAATTCGCAAAAGAATAGGGATGGCCAAGAACGCGATGAGTCGACTGTCAAAAATATGGAAGGACCGCTCTTTATCCAAAAAACTCAAAATGAGACTGGTACGGACACTCATTTTTTCAATCTTCAGTTACGGTGCCGAAACATGGACAATAAAATCAGAGGATAGGAAAAGGATTGACGCATTCGAAATGTGGTGCTGGAGACGAATGCTACGCGTCTCGTGGACGGAGCACAGATCCAATCAGTCGATTCTCGAAGAGCTAAACATTCAGACCAGACTCTCCTCTCAGTGTCTTGCAAATGTTTTTAAAGTTTTTTGGCCACATTGCGAGAAGAGACAATGACAACTTAGAAAGACTAATTGTATGCGGAAACGTAGAAGGACGTAGAGGCAGAGGACGCTCACCTATCCGATGGTCAGATCAAGTACAGAAAGCCACTGGAGAGACGTTTTCCGAGTCCATGAGAGCAGCCCAAAATCGCAAGAGATGGAGAGAATTGACAGCCCGCATTGTAGGAAATCACGATCCTCAGCAATGAGGAAACGACAAGAGAGAGAGAGAGAGAGAGAGAGCATAATAATGGTTTCTTGTTCTCAACGTAGTTGCTGTGGCAGAAGCAATGTTAATAAAAAATCTTCAGGAATAACGTTCTACAGGTTAGTATACCAATATGTAAACAAAGTAATGGCCCGTACTTCAGAGAATAAATTAATAGTATTTGACTGTATTAATTTATCTTTATGTATAATATATCGTGTTTTTAATGTTTACCGCGGGATAAATAAATTATAGTTTATTAAAAATGTATTGCACTTTGTAGATTATGATTAAATCTGCTGAATAACTAGTCATATTTTTATAGTAGTTTTAATATTATTGAGTCCGGCCATGATCTTACTGCCATATTGGTATCACCGTTAGCCACGCCTACCTACGCCGTTTTTAATACACACGTTAATATGCTCATAGCTTCTCCATAGATTCTAACTCGATGGTTGTAAGTCAACACGGTCGGCAGCTTTTTCAGAATCCTGTCCACATAAACATTTTAACTGTGATGTTTGTTCTACATTCTACAGCATTGTAGTTGACCATAAGTTTTACATAGGTTATACAACGCGTTGCTAACAAATATATTTACCAATAAGATTAATAAAAAATATATAATCAGTAAAAAGCAAAAAGACTTTTGACAAAAATATGCCAACACGCATAATTGAATAAATGAAAAAAAAAAGGTAAATACATTTTATCAAATTTAGCCATATCAGTTTGAAACTCAACCCTAATTCATCTCTGTTTTTAAATTTTTGTCGACGATAATGCATTTGCCGGCTCACCATCGACAATACTCCATTTACATACTAAATGAATTTCTAAACGATCACTGCGCATCCAGAGTTTTTCTTACTATTTTTCCTGAGTATTAAATGCATAGGATCTAACGAATAATGTAAATTACATCGGCATTCGTGATGTGTGGGATAGGAAAATCAACCAAGATTTTTGGCGAAAGAAAAACTTAACTTGAGAAAATTTTTTTATACGGAAAAAATGTCTTGTCATTTTAGTTTTCGAAAATCAGTGTTCCTTGGCTATAATAAGAATCTTTTTTGCAAGTTCCATAACTCTTTTACGGAACTAGGTTTTCAGAACCTGCTAAAAATTTGTTAGATAACCTGCTCAAGAAAAGCAGAAAAAAATCTATACGTTGACTTAAATTTTAATTACGAAGCTGCTTGTATTACAAAATTGTCCTTGGTAAAGATATTCGAATCGTATGATCTTACAATGCACGATAATTCTCCTACCAGAATAATTAAAATAAAATCTACCATAATTGATTATATTGTCTCAGATTTCTTACCTCTTGATGTACTCTCTACAAGTATAAAATAGGAGTATATGATCATGAAGCAGGACATAAAAAGTTTACTTTTTTTGGCTCAGTACTTTCGTAAATTCCAAAACTTATGCTTAATTCTGGGTGGCATTTTCTTCTGTAGACATAGATTACAATTTCAGTGGCTTTTAGATAGGCTTGTCTATATTTTAAACAAGGCCGTTTCTTCAGTTTTAATTAAGCCAAAACATCCCAAACCCAGGACTATAAACGTCTCCACATATCTTCCAAGAATATGCATTCGCTACTATGCGTAGAAATTTACTACGAACGTCTTTGTCACTAATTATATCACCAAGTACAAAGGAACCTATCTAAAACTTATCAAAAAACCTAAGAAAACGTGGTATTAAAATCGTTTGGAAAACTATAAAAGTGTTGCAAAAGAAACTTGATCCAAAATAAACGATCTTCAAAATAAAACTAACCAAATGAAACATTTTTCCTTCCACACCTTGAAAATCTAAATTTATACTTCTTTAATGTGAGTAAAAATATAACATCAAATATTCAATAGTATTAAAAGCAAATCTTCCTGTAGTAATGATAAACTATCTCAAAAGATAATAAAATTTCTCAAATCTTCCAAAAAATGTGTTGGAAGTCCTGGTCCCACTAATTACTGATTCTTTTGAAAAGGTACATTTTCAGAGTGCCTAAAGACAGCCATTATAATTATTTTTTATAACGGTGGTGAAAAATCAAATGCCTGAAAATATTAACCTATTGCCTTACTACCGGTCCTATCTAAAATTATTATTGAGAGACTTATAAAAGCCCGACTTATGTCCTTTCTCATTGAAAACAACATTTTATTACAAAGTCAGTACGGCTTTTTACCTAATAAATGTACCAGTGATGTTGTTTTCCGTAGTAAATGAGGTTTACCAAGCACTAAATAATAATCTTGACATTGTGACTGTTTTTGTGGCTATGCTAAAGCTTTTGATCGTGTAAATCACGACATTTTGATAACAAAACTAAATTTCTACTGAATTTGAGGCATTTCTTTGAATTTGTTCCAAACTTACTTGCGAAATAGGAAACAACTATTTAGAGCAAATAATACTGACTCTAGTCCCAAAACCTATTTAGCAATTATTATCTATTAGTTTTCCTGCAATTATTTGTAATTTAATAACAAGGAAGCTTTTTGATAAGTTGGAGTGTAATGTTGATCTCTCTTTTTTAACATGAATTTTTACTTATATCCCTCAGCTATCAGCAATATTGTTTATTTTAATATTTTTTATCCAAGACGTTACCAAGACTGAACTGACAAATGCAACAGCATACATGTATTAAAAAAGTTTAGTTAAATTTAAAAATAATCATATTACATTGAATATTCCTACCATATGTATATAAATTCAACAGAAAGTTTACTCTAAGTTGAATATCGTTCGTTGAAACGATAAAAGAGTTATTTGTTTGTCAAAGTTTTGGTATTCCCCCGCAATCACCTTTGAGAAAGAAAAAAGTAATTTTATCCATGCCAACTTCTAGCTAACAGAATAACCAAAATGTTGAAACTGACACAGTTTTAGGCTTTCAGTCAATAATTCCCAGTTATTGAAAAAAAGCCGTCCACCCCTTCGCCACCCGCATATTTTTTATATGTTCGTCAGAAAAAAAGGTCTACACAAAGATTTTCCGAATTCTTTCGTTCCTCGAAGACGGCTGGATACAACGTTGTTATACAAAACAACTTTTAAATAAGCTTCCAAAAGTTTTTCCCCAACTTGTCGGATTTCAAAGGAACTGAGCAAACTATATTAAAATAAAGAACAGAAATGAAACCAAACGGGCGATATTCTTTTATTTCTGGATGCGAAACTCGAGAAATTTTACATTAAAACGTAAAGTCTGGACGGGACAGCTTTGAGTTTTGTTAAAATCAGCGGGAAGGTTCTCTATTTTCTTGATTAGGTACTTTTATAATTTTCGTTTAGGCTAACAAAAGGGAAAATTAGATAACACAAACGTGCATGGTCTGGAAATGTTCGAGGCTATAAGCAAAACTGCTGCATGTTTAGACCCAAGGACCCCTTATCTATAGAATAGAATAGAAATGTGCTTTATTGTCACTGAAAATTGTACAAATTTATAGACAAAGCTTACAAAAAGTCAAAAAATAACAATAACAATAAAAGATAATAAAATAAACAATCCATTGCAAAATTTAAATAAATTGCAAATTGTATAATAAAACCTTAGGAAATAATAAGATATACTTTTGTCATTTTACGGAATTTAGGGAAAGATGTTGTAAATTTAAGTCGTAGTGGGAGATGGTTGTATTGTTTTTTTGCCGAATATAGATTTCTATAATAGTAACTCAGTGGACGGGATCAGTAAATAAACATCAAATGTTGAATTTCTTGTGGAGTAGTCATCGTTAGGTCTTGCTGGAAAAACTACGAATTAAGCAAACATCAGATTGGTGCAGCTGTACTAGAACCTCCAAAAAGGAAAACCATATCGAAAATCAGACAAAAAATAATATGAAGAATTATTTTGGAAGATGCTAAATTGATTTCGTTCGAAACAAATCTTATTACATAGCAGGCTGAGGCTAGTGTCTGATTTTACAAATCGATATTAAGGGACCATTTAGAGTTGCTGTCTATACAAATACCAAGAAATTTTACAGAATCAAAGATACTGATCTGACTGTTATTAAGAAGCAAAGGTTGAAGAGCTCCTTTATAGGATAATGCAACTGTCTTATCGACTTCTTACTATTTTAATGGGAATAAGCCACAATTGAAGGTTAAAATAAGTTTATTGACGTTTCAATTTCCATTGGGACATCAAAATACAAACATTCATAAATTAAACAAATTTTGTTTTTTTTTTGTTCACGAAAAAGAAGAATACAGAGTATTATATAAACTTGGAGAAAAGAAGAATTGGAAAAGTCTATTAAAATTAAACAAAACATAAGCAAAGAGTAACTAAAGGCTATAAGAACTTTAAAAAATGACGACTCCATAATCATCCTACCAGCAGACAGAAGGGGAATGCAACTATGATAATGGATAAAATTCAATGTAGAAACAAAATTAAAGATCTAATAATAAACGGACCTTGTACAAAATTAACAAAGGATCCAACAAAGCCTTTCATAAAACATTTCACAAAGTCCATAAAACGAATATACCACTTACACCCATTTGTAGTACCATGTATTCTCCTTGTAGTGAACTGTGAAAATTGTATTAAATATTATACAACCATTTGCAAATAAAAATGACACATTTATAAAAAATATACAACATTTTTTAAATAAATTATCAAATATTGAATTTAATTCAAATAATGTTTTAGTAATTAATAAAATATAATCAAATAATATCTTATTAAAGACTAATTAGGTACATGCTATGATTTTTTTCTGACGGATATTCTCAAGTTAAAGTTGATTTTATGTAATCGAATGAACTATCTTACAATAAAGTCGTCCCAGGAACGCAACTCAGCAATATCGACAATATAATTTTAAAGTCGTCTACTTTAAAATGTATAATGTATGTCTGAATTGTCAATATTAATGAGTCAGATAAAATTAAATTAATAGAAAAATTTTCCACCAAGACACAAAACAAAATTTGTTCAATTTATTAATGTTTGTATTTTGAGAACGATTTCCGAAGTGGAGATTGAAGCGTCAATAAACTTATTTTAACCTTCAATTGTGGCTTATTCCCAATAAAATAGTATCTAATTTTCTGAGTAAGTACGAATATGCTTTTCTTCGACCCATTGCTTAAAAATGTAAATACTATTTTTCGTGCTTTTCTTTGGATTTTTGTGGCAATAAAGATTGTACTGTTACAATAACTTGTTTCAAAATATCCGGTGGTGTATAATCTTCAAATTCGCTTGAATCACCCATTTTCAAATATTATTTAATATTTTGTAGATATATATTATGTCTACATATTTTGAAACTACTAATCTATCAATCGACCATAGTATGCTATAAAATTTTAAATCATAAATTCGAAAACCGGATGAGTCTATGAATTGAAGTTAAATTAATGTACAAATTGTTGAATCAAAATAACAATTTATTGTTTTTTACCATTTTGCAAATACAGGGTGTTCTATAAATAAACGTTAAAAAGTATAGATACTTACGTAATAGAACATAGTACTTTGTCTTTCTAGGAAGAAAAAATACGACTCTTCCTACAGTAAGGCTAGGAAATGTTCACTTTGGATAGAGGTAGGTGTAAAAAGTATTAGAAGCAATAACCTTTTTATATTTGGCTGATTAAGCTTCTGGTAACTGTCAGATTTAACTAAAATGTCGCGATATGCCTAAAATCCTATATAAAGTCAAAATTATTGACGAACTGAAAGAAAGGTTTGATTTGAACTTTCGTGTTTATGAATTCTTTGTATAGGACTGAAAAAAAGCAAGTCTTAATCTATTAATTGTAAAAAAAATGTCATTAGCGTTTACTAAATCAACAAATGAATACAAAATATTGTTATATTAGTTTTCCCATAATTTCTAGTTTCATTCCCCTTTGCGTATGGAACTCCTGCAGGCGTGTCAGCCTTCAAGTAGTGTTTAAATCCGATATGGTATAAAATAGAGTGGCCTTTTGTCTTTTTACGTTTACGTTCAAGTATCACGGACGTGGCCATTGTTTGTCTTTATTCGTTTGTATTGTTACTACCTTGTGTAGCTGACAGGACTTTATTCGTTTTATGACGTGATGAATGTTAGAGCTCGGTATTTTAATAAAACTTACGAAAAGGAGATAAAATACACACACTTTGTTTCTTTATGTTCTTGTTGTTCTAAATAGTTTTGTTGCGTATTAAATTGCTATTTTAAGATAGTTTTAGGTAATTATTGCTTACGGTAAAAAGAGTATAAACCGTTTTTTACCCTTAAAAACTCACCCCCTTTTAGTTCCTGACTTTAGATCGCCTGTAAAATGATTTTCCTTTGATTTTTGTTATATTTTCTTTTGTTTTTACAGTAACTATTTTTTTTCCACTTTTTCATTGTTTTTTCTTACGCTCAAAAAACTTCAGGAAATAGTCAAACGACCCAAATCACAGATCAACAAAGTGATGTCGTCCCAAACCATTTAACTACAATTGCCAACCTTGAAAACCTGATGGCAAAATTAATGGAGAGAATGGACACTATGCTTAATCTCCTTATCACTATTATTAGCAAAATGCACTAATGCAAAATAGACTTAAAATAGCCATCTAAGACTCAAATGGCCTAACGAAGCATATACAAGAAATCACAATTTTCCTCGACGAGAAGAAAATTGATGTTATGCTCATATCAGAAGCTCATCTAACAGACAAAAATTGTATTAAAATTCATAATCAAATATAAAACATCATGAGTTAAATAAGTTCAGTGAAAAGTACCTACTATAGCATCGTCATTGAAGACTATCTAGGCAACCTTACCTTATCTGCAGTATACTATCCTTCTGGCCAATCCATTAACGAAAACAACTTTAATACCTACTTTAGTTCTCTCGGACACAAATTCATAGTAGGAGGAGACTTTAACTGCAAACATCATCACTGGAGCTCAAGGGTAATCACAACAAGCGTAGACAACTCTTAAAATCTATAATGGAAAACAACCTACAATGTATATCTACAGGAGAACCAACTTATTGGCCTACAGATCCAAATAAAATACCTGATTTCTTAGATTTCTGTGTGATTAAAGGTATATCTCTTAACTACTGTGCAATAGAATCATGTTGGGATCTTTCGTCAGACCAATCTCCCATTCTAATTAACCTAGACTTTAAAGTCATACTTAGAAGTAAACCTCCAGTCCCAACCCTTAACCAAAAAAACTGGAGCATATTTCGAAGTGCACTTACAGAACAAATATCAATGAACTTGCCACTCAAAACAGAAATACAAATTGAAAATGCTATACAATATCTTACTACTTGAGTAGCACTCAAGAGTGCTACTCTTGAACAGACAATATGGAAGGAAATCATAAATTGTTCTCTGAGTGAAAAAAGCTTGATTAAAGAGAAAAGAAGAAAAATAAGGAAATTCAAACTTATCTAGAAAATCTGACGCCGTTCAAAGATACAAACTATCTTAGATTTTGTCGTGCGCTTAGATTCTTTTGTATGAAAAATGCTTTCAGAACAAGAAAGTAACGTGTCCATTTTTGTCACAAAATGTCAAGTAGTTTAGGAGATAATGCAAAAAAAAATTTTTATTTTGTAACTTCAAAGGGCTGTAACTTTTTTTGTGTACACTTTTGTACTAAGGTAAGTTGGATTCAATCAATTTATTTTTGTCCGCTGAATGCGTGATTTAATTTATGACATACCTTTTTGAAACACCCTGTATAACAACATGCTTGTTGAACTTATTGGTTTATATAGACTGTACATTTCCTTCCTAAAAGTAAACAAAATAGAGGTAAACAAGAATAAAAAAACTCCAAATCTGCTTGCAACCTAAAACTTTAATAAGTACTCAGTAAATATCGGAAGTTCTTGTCATTTCTCGTTAAAGTTACACACATGTCGTTATCCGGCGAACGAGTGAAACTTCGGCCGCTTTTAAAGCCGCCCTTAAGCCCTAAAAGGGTCGCAAACTAGCTAGAACTTAAAGAGGATTTACTGACCTGCACTCCTCTGGTGAACATGTTGTTGCAATGGAGATGCACCGCTGAAAATTCTCTGATTGAATCGAATTCGAAAGTAAGATTGATCGGGAGGCCGTTGTGTGTATCGCTGTTCCAGCCGACCCATCTGCTTCCTGCAACAAAATGTATCAGGATTAGTGTAAGTCCTTCGATACCTGCCCTATTTTAAACAACTTTATTTTGTTTTAAATATTTTACAGAGTTTTTAGTTATATTAGAGACATTTACACCTAAATCTATGTATATTTCATTTGAAAATAATTAATATACAACTAAAATGTTGAAATAAAACATAAATCAGGTGGTAAATTTAGCAAATGTACAAGATTTTTGTACTGAAAGACTGTGTACAGATGCAATGTTGTAGCATGTTAATTTGACTTGAATTTAAAACTTCTGACAAGACTGTATTTTTAGTTAACTCTGTCTAGAGATTATTATTAAAACTAGCAAAAATTAAGAGAACAAATACAAACACCAGCACGCCTATAAATACAAGAGAACTGATGAGAGACGAAAATCTGAAGAAGAGTTATGCAAATCAAATCAATGAAAGAATGCGAATAATAGAACAAAATGATGATATCGAAGAGATGGTCAATGATATTAAAGGAACGATTCTGGCAGTAAACAGGGAAGTTAAAACACAGATCAGAAAGAGAAAGCATAACGAATGGATGACGGACGAAATTATGGATCTAATGGAAAAGGGAAGGCAACATAAACAACAACGTAATCAAGACAAATACAAACAGATACACAAAGAAATTCGCCAGAAAATTAAGAAAGCAAAAGAACGTTGGATGGTGGAAAGGTGCAACGAAATAGAACAATTGCAGGAAAAAGGAGATAGTTTTGGACTACATAAGAAGATCAAAGAAATATCGAATATACACAAAAGCCACCACAGAACAAGAATACGCAACGACAGAAACAAATACATAGAGTCAGAAGAGGAGATAGCAATGGCGTAGAAAGAATACGCAGAAAGACTTTTTAATGACGAAAGACACAAACTTCCTTCCGCAAACTTATCAGGGCCATCAATAATGCGAAGTGAAATAGAATATGCAGTTAGAACCACAAAGATGCATAAAGCAACAGATCCAGATGAAATTAATATAGAAGCAATAAAACTACTAGACGAGGAGAATATCGAAATCTTGGTAAAGCTGTTCAATAGAATTTATGATACTGGTTACATTCCGCGAGAATGGCTGCAGTCATCCTTTGTGATGATCCCAAAAACAGCTAATGCCACAAAATGCAATGAACACCGCTTAATCAGTTTAATGAGTCACTTGCTGAAACTCTTCCTTAGGATATTACACTCAAGAATGTACAAGATACTAGAAGAACTTAGCGGGTCAACACAATTCGGTTTTAAGGAAGGACTAGGAACAAGAGAGGCAATTTTATGTTTGAACACCTTAATACAAAACTGTTTAGATCAACGAAAAGATGTCTACCTCATCTTCATCGACTACGAGAAGGCATTTGACAATGTTAAACATAATATCATGATGGAACTACTACATAGGGCCCACATTGACCAGAAGGAGATCAGAATTATTCAGAATCTATACTGGAACCAAATGGCAAATGTGAGGATTGATCAAGACCAATATACGGATGAATTTGAAATCCGGAAAGGTGTCCGCAAGGCTGCATACTCTCTCCGATGCTTTTTAATTTATATGTTGAAATATTTGCGGAAGCATTAGAAGACACGGAATTAGGCATTAAGGTGAACGGCATACCAGATAGCAACCTACGCTATGAGGACGACACAGTGATTAAAACTGATAATTTGGAAGATCAGCAGTTATTACTTGATAGGGTGAATAGCATAGGTAAAAAATATGGCCTCAAAATCAACATTTTGAAAACGAAATATATGGTCATTAGCAGAAACCCTCCAGAAAACCCGATAATATGCATAGGTGACGATCGCATAAAACGCGTGAAAACTTTTAAATACCTTGGCACCACAATCAATGACCAATCGGATCCACAACAAGAGATAAAAACCCGAATACAAATGGCAAGACAAGCTTTTGTGAAATTCAGACCGCTCCTATGTAATCAAAACCTAAATTTCGAAATACGCTACAGAATGGTCAAGTGCTACATATGGTCCATCTTGCTTTATGGCATGGAAACGTGGACTTTGAAACAAACATCTATCAACAAACTTGAAGCATTTGAAATGTGGTCATTGAGAAGAATGATGCGCATACCTTGGTGGATAGAGTTCGAAACGATGACGTCCTTAAGAGAGCCGGCGTGGAAAGAAAACTATTTGAATTAATTAAAAAACGCAAGATTGGTTACCTTGGGCACATATTGAGAGGAGCAAAATATGAAATACCACAGTTAATTCTACAAGGGAAGATCGAAGGTAGGAGAGGAGCCGGCCGCAAACAATTACTGGTTAAGGAATATTAAAGAATGGACCGGAATACACAATACAGGCGAGCTGTGTCACGCCGCCAAGAACAGAATTCTAGTAATGAGATAGTCGCCTACGTACTTTGGTGTATGGCATGTTAAGAAGAAAAAGAAGAGATTATTAATTTTATTGCTTCGAATACGTATGTACTTCAAAGTTCCCTTTTTCGTAATAAATTATGTTTCGGGTTAAAATATGTAAATTTCTCATGCACACTGTAGCATTTGCAAATTCTTTGAAATATATATTGAAATATATTGAAATCCTCTCGTATTTGCTAATGTATCGAAGAATAATTTCAGTGTATTTCTCTTTACTTTCGTATAAGTTAAAATACCCAAAATGTATTTTCAATCCTTTTTGCGTCGCGAGTTAATGTAAACACATTTTTAGAGTTTGTTTATACCAAGGACGCGTAATTCTTTGATGTTTTTCTTTGATCGAAAGCCGCTCGATACTGCGTTTGAAATAAACATCCATTTAGAGGCTCAGAAGGTTTTGCCGGAAAGATATCTTCGTCCTTCGTCCTTTTTTTATGGAAAATGTGTAAAGTTAATAGTAGCAGTTTAATGTGTTCAATGTGTAGTTGCAGTTTAAGAAGAATCGTTGTGTAAATTGTCGTTTTGTTTCTCCCTGGTTGTCATCTCAGGCTTTTTGGCAGTTTGGGGATGAATTTGTTCGTGTGTTTGTTACGCAGAGAGTTTAAATCCAGTTTCTACCCCCAGAAATTTCAGTGAAGCCAGTTCTACCCCCAGAAATTCCAGTAATGTCCAGACTACAGAAAATTGAAGTAGTTTAGTGAAAATCCAGGTTACTTTTTGTGTTTCATTTCAAAGTAAAGACAGACATTTTTTTAATAATAATAATTGCTTTCATTATTTAAAAAGATAATTTTTTATTTGCCACAGTTAATAGCCCAGTAACATTTGTAAGATTTGTAGCAACAGAGTTTGTAAATGAATAGGGCATATGTAAGTTTTTTTTCGTTATAATTTTGTCCTTTTATTTTAGAAAAGTCTCCTAACCATTTTTTATTTCTAATAATTATTTCAATAGTTACAACTAGTTGTTGTAATCGTTATAATTGGCACCTCGAAGCGGCTTCCATTTTTAAATTGCTAGAGGTCCTTCCTGTTGTTTGTTTCGTTTGTCCATTTGTTCCAGGAGATTTATGTCAGTACCCCTTTTGTTTCATTTTTGTAGTTGCTCCAATCCAACCCCATTGCCATTTAACTTATCCACGACCCAGCCCTCCAAACAAACCCTGAGTGCCGTTCGCACAGTTTCGTTTATTTTGCTTGCCCTATCTCCAACCTCAGTATTTCTGTCCCCAACTTTCAACCCCCTATAATAATACCCTATGTGGTAGGCAAAATATTACGTTACAACACTTGCAAGACTCTCTTTTAATTTAGTCCACTTGAGAGTGATTTTACATAATAACTCTTAAAATTTTATTAGTTTTGGCCTATAATTGAGTTAAAGTGTAAATGTTTTCTTAAGAAAACAGATATTTCAAACAAAACTACAATTTCCCTCCCCAAAAATTAATTAGCTCTGGGCTCACTTATAAAAAAGAAAAAAACCCAATTTGATTCTCAGTTTCAGGTTGTTATTTGTATATTAATATGCATTCAGATGTTGATATTTACGTTTTTGACGTGACAACGTCTTAAATTAGGTTGTGGCTCGGAGTCATTCATGAAAAAGTGTAACGCCCGCTCACGTCTGTTACAGTGAGTCACCGAACGAGAGAGAGGCCCGCCGGACCGGCGAATGCCTTGCGTCTCTCTCCCACTCAAACATGATCGGTCCGCTGCGCGCGCAGCACTAGAGAATTAGGCGCGTTGAATCGGTGCGTGCTTCCGTGCTTGTGCGATCATCGTCCTATCCTCAACAAAATCACTCAAATAGAAATTAGTTAAGTTTAAGTTTACATGTACAATGTTTTAGTAAACAAAATATATTTCTATAGTTAAAATTTGTGCGATTCTTATTTTCATTCAATTCCTTGTTCCTATTGTGCAATTTAATAATATTCATATCAATAAATATTCTACCGAGAAAAAGACGTTGTCACGTAAAATTTTCGCCCGTAAAACCGACTTTACAGGCAACCGATTTTTTTTGAAGTTTGTTTTGTGAAAAAGGACAACTGGAGGGGAATCTCCATCTGTTTTATTTCAAATTTCCCGCCACTTACCCTAGCATTCCATATTAATTTATTCAATACATCACATACAATCTAGTACATTTTACGAATAATTCTAATACATTCCTAAATATTTTGACGGCAGCACTTAGAGGGTTAAAATGAACGTCTTAGTTGGTTAGGATAAAGACAGAAAAGGTTTAAAGTTTTTGTTTCTTACATAGAACATATTATAACACCACATACAAAGAGTGTTTATTAAAATGGATACATTGTCCTACTAGGCCAGATATTTTTGTTAGACAATCATATCGTCTACAACAAGCATTTACTTTTTGCACTCAGTGGTATAAATAAATAACTTCACACTTTTTTTAAACTTTTTGATAAATCCACATTTATTTAAGTGTTTGATAAGTTGTGTTACCTTAATTATATACAGTTAAATAACTTATCACTAGACTTCGGCAAATATGCATATTGCATATTTTGTATATTGTGCATATTTTATGCAAATATTTCATATTTTGGCATATTTGTATAAAAGTTTGCATAAAGTGCATAAAAGTTCAGATTTTTATACTGTATTTGAAAATTTTTAAACATACCAATTTATTTCAATTCTTGTATAAAATTTTGTAGTCATTTTAATCAAGAAATGATCTAAGTACGTAATCTCTACAGGTACAAAACATTTACAATTTCAAAGAAGATCAATTTAAGTAGCCCTCAACATTCTTAGAAAGTCTCGGTCACTGAGGCATTCAGTTATTGGATAATCGCTAAGGGTTCGCTCATTTGCATTTTATGATCTAATCCCCAAATATATCTACAATTTATTGTATCTTAACAGCAGGTAAACGGCTAATAGTTTTGTTCCTAATTTGGGGATTTTCCAAAATCTCCCAGTTTATTGAATTAGGTACCTAACCATTTCTAATTTGATGCTCAGATTTGTAAATCATTTTTGTTTTGATATTCAAAGCGTAAACACTCGTTGTGCGTAACAAAAAGAAAGATTGTGATTTTATAATGCCTAGAACAACCAGTGCTTCAACTTGGATTAAACCTTATAAAGAGCTGTCTATGGATATGGGAAAAATCTACTGTTCAGTCTGTGGCAAAATTGTAAGTATCTAATATTTTCTATTAAATATCTAATATTTCATACATACAGGGTGTTTCCAAATGACACTTACAACGTTTGACTGTAGATACTTCTCGAAAAATTGAACAAAACGATATAGTTATTGAGGGGTCAAACTTATTTACTTTTCGAGATACAGGGTGTTAAAATTAAAAAAAATTAAATTCTTTTAGTTAATAACAACAATAACTTTAAAACCAATAAACGTATTTACTTGAAATTTAGTACTCGTAGGTTGTTTTTAAATGAAAAATAGCTTTCTTTAGTGAGAAAAAATTGTCCATGGTACAATACAATGGTGTGTATTTAGAAAAATTTTTCACCTTTACTTTTTTTTATGAAGTCAGCTATTCTAAAACACAATTATTTTTATTGTAATTGAATTAACAAAAAAAAAACTTTTGTTGAATTTTAAAATAAGTTATATGATGTACTAATGGTTAGTAACAAAAACTAATTTGTGGATTAATACTGCATTTAAAACACTTAGCAAGTGTTTTTTTTTTCAAACCAGTTATTTGATTAACCAAAAACACCTTGTATATTTTTATATTTTAAAGGTTGGGTTAAAATAAAGGTTTTTATTTTTATTTATAGATAGCATGTGAGAAGAAATTTCAGATAGACCAACATGTGAGAACTGCTTCACACATTGCAAAAAAAGGAAAAATAGGAGGAAAACATCAAACTTCAATGGCTAAATGTTTCCAATCTACTTCAAAAAAATTAGATGAGCAAGAAACTTTTAATGAAGACTTGTGTCGCGCATTAGTGTCTGCAAACATACCGCTTTCAAAATTAGCAAATGTAAATTTTAGTTCGTTTCTAAAAAAATATTGCAAACTTAATGTTCCAAGTGATCGGTCTCTAAGAAGAAATAATGTGAACGGGCTATACTCGTCGGTGTTAATTAATATTAAGGAAGAAATTGCAGATAATTATTTTTACATATCTGTAGACGAAACCACTGATTCCTCAGGAAAGTATATTGCTCATTTATTGATTGGTGTTCTTAAAGAAGATACCTTACCAAAATCTCATCTTATTTCATGCCAGCAACTTGAGAAAACAAATGCTTTAACAATTTCGCGTTTTATACAAGAAACATTAGCAACTTTTTTTCTTCTGACAACTATTCCTTCTAATAAATTACTGCTTATTTTATCGGATGCTGCTCCTTATATGGTGAAAGCAGGACAAAATTTAAAAATATTTTTCCCAGATTTAATACATGTTACTTGTGTAGCGCATGGATTAAACAGAGTTACAGAGGAAATACGAAAAAAGTTTCCTCTTGTAAATACCATGATATCCAGTGTCAAAAAAGTATTTCTTAAATCTCCTATAAGAATTCAACTTTATAAAGAAATGCTACCTAACATTCCTCTTCCACCACAACCTATTTTAACGCGATTGGGGAACATGGTTAGAAGCAGCTAATTTTTATGCAGATCATTTTGTTAAAATAAAGAACATAATTGATACGTTAACAGATGAAAGTTCCCAATCTCTTTTGGATTCTAAACAAACTTTTCAGAGTAACTTGCTTCAACAAGAACTTTCATTTATAAAATCAAATTTTAGTTTTGTTCAAAAAACAATTACTCAGTTAGAATCACCAAAACTGTCATTGTTCGAAAAGAATTTGCGTCATGTTGTCGGAACGTTAGAGGTAATATTGGAAAAGATATTTTAAAAAAATTTGAAGCTACTATGGAAAAAAATAAAGGTTACCATATTCTTTCTGAAGTAGTCAGTGTTCTAGCTGGAAATATTTCGGAAACAATTAATTTAGAACCAAATGTTTTGGTTAGTTTGAAAAATGCTCCCGTTACATCAGTTGATGTTGAACGAAGTTTTTCCATATATAAATATATGTACTCAGACAGAAGCCACAAGTTTTTGTTAGAAAATTGTGAACACCACTTGGTCATTTATTGTTACCATAATTCTAAATAAGTTTATTCATACTTAAAAATGATGTAGTTACTTAAAATAAATCTAAATCTTAATGAATAGTAGGAAATATTTAGTTATGTACACTTTTTTTTTAAATACAATTGTTACTATTTTACGATTTTTTTATTTATTTGTATGCATATTTTGTAAAATATTTGCATATTTTCGGGTAAACACGTGCATATTTATGCGCATATTTTCTACATGTTTATTTGCATATTTGCCGAAGTCTACTTATCACATATTTTCCTTAATGATTAAATATATTACCAATTTGTCAACAAATGCTAATATTATTCAGCAATTTCGTCGTCAGCACTTGGAGTAGGTATGTACTCTCCGAACAAATTACCTTTTTATTTGCTGTCGTCAACCGTGGATTGGATTACAGCTTAGACTTTATTTAGTAGCTGCTACTCCGTACGCCGGGTAATATTCCGAACATCTTTACAACCTGTCGCTTGCGCTGACACCCGGTATTCAAATTGTCACTCTATCGTGCGGAATTTGTTACCTAGTAAAATCGGTTGTACAGTAGTAAGACGAGTAGTAAAACGCAAAGAATATTGCCGATTCTCTTCTAAGATATGTACACATATGTATCGGGGTTATCTGATACCAGATCTAATGGAGCTTACGGTGCCTATGGGCGTTTTATCTGAGTAGTATTTTTGTTTGGCATGTTAATATACATTCGAGGATTTCATTAGGATGGAGATTTGAAGCTTTTATATTTCTTGGTTGTTAAACAAACTGTTTTATAGATGCAATGAATTCTTGCATAAACAATTTGTACCGTATTAGGTCAATGTGAAAATTTCTTTCAATGGGACTGATCGAAATCGACATACAGCATAGAAAAATTTAAATAGCTATAAAAACGTAAAGAATGTCTTTGTTTAAAAAACAGTGCTCCGATTTTGTGAATGTATATTGTCATACTTTTTCTTTCCCAACCAAAGAAAAATAAATAAAAATATCCATCGGAATAAAATTTTAAGATATCATTATAAACAAAAATGTATATAGTAATTTAAGATAAGATTTAGTGTAGATAAGAATAGAAATTTGTTTGGCAAACGACCTTTTTCCGTTTCAAACAAAATTATCAAAAAAACCTTTGTTTAGAATTAGAAGACATTTTACCTGTCTTAGTTAATCTTTTCATTGTTTGTATAGTCGAGTATTAAATGACCATATTCTAATCTTTTGAAATATGTATAAAGTGTGTATTGACAAAACCAATTTTAAAGTAAGCTATTTAGTTTTTCTCTGAAACCGAAATTAGCCTTTTCCAAAATCATGGTAAACACAATTTGAGATTTTGATTGGACGGTCGTTTTTAAATGGGAATTTGTGAGCCGATTAGGAGACCAGAGGAGTTAGTTATATTTTGGTCATCGAAAGAAAACAGTCGTTTGTCTCAAGATAGGGTGTGGTTCGTGAGTTTGGATACCGGCGTAACGAAAAGAAGTGAATAGTTTGCAGAAGGAGATAACAAGTAGATTAAAAGAGGTCCTTGTATCTACCGTGGGCATTTAATAAAGTATATGTGAAAGTATTCTTACGGCATCAAGTTGACAAAAGGAGGTCCTGGTGTCATAAATAAGTAGCTGAGTTTGGAGAAGTGAATCAGGTGTTTTTTGTGTAGTCTGCAGGAGGTTTGCAGAGACGTTAAGAAGGAGCCGAGGTGCCAAAGAGGAGAGATCACATCGTTGAGGAGACTGGATTTTTCTGGGTATGTTCCAACATACAACTCAAGAAGAAAATAAACTGTAAGTGTTTGTACAATTGAATTTTATATCTGTGAAGGATCGTTTCGACATCATGGTCATTAGCATTCAAATTTAAGAACTGAGGTTTTGTTAGGCTAATCAAAAGTTTAAAGTTTTGTTGTTTCTTGTTTCAAGTAAAGAAAATTTTAAGTAAAATTGGTTTTCACGTAATATAAATGTATGTAGCTTTATAATCTTATTATTATAAAAATTTGATTTATTTTCTTGTATGCTGATTGATAAGATAACGACAGAATTTAATAATTGTTTTATTCGTTCATATAAAATAAAGAAACGTAAATCTTTGTAATATAATATATTTGTATTCTTATCCTTTTCTTCTCCCTCCCGATAAAAGACAACTAGAAAATCTTTTGAATCCATCGAATACAGGTAATATAAGGATTATTTTACTTTTGATAACAAATAATTTATAATTCTTTTTTATTGGCTCAATAAACTAAGATTAAAGTCAAAATAAACAATCATAATAATATATAGTCGGTCAGATAGCCAAGCTGGCTAGTCGGCCAATTCTCATTCGCTTCACTGTCGAATGGTTCAGTGGATGTGGGTTCGAGACCCAGCTCGGTGTATAGAAAAGGCGAAGAATTGGTAACATGGCGACGTATGACTCTACATAGGTTACATGGTTCTGAGACAAAAGGATAAAAGGTCTCTAAAAGGAAACGGATAAGAAGATTGCTGTTGAGATGGGTGTAGGGACTAGCACTGTGAGTGACTGAAAAAAATCTAGAAACAAAATTCAAAAATGGTGCTTATCGCAGGTTTTAAAAACTGGGATAAAGAAAGTGAAAATAATGAAAAACGCCCCTAACAACCATATCAATGAGTGTTTGTATCTTTGGTTCACCCAAAGGAGGGAGCAGAGATTACCAATCTCAGGGCCTATATTAAAAGAAAAAGCCTTACACTTCAACAAAGAAATTGTTTATAATGATGTCAAGGCAAGTGAAGGATGGTTGGAGACTTGGAAAAATCGGTACGGTGTGCGGAAGCTACAGATATGTGGTGAGAAACTGTCTACTGACTCAAAAGTTGTCGAAGTCTTCAAAAAGACCTTGCACAGTTTACTATAAGAAGAAGGAATCACCAGTTTTACAATTGTAATGAAACAGGTCTCAATTATAAAATGCTGTCGACCTACACTTTGGCCTTAAAACAAGAAGACGCATAAGAAGTGCACCAGGAATCAAAAAGAAAAAAGAAATAGTGACAATTTCAGTCTGCAGCAACGCTACAGGATCTCACAAACTTCCTATAGGATTTATCGGAAAGTCAAAAAAACCTAGGACTTTCAGAATCTTAAAAGACTTTTCTTCCCTGCCAGTTTGGTAGCGTCATCAAAAGAGTGCTTGGATGAACAGTTCTATTCAAAGAGTGGTTTCACAATCAATTTATACCAAAGGTTGAAAAACATTTAGCAAAAAATAATCTACCGAGAAAGGCATTCCTGCTGTTGGACAACGCACCCTCTCATCCCGACCCAGAAGAACTAAAAGATGGCGAAATAGAGTGTCTTTTTTTGCTCCCAAATATGACATCCCTCTGTCGGCCTATGAATCAAGGTATTATAGAATCTATAAAACGTGTGTATTGACCAAAGTTACTCACGGCATTGATTGCTGGAATGGATGAACCAGAAAACGTTACAGATACTCTAAAAAAAAGTGGACATGTTGGACGTGATGGCACAAGCATAGGATGACATAAAACCAACAATGGTAAGGTCATGAAGAAAGCTGTTGAGTGGATTAAGTGTATGTGGGCTAAGAAATAAATCTAATAACAAGGTCACTAATATCTTTATATACAGGGTGAGTCATGAGGAACTTTACATACTTCTACCATATGTAGAGTCCCTCAGGGAGCATATCATGTGGCCACTAAAAAATGTCAACTCCTCTTCTTTATTAATTAACAGGGTGATTTGTGTAATTGACCATTTATTTCATTTTACTGTAGTGTTTATACGGCTCATTTGATTTTTTTAATTTTTGCATGATACAGTACACTACTATCAAGCATTCGACTGGTATTAGCTAAACTAAAAAATTCGAGGACTGGCTTTGGAAAAATTAATTTAGGGATTCGTATTAAATATTACACCCTGTATAAATTTTTTTTTAAATGCAATAAGTGATTTTCAAACTACATAAATAGCCAATGAAAACGACATATGCGACAATGTTGTCGCACTTTTATTAAATTTTTAGTGAACGATCAAATCTTACCAAAAATAGAACAACCATAATGAAGTATCAAATTATAAGGTAATTAATTTAAACAAATGTTATAAATTTAAAACATTTTAATTGAAATGATAAACTGAGTCACTGCACAACAAAAAACAGTAACTATTAACAATAACGAAGAACAATTTAAAAAAAAAACTAAAAATATGTACGTAGTTATGACAAACCCATAAATTAGAACTGGAAAAGATACAATAATGGTAACAAAATAAAAATAATTCAAAATAGATTTTCAAAATGGAACCCTGCAGCCTGTACACATTTTTGTTGCCGAATTGTTAATTGACGTATTGAATTACGGATACTCTGGGGATCGTTTCTAATAGTATTACAACAATGTATGTATAATTCTATCAATTAATTGTTGTCGGTTATTAATATTCACTGCGTAAACTAGTTGCTTCAATCGTCCCCAAATATGGTAATCAACGGGATTGAAATCAAGGGATCTTGAAGGCCACGAAATAGGACCTGCACGTCCTATCCACCTGTTGCCATAAACATTATTGAGATGTTGTCTCACTGCCAGTAAAAAGTGTGGGGGTGCCCCATCATGCTGAAAATACATCCCTCGGATAGCAACGTTCACGTTGGCAAGCAAATTCGGCAAAATATTTTGTAGAAAGTTCAAATAGACCTGCCCTGTTAAAGGACCATCAAAAAAGTGAGGACCTACTAATTGGTTATTTATGACACCAATCCACACGTTAACCGAAAACCTTAACTTACTGAGAACGACGTTTTCGAATAGCATGGGGATTTTCTTCTGCCCACACATGTGAATTTCGTGAATTATTTATCCCGTCTCTGGTAAATTGGGCTTCATCTGTAAATAGTGTCCTGTATAGCGTTGGGCGATTATTGTTAATCCATCTACAAAATTCCAACCTATCGATCTCATCTCCAGCATGTAGTCGCTGAACCATTTGAATGTGATATGGGTATAGATTATTTTTTTGTAAGACTCTACTTACTTTTGATTGAGTAACATTGAGTTCTCGACTTACTTGTCTAGTGCTTATTGTAGGGTTCATAGTAACGGCGTCCATAATGTCATCTTCCTGCGCTTTATCTACATGTCGCTCTGTTGTTCCACTAGGAAAAGTGCCATTTTCTCGCAAATAATTAAAAACTGACCCAAATGTCGGATGACTGGGAGTTCGACGATTAGGAAATCTCCTGCGATATTCTCTACTAGCAGCCCTACCATTCCCATTACAGAATCCATAAACAAATATTATGTCTGCATATTCTGTGGTCGAAAACTGATGTGGCATTTTGAACGAAAGTAACAAAAGCTCTACCAAAACTAACACAATGTACTTAACGTAGATATGACAGAAGAAATATGTATTCTTGTACACATAAATAACAATTGATAATGATAATAATGGCAATGGGTATAAAATATCAAGAAACGTCAAACGGTCAACGCCAACCTTCATTTTAAACTTTTTTAGATTTATTTTTATTTAGTACAGTTGATGCAATGTATTATTATTTGAGATAAAATTTTAATCATTTACAATCAACAAAAACTAACACATACAAGAGGTTTAACTTTTTAATCAATTTAAATTATTATTTATCGAAAATAAAGCCCCAATACGATCTATAAGTAAAAATTTAAAATTGAAAAACAATTGATTCTATCGTAGAGATAATACAAAATGACAGTAAAGATGTTAATTTTCTACGTATTAGATTATGTTGTAGGAACTCATTTTAATTAAAATGTTTGAAATTTATAACATTTGTTTAAATTAATACCTTATAATTTGATACTTCATTATGGTTGTTCTATTTTTGGTAAGATTTGATCGTTCACTAAAAATTTAATAAAAGTGCGACAACATTGTCGCATATGTCGTTTTCATTGGCTATTTATGTAGTTTGAAAATCACTTATTGCATTTTAAAAAAAAATTATACAGGGTGTAATATTTAATACGAATCCCTAAATTAATTTTTCCAAAGTCAGTCCTGGAATTTTTTAGTTTAGCTAATACCAGTCGAATGCTTGATAGTAGTGTACTGTATCATGCAAAAATTAAAAAAATCAAATGAGCCGTATAAACACTACAGTAAAATGAAATAAATGGTCAATTACACAAATCACCCTGTTAATTAATAAAGAAGAGGAGTTGACATTTTTTAGTGGCCACATGATATGCTCCCTGAGGGACTCTACATATGGTAGAAGTATGTAAAGTTCCTCATGACTCACCCTGTATATATATATATATATATATATATATATATATATATATATAATTTTAATTCTTTAACTATATTTTTATGTGCCACACGTTGATTCTATTTTTTTGAGCAAGATTTTGTTTTATTTATAAATGGTATCGATTTAAAACGGCATCAATTCGCAGAGAGTGTAATTTCCCGTACTAAACCTGCAAAGGCCTATTAAGCGTTCCCCAAAAAAACTCTCAAATAGCGCACCTGTGCAAAAACTCCACTTAAAATTCATGTATTCGACAATGGGCGCAGATAAAACTTGTTCTGGCCGAGCGAGATAAGGGAATTTTGCGGCTTCTTATCGCATTTGCGGATCTGGTTCGAAATTCGTCGCAGCCATGTGGAGACACGTTCGAACTGGTTCACGCGTGCTAATCTCTCCGGCAAATAGGCCGAATCGCTTTACGAACGGACTAATAAAAAGATTGTGCCGCGTAAGCGGCAAAATCACGAATTGTTGCCTTATAGTTATGACCTAATTTTGCCTCGAGGTTGTTTTCCCAACAACGTTTTTCTCTGGTTGTTGTGGATTATTGTAGTTTTTTCCGTTGTTTAAAAACTAATTCTAACAATAGGTGACCAGAATCGTATATATTGTATAACACTTCGAGCCATTTTCATAAAATTAGGAATCAATATTATTTTAGTATCTGCAAATTGTTCCAAAATGTGTAACCAATAAAGATAGCCCACGTTTTTTCTGAGAGAAGCATTTCATTTTCAAGTTTATACAGTGTGACCTAATTTTGCTTGGAAATAAACAACTGCTGTAAAGGTGTCAACCAATGTTTTAGTGTCAAGTTACAAAAGACTTATTGCAGGACCAAATTTTACATGTACAGAACATACAAAACATTTTCCTGGTCAATTTTTCAAATTCTTAAAACTTTATCCAAATAGACTTAACCTAAAGACACTTGACCTATGACAGATGAATTAGTGAGCATTTAACCTAACATTATTTGTCCAAAAGTCATTCAGGTCATTTAAAAGTAAAAGATATACTAGATCATTTAGGATTGTAAGAAATCAGATTGATTACATGCTAGTAAATAAGAGGTATAGGAACAGCTGTACATCTGTCAAAATATACCCGGGGGCAGACATAATATCTGATCATGTACCAGTTGTAGGTAATTTCAAGTCAGAATGAAGAAGGTTACAAGTCAATGAAAATGTATGATGCAGAACTGCAGAAACTGGAGAGGAAAGTCTGACCATCAAACAAGAAATAATGATAGAAATAAAAGAACAACACCTGAAGAAACATACAGAGAAAGGGAAATCGTGGATGATGGATGAAATACTTAAACTTATGGATCAGAGAAAAAAAACAAGTATATAAGAGAATACATACTATCGTCAGAAGAAAGATAAGAGAAGCCAAAGAAAAACAAGAAACAGGACAATGTCAAGAAATAGGGAAGTATCAGAGTCGATATGATAACTTCAATATCCATCCAAAGGTAAAGGAAATAGCTGAAGAGTCCCGAAAACGCGGAAAAAAAAACAGATGATGAAGGCAATCTTGACATAACTAAAGAAGATAAAAAGAAAGTATGGGAAGAATACTTAGAGAAACTGTTCCACGACATTAGAACAGTACAAGAACCCACCATTTAAGAAAATTCAGGTCCCTCCCGAAATCCTACCAGAAGAAATAACAGCAGCCGACAGACAAATGAAGGATGGAAAGACACCGGAAATTAATGGAAATTCTTGTAGAACTTCTACAGCTATTAGATGCAGAACAAATAAAAATAATAACTGAAATATTTAATAAAATATACAAGGCAGGAAAAATACCAGTAGAGTGGCTCAAATCGGAGTTCGTACCATTGCCCAAAAAACCAGGAGCAAAAGTTTGTGAAGACTATAAGAACATAAGCCTAATAAGCTATCCGCTGAAGCTTGTTTTAAAAGTCATCCACAAAAGAATTTACCGAACATGCGAGGAATAAATTGAGCCCAATCAGTTTGAATTTGTGAACGCCGTTGGTACGAGGGAAGCTTTATTTAGCGTGTAGATATTGTTTCAGAAATATAGAGATATCAGCTGTGATGTTTTTGCATGCTTGATTGACTACAAGAAGACTTTCGATAGAGTCAGGCATGAACAAATGATAGAAGTGCTGAAGAGGACAGGGATTGACGGAAGAGACCTAAAAATAATAGCTAACCTATATTGGAATCAATCAGCGGTGCTCCGAATAGATGAAGAATATACAGATCAGGTCAGAATATTAAGAGAAGGTGCATAATTTTACCACTGATATTCAATCTGTACTCGGAACACGTTTTTCAAGAGGCTCAAAAAGATATTGATAAAGGCATCTCAATAAATGGAGTAAAGCTCAATAACCTGCGGTATGTAGGTAATACAATAGTGTATTCCAATACCATAAAAGAGCTGCAAAACTTAATGAACAAAATAACGGATACTAGTAGAACATATGGACTGGATATAAACACCAGCATATAATGAGAAATCAAGGCAGATACGAGCTACTCCGATGCATTTTGCAAGGTAAAATTGAAGGAAAAAGGTTTCCAGGACGAAGAAGAATATCCTGGCTTGCTAACCTGAGAGCATGGTATAAAAAACCTCAACACAGCTATTCCGTATAGCAACCAACAAAGTCATCATAGCCAGAATGATCGCCAACATTCAGAATGGACAGGCAACCTAAGAAGAAGATTTAGGTAATTGTAAGATGTGTTTTTGAAGATTTCATCTATTTGATATCAAGGTTCTGCTTTCGGAGTGATGACAATGGAATTATTTCTGTTTCAAGTGTTTTTAAAGTTTCAACCTGAGGGGACAATAAACTCAAGACACGAGCTCTCTTTGTACTATAACGCTAACTGTATTCTATATAGCTAGTTAGGATTTAGATATGTGGCACCTAAAGTCATCAGTCCCAAATGGGTTTACAGTCCCATGGACACGTATTTCGATAAGATTTTTAGATACCAATTAAAGTTCCTTAAAAGGAAAAATGCCTTTACGTTAAATCTCTATTAAATGAAATGTCCATTAGTTCTACAAGATTTAGGTCAAGTGACGTTAGATCAAACGATCAAACGCCAAGTGGCGTTAGTGGAAGTGTTTGCAGTTGTATCTAGTTGTTTTGTGTATTCACTAAATTGTAGATTCTTTTCCGTTGCTGTCATTTCTTTTAGCTTATTTACAGCATTGTTCAGGGCTGCAATCTACAGTCTACAGGTCTAGGTCTGTTCAGATCTAGTTGCTTGCGACTGTTTCCTGAGTTTTCTTTTCTGGATTATTTTCTCTCTTATAGATATCGAAGTGTATTCACTCTTCATTTCATTGTTGCTGGGTGTTGTTGAGTCCCTAGGCAGCTTGTTGTATGACTGAGTTAAAGTGTTCTACAGTTATCTCTTCTTTGGTCTTTAGGGAAATGTTTAGTTCGAATCGCTTATCCACTAGATTTTTAAAGAGGTTCCAATTTGTTTTTCGGTTATGTAATAAACATAGTTTTTTCCTGTGGATGATTGTTTTATGTAGTGTTATAATAACTGGCGAATGGTTGAAAAATAGTTCATAACATGACTCAACATACATGTAGTTCTTGTTTATAGTTAAGTTATGCCAAAGTCCAGAAGATCGGGGGTTTTATTTAAGTGAGTTAGCCAGTACGTTGGTTCTCGTATTATTACTACTTCTAGATTATTGTTGTTTATTGCTTTGTATAGCTTTCTTCCTCAGATTGGATTTAGTCTAGAACCCCGATTCTGATGGATAGCATCATAGTCACCGCCACAAATGAATGGGTTACCTAATTTGTCGAAGAATTCTTTAAAGTCTTCTTTTGTTGTTTTATGCATCGGAGGGCAATAAACTCCAGAGAAAGTAATGGAGCCTGTCTAGTCTTATACAACTATATTTGGGGCTTGTATGTATTCTTTTGCAAGACGAGTTGCGAAATGATGTTTGATTGTGTTTTTAATAATGACTGAAGTGCAACCGTGAGCTTCAATCAGGTATGGATACGGTAAGACGTTTGTTTGTGTTCGGATAAGCCATTCGCATCGCTCATCGATCACATTTTTCTTTTGGTGATTTTGCCCTATTTTGTAACTTGTATAAGGTTATATTTCTATCCATAAGGTATCTTGTCACGAAGCGTTTTGAGAATAATTTTCTACTAATTATTACTCTGCATTTTAATTTTTTTCTCGTCCTTTACTACACAATAGTAGCTAAAAAATGTTTTGATATTTCCTTATTTTGTAACCAAAATTACCTTTGTGAACAAATTATCATGTCTCTTTTTTATTTAAAAACTCATTGAACAAAAAAAAACTGAAAAGAAACAACTTTTTTTTTTGTTTTTCCATGCCGACGTTTCCACAGCATATTTCTTGGCCAAGTTAAGGCGTGGCACTCGTAAACGATTCAAAGCATCACCTGTTGCCATAGCCGAAAAATGAAATATCTATTTGCGAAAGCATTCTTTTGTGCTTGTAAGATTTCTTTGCTGTTTGCTTCATACCAAAGTTAAACAAGGATTTTTTTCTTAAGTCAATTATTCTGCCATCGTTTAGCTTGGAGAATGTTTGGAGGACAGAATCGTCTGAAGGTCCGGGTCGACACTTATAAAAAAAAAATTTTTAAATGTGTTTTGATGACAAAAATTTTAAGTTAATTGATCCGATGGTTATTATATATACAATTGTAAATGCAGGTATTATTTTCGATGCCTTTATCCATATGTGATAATTTTTGCTAATAATTTTGATAATATGCTTGTTTAAAAAAAGTAACGTTCCTTCCCGTTCCCCAAATCAGTTCACACAGACGAGGTACAGGCTGGCTGGTACTGGCTGTCTACCAACATATACTTCCATCTTGGACGTATAATACATCTCAGCATCTGCTAAAGCATATATTTTTATACCGTAACGATTTGGTTTATTCGGCATGTGAACCCTGAATAAACATTTGCCGCGAAAGGCTTCTAACTTTTCATCTATTGTAGTAGATGCTGAAAGATTGTAATGCTTCGGTAGATTAGAACTAAAAGCTTCAAAAATCTCACGTATCGCGGCCAACCTGTCGCGACAGCGACTTGTCTCTTTAGCGACAGCGTAAGGCAATAAATCTCCCTTGACCTTCCATATGTTCTAAATAAATCATCAGCATTCTGATGATTGCTCTTGTTAGCGCCAGATATGTACAACAGCTCAAACAGAGCTTTTCATTTTATAAGATCAATTACCGCTCTGTTATTGACTGTGTCATAGCGTTTCAATGCTATGAACTTATTGGTGCATTCTACTACTTGTTCTAAAATATCTGTAGTGACAAAACATTCCCCAAATCTCTTTTCTCACCAATTTTAGCCTAATATCACCTTTTGGTCCTGCCAGATTGGATAGAAAATTTTCAGTACGAGTTCGAACGTTACGATTAAATTCATGATGTGTCCTCCACCTTGTTCCATCTTTCCCAAACAAACGTGGTACACGCGGTATTACTTCTACTGGTACATGATTTTGGACATATTCTTCATCACAGAAATCCTCTGAATTGGTATCATATTCTAGAACTTCTGAACAATCATCTTGCAAACTTGCGTCGTCATCTTCTGGTTCCGGCTCGGAATTAGCAACAATTTCGTCAAAAAGTTGTTGTAACCTGAATTGTTCTCAGTCGCTCACACCGTCAGGTCGAATAACATACAAACTATTCGGACTCGGCCACAAATTTTTTAAGACTGAATAGCGTGATGAGGATTCGAAAGCTACCTGGCCGCGCGGACAAAACATTATGCGCATTTGAGTTTTAGCGCGAAAAATCTAGTACGTCTGTGTCAGGGACCGTACGTTATCACTCGAAGGTTGAGGCATTTTGCCAGTCTATTTGCTGTTTTTACTTTATCTCTCACTTCTTTGTCCAGGTCTCCTTAGCTAGATAGTGTAATTTCCAGGTATTTTATTTCCATTACTTGTTCAATACAGATGCCATAAATTTCTATTTTACATCTGGTTGATTCTTTGCTGACTACCATTGTTTTAGTTTTCTGAGATGAGATTGCCATATTAAATTCTTTGGGTCTTATGTTAAATCTGTGGACCAGTCTTTGCAGTCATCTTCATTTTGGGCTATCAATATTGCGTCGTCTGCGTAACAGGGTATTTTTATTTCTTTGTTTCTCATTCTATATCGTCTTCCTTTGTTAACGCTTTTGATGATTTCATCCATGATCAAATTGAAGAGCATGGGGCTCAATGAATCCCCTTGACTTATTCGGCTGCGTATTTCTATAGGTTCTGTAGTTGTCCATCTATTCTGACTTCCATTTTTTTGTTTTGGTAGATGTTTTCGCTAGTTAATGTTAGTTAATAATGCCCATTTCCTTTAACGAGATAATCTATTGGAGATCTGTGATATGTTTACATCTGCAGTCTATATTTCAGCTGAGCTTACGCTGAGAAATCATATATATCTGTATAAAAATGTTCCTTTATATTCGGCGAAAAATCAGTGAATCTTTTTGTGCACAGTCACCGTCTAATTAATTTTCCGACCAAAAATAATTTACATATGATAATGTGAGATCCTTTAGACATTTCCTTTCAGAGCACTCCGGTCGCTGGGGGCCATAAATTTCCACTGACCTGTATTTTTTAGCCGCAGAATCTTTATTAAAGTGATGCTTAATGTTTTAAAAGATACATAATAAAATAAAAAGCCCCGGGGAGTTTTTCATTATATCGAAGTTTAAATTCAGCGAAAAACTCATTTACTAAACTTTCACGGTTCAAACCCGGAGTAATTAATCAACGTTCTGTCTGACTCTTTTTTTATAAGATTACTTTATTTAACGTATTAGCGACTTTTTGCCTTCGTTCGGGATTTGACTTTTTTGTTGGCGCCTCTAACAATATTGGGTGTTTAAAAGCAGGGCGTGTTAATGCGCCAAAGCCGCTGGGGTGATACGGCCAATTTGAAAGCTAAGCAACACGACATTGAGTTTGACTTCTAAACATTTCTGAAGGATTTTGACGTGATTACTTAACACAAAACATTCCCTTTGTTAGATAATTGTATTTTTATAGATACTGTAATGAAACACAGTCAACTATATTTACTGATCTTCACATAAAACATAAAACAAGATTTATTTATTCGAAATGACAAGATACTAAATCAAAAACAAAATACGGTAATTATTTAGTAAGCCGGAACGCCTCAAAAATGCCAAATTTTTTGTGGACTTAGCCGAAAAAGTGAAAAAACCTCAAATTTTAATATTTTCTTTGCTTTAAACTAGTAAAAGTGCCCAAATAATCAAAAATACAGAAAAAATAAAAAAAGTACTATGAATAAAAAAAAATTACATAAAAAGCAAAGAAAAGTATAAATACATGTCTTAATATAAAAAACGTAACTAAAACATATTAAATATCACTGTTTTTTACAGTTAAATTATGAAAAAATGGATAAAATTGTTTAAAACAATCAAGATTTTTAATATTTCAAAACAATATGGCGGCCATGCGCAAGAAGTTCAATTTTATGTACTTTTGATATTGTTGCCAGTTTTAACCTTCAAAAGATCTAAAAATTTCATGAAAATTACCTTAATTAAAACAGGTGGATGCAATCTTAATAACCGCGTGCAAAACGAGTACCCATTAACCATCGTCTTATTTTATTATTAAAAATGTAAACCAATAAACCAAATCTAACCTAACACTGGTAAAAAAGCGGTAATAAAAATAAAATTTTTGTATAATTAAAAATCAAAATTTTTATTTGTCATAAGAAAACATGATAATATACGTAAAGTAACGTAACCAAATCTAACCTGAACCTTGTAAAAAAGCTATAATTTTCAGTTAAAAGTAGGTAATAATTTATAAATTTTACGTTTTAGGTAAATTTTTATTTTTCATTAGAAAACATAATTTTGAATAACTATGGCAACACTGGTTAAAATTACCCTTCTTGACCATAAGAAACAGTTGTCATTCCTGTCATTTCTTGTTGTTTCATGGTAACTAATGGCGAATAATGGCAGTGGCTTTTAAAAATCGGGCATATTTTAAATGGAAATTACATAAAGAAGAATATTTTGCACCGAGTAAAAATCATTGCACAGTCATTAGTAAGTGAAGCAGAATTCATTGATATAAATTTCATCTCCGTAGACATGGTTCCGGCTTATTACACTAGTACCCAAAATACAAAAGAAATATATTTTTTTTTTTTTTGCTTTTATTCTAATGAATTTCTCTACTACATACAGTAGTTACAGTATAATTCCCGATGCACGTCATTACTTACGTCAAAGATCTAAGTTGACATTGTTGTCAAATTACAAAAAAATCCTGAATTTATTTTATATTAAAAATATCATAGAATTATTGCAAAAGTAAATTATATAACAAAACATCATCATCATTCTGGCTTTACAAAACTGTGTGGGTACTAGCCTCCTCAAGAATTTCTTTCCAGTCGTTCCTATACATCGCATTCCTCCGCCCAGCACGTATTCCCATATTTCTCATGTCTTTATCGATGTTACCAAGGAACCTTGTTCTCGGTCTTTCTCTTCTTCTCTGACCAATGAGTCTATCAAGGAGCGTTTGTCTAACTGGGTCATTTTGTTCCATCCGCATTATATGCCCTATCCACCTTAGACGTCCTATCTTAATATGATGTCCTATATTATTTATTCTATAAAGTTCGAAGTTGTATCGTCTTCTCCACACTCCATTGTCATTCACTGCTCCATAGATTCGCCTTAGTACTTTTCTTTCGAAACATCCTAACGTGCTTTCTTTACTTTTTGTTAGAGTCTAGGTCTCTGAACCATATGTTAGGACTGGTCGTATTATTGTTTTGTAGAGTTTTATTTTTATATTTCTCTATATAATTATGGATTTAAGGAGGAGATTGAGCCCAAAATAGCATCAGCCATGCAAATTCTGCGGTTTATCTCTGCGGTAGTATTATTTTCAGTGTTAAGGAGCGCTCCCAGGTATACACCCTCGTTCATTGTTTCGATTACATCGTTTTTTATAACACGTGGTCGTAGGATTTGTGGTTGCGTGCTTATTTTCATACACTTCGTTTTGTTGGTGTTTATTTACGTATTTATGTTTATTATACCCATTTTTGTAGCTGATTCTTTTAATGCTAACCCCAATAATAATACCCAACAATATTGATATCATCAGCATAGGCAAGGATTTGCACCGATTTATTATATATTATACCAATAGTTGTGATATGTGACTTACGTAAAGCTCTCTGAATTCGTACTCTACATTCAAATTTTTTAAGAGTTAGTTTTGTTTAATTTAACAACTGATTTGGTACTCCGAGGTCTTTCATTGCGTTGAACATTTCTCTTCTATTCACAGAGTCGTAGGCTGCTTTATAATCTATAAATATGTGATGAGTATCAATATCTTATTCCAGTGTTTTTTCTAAACTTTGTTTCAGGGTTGCAATCTGATGAATTGTCGATTTACCACCTCTGAAACCAGCCTGGTATTTTCCTACTTTCCGTTCTGCATATGGTGCCATACGGTGACATAGTACTATGGAAAATATTTTTCCATAAAAAAGCTGCATTTAGAAGCGTAATTCCTCTGTGGTTAGAGAATTCAAAGACATCTCCCTTTTTTGTGTATGGTGCAAAGTATTCCAATATTCCAATCATTGGGGAGGAATTTCTGTGTCCATATTTCTTTTATAAGCTGCTCTATTGCCATTATGGTATCGTGGCCACCTCTTTTATATAGTTCAGGCGGGAAATTATCTATTCCGGGTGATTTGTTTTTGGCTAGTTTTTTAACCGCATCTTTAACTTCAAGAATCGTTGGTGGTTCCTCTTCCCCTTCGTCTGTTCCCCTTACTCATCTCTTGCTTCTTCCAGGTTTTCTTCTTCTATCTCTACATTAAGTGCCTAATTAAAGTATTCCACCCATCTATTCAATACATCTTTCCTTCTTGTTAATAGGTCGCCATTCTGACTTCTGTCTTGTGGTTGCCTTGAATTCTTTTCTGTTGATGTTAACTTTCTTATATAATGCTCTGAATTCTTTCTGTCTGTTGAGGTACAACAAAAAAAAATTTAGATTACAGGTAAATAAATAAAAATATTAGAAATAGAAAACAATAATTAAATAATAATCTTACGTTAAAAACAATTTAAGCCGCTTGTGTAGTATAAAGAAGTAAAATAGAATAAATGATAACACTTTTTTCATGACTTATTTACTTTTAAATGTTTTGTTACAACTAGATTTTCAAATGTTAATCAATCTTTTTTCTTTAAGTTTTAAGTTTTCCATCAGTTTTAACAGATTTTACACGTCTTTTATTCTCATCTTGCTATAAGGGCATATGGATCCATTATAAAAAATCCAAGTATCATCTATAAAAACAACCTTGTACCTTCATTGTTTGTATATTTAACTCTTTGTCTGTATAAGGTATGGAATATTTCAAATCGCAATCCAAAGATCATGCACCGTTTTTGGTGTAGTTGTGGTCGCTTGGTCAGTCCGGTTTTTTCTTGAAGTCTCGTAACAGCTTATTTTTAAAGGGTAGGATTATAATTATATGTATTTATATAAAATAGTTAAAACATTGTTGTTCATTCATTTTATAATTACAAGTCCCGAATAAGCGCCCTCACTAAACAATATCCATTTAAAACATACCTTATCGCTAAAACACCAACATGCTCAGGGGGCATTTAGCCACTTTTGGTCCTTATGACGGGAGCGGTTACGTATCGCATTCGCCGGACGTTCTCTGGATTGATTCGACACGTTTTCATATTTTCGTGATGCGATGTCCGATGACGAGAAGGGACCAGATCTGGCTGTCGAGATAACTGCTTTGTTTCGTTTTAAAGAGGTTTTATTGGACTTTTTAAATGTTTTATCGTGTTTGACACGATTCATAAAAACAGTGACGTGCGGGGATATATAAAATGACTGAATGGAAAAAAGACTAATGTAACTCGCTTTTAGAATCCCACGCAATAACGGTATAAGACATATTAGCTTATATTCCTTCAGTAAGATTTTATGAATACTTCCTCTTTGCTTCATTGTTTGTTAAAACAACCTAGCTGGAAACCCAAGAAGAACAAATTTTAAGTTTTTCAAGTCCATAAAAACTAAGAAAAACATTAAATAAAAAGATAATTATCAAACACAGTGAAAACACAATCTTTCTATATAGAGTAGTTAAATATAATATGCTTTATGTCACCTAAAAGAAGCTAAATGCCAAACAAATATGTTGCTTTTGGAACTTTGAAACTCGGATTTGGAACTACAGATACCGTACTCATATAAGCTACAAGCCAAAGAACCATTTTCATTAAATTTGCTAAAAAGATTAAGAGTTTTTTTAGCATAATCTATTTTGCAGCGCTTTTCTCTCGGAAATTGTTTATTGGTTAGATTGTAGAGGAAAGTAGCCGAAATTGTACTGGGGCTAGTATTGTACCACAGCTGTATTTATTCTTTATAAGGAAGCTCCGCTCTTATGTGTTTTGGATGCCCAAAGGAAAATATGTTACTTGAAATGTAGACGACATGAGCCGGGCTCTTCAAATATTTCGTAATGGAGATATGGGATTAAATTAATGCTACAGGCAGTATAAAGTCCGTAAGCCTACCTTGCTCTGTCACCTTAAGCTGGCCAATTTGAAGGCAAGTGAAGAAACGAAGGCTTTTGACCTAGGTAGTCTGTTACCAACAGCAGTGGAGAAGTAGCTAGTTGATCACTTTTTAAAACTAACCTCACGATGTGAGGCCAGTTTGGCCTTACTTTGATGTTTGGCTTCACGATCAATGATGTTTGACGGCATTTTAAATTGTCGACAGAAATCAAATACCACATAATTTTAATAAAGTATCCCAAATGGCAGGAAAAAAGTGGTTTTATGCTTTCAAAGCTCGTCATAAGGACATAATATCACCGAGAGAACCTCAAGCAACCTCCATGATGCGCGTAAGAGGATTCAATAAAAGGAATGTTTACGTCTTTTCCGACCTTCTGGAAAAAATTGTTGGTGACAATAATATTAATACATATCGCGTATTTACCGTTGACGAAACGGGTGTCAGGACTGTGCAGAACAAATGCCAAAAGAAATTTATTTAAAAATCCCTTTATAAAAGATATATATTAAAACACCCTATATACCTTTATAAAGGAATTTTTACATGATTTTTTTGTGATACATAGTATACAGCCAGCTACAGGAACTTAGTTTCCTTGTGGAAATGCCAAAAGGTTCTCGCACAAAAAGGTAAAAGGGAAGATGGATCAGTATCCAGTGGAGAACGTGGAGTCAACACGACAGTTGTTTGCTGTGCGAGTGCTTCAGGAATTTATGTTTCAACTATGTTTATATTTAAGCTTATGCGAATGAACAATGATTTGAGAGTTAGTGCTCCACTAGCGACTATGGTTGAGATATCAGAATCAGGCTACATGACTAGTGATCTTTTCGTAGAATGGCTAGAGTATTATATTGATTATTTAAACCCAAAAGTAGAAAAAAAAAATTTTTGGTACTGGATGGGCATATGACGCTCTTCAAGAATCTTGAAGCAATTTTACATGCTAGAGAGCAAGGTGTAATAATGCTACCACTGCCTGAGTACGACCAATCGCGTGCAGCCTTTGGATAGATCATTATTTAAGCCTTTCAAAGGCTACTACACTCAATCAGTTAAAGAGTGGCTTCCTTCTAACTCCGGATTATGTGTTAAACAACTTCACGCAACTGTCTTGATTTCTGAAGTTTCTGGGAGAGCAGCAAGTATTGAAATTGCAGTCAATGGTCTTCAAAGATCATGACTTTTGTGCGGCTGAAAATTTAAACGACCAAAAAGGCGTTGAAACTCGGGAAGATAGTGAAAATGAAGTCTAATAAGACAAACAAGAAACCACTTAGGTCTACAACAGGAGCTAATGTACGAAAGTACGAAATAATCTAGCCTGAACTACCTAAAGAGAGTTTAGCTACGACAACTACACCCACTAGGCCTACTAAAAAAACTCGGGAAGCAAGTCTAAAACTTAACATTTCAATTAATTCGTTTTTCCCGATACCGAAGTCTCATCCAAAATCCTCATTCCCAATTGAAGAAGGTTATACCGAAATCGTCCAAGAAACTTGTAAGTGCTCCAAAAATAAAACTAAGAAAGCTGTCAACTTAACAAAAAAGAAATGTGGATATCCTAAAGAGTCATTTCTTCTAACTGCTGCGACAAGCTCAAATCAACCTGACGTTGTTATAGAGGTGTGTTGATAAGTGGTTCTATTCAATTTGCGAGGAAAAAAGAATTGAAGACATGATCTAATGCACCAAATACCGTTCGTGGAACCACGAACTTATTTATATTTCATTCAAATTGTCAAACAATAATAATAATAAAAACTGACTTGTGTACTTCAAATATTTCACAAGAAATTATTTTACAAATATTATAATTTTTTTTTTTCACCCTACGTATATAAAGTAAAACAACTCACCAGATTGTTCTCCCTGCAACTGCTTGTGGTAATCGTCATCGCCATACAGCCCATCCACCAGCTGCCCTAAACCACCTCTCATCATTTTTCCATCTAGGGTACCGTCGTAACTTATATCTTCTAAATCAATGTCTGGTTCTCGTACTTCTCCTCTAGGAGCTTCGTATTTTATAATGTTTTCTGCAAAAAATATACTTGTTTAAATATTAATTACCAAAATAATATAAGTGAATGAAAAAGCTCAATAAGGTGGAGGTTTCATAAAACAACAGAAGAAAAAAGATGAGATACCTAGAACCAGGGAAGAATATTTTTTTAAACTGCTAACAGTATACAGAAGAATCTGCAAACACACATAACAAACCATATAATTAATACAAGGTCTTCATAGAGTAACAAAATTGACCAAGTGTCAATAACCTTGTAGTTGAGACACAATAAACTAAATAAAAAAAATTAAAAAGGATAAAAGGTATTATTTTAAATTTTAATATATAGGTAACCAAATTCCATTAATACTCTACACAGCCAGACTATTCCACTGGCCTTTCAAATGCTAGTAATACTCTGTATAAAAAGAACAAATAAATTATTAACAAAAATAAGGAATTGGAGAAACTTCTACTTGAATGAGCGAACTAGTCTACTTCTTCCATACAAGAAGCATCTTCTCCGTCACCAGCCTTCAGCAGATGGGATTTTTTCAGTAAGCATAGATTTTTCTTTATCAAAGCCAAAACTTGAGGTTCATCCAAAGTTAAATAAGAGCTAAGGAGGGCAGTCTTGAAGAGCAAGATCATTTTTATCATCTTCTGTCTAAGGTTTTCAATAATGGGATGGTCAGGATTGATTTCCAAGTGTTTCTTGGCTACCATGTAACCCATAGTTGATGTATCACAAAGAGCTTGGGCTTTCATGATACATTTCACATTGGCAGTCCATCCATATGGTGAGGTTAAAATATAGCATGAGGATTCTACTAAACCACAATCAACTTAATTTTCAACTTTGTTGTCCAGCATACTCTTCCCAACTTTGCAAAGAGCTTCATATTTGGCGTTATCATCTTCAAGTTTCTTCTGTTTTTCTTCATCTTCAGGTAATTCTAGACCTTCCTTGGTGACAGAGACTGACCTTGACTTGTTAATCTACATATTCATCAATGGATTCAGTCATGTATACTACTTCAAAACCACACTTCTTAACACGTTCAACAAATGCAGAATGTACTACTTGTTCTTTGTTCCCTCCAGTGATAAAGTAGATGTGTTTTTGGTTTTCTTGTGTAGGTCATAGTTTTTTAATGAACAAGCTTCATCACTACTTGCAGAGGTGTGGTAATGCGTAAAGTCAGCAAGTTTGGGTCTATTTTGTGAATCTTCGTGAATTCCTTATTTGATGTTCTTTGATAATTGTTATGTGATGTCAAACATTGGTCCAAAGAATTGAAGATGAGTGATCTGGTCTCTGGTAGATGTTGTTGTCTTATCATGTAATATTTCTTTTCATGGGTGCTTGTTTAGACATATTCTTAAATAATGTGACTCGTGAATTTGTTTCGGGAGCAGTGTCGTTGGTACAAAAATGGAATCTTAAGGTAATCCTGCGGTGAGAGTGAATGGTATTTAGAACCTATTGTTTAATTTAAATTGGGTACCCCAATAGATACGAATGAATCGGTTTGATAAAGGTGATGAGCAGACAGATGTTAAGCATACTACTAGACTTAATAAAAGGCCTTCTTTACATTAGGAAAGATAACTAGAGAGTATTTTTTGTCATTAAGATTGTGTGTAATGCGCGTGACTATTTCTCTCAACGTGTTTGTGCTAGAAATACATTCTTAAATACCGAATGGGAAGTTAGGAAGGATGTTCTGTGTAATACACTTTAGAAGTATGCTAAAGGATTTTCTCGAAAACTTTACCAAGAAAGTTTTTAAGCAGACATTTCTGCCTGTATGAATACTGGTATCATGGTAGGTTGGTCAGAGTTCTGTCCTGTTTTGGAGGGCACGATAGCACTTAAGATTTGAAATTGGAAATGGTACTATTAGATCTACGTAAAATATGAAAAAAAGGAATGGAACAGAGTGGTATTGCTACATTGTACATCTACAATTAATGAAAGGAAATAGACGCCACTGAATATCTTTGCTTTAACATGCTACATCGATATTTTATTAAATAAATTTCTGAATAAATAATTTCAGCGTTATTATGTCACTTTTTAAGGCTTTTATCTCGTTTACACTCAATAACTAGCTTATAAACAGCTTTTTTATGAATAAAAATAGGTGATAAAGATACGGTGTAGAAAACATTTTGATCTAAACCTTGAAGGACTTTATCTGACTCAACAATCAACAAAAATATACTGTACATCGACAAAACTCGTAAAAACTTGTAGTGCTAGTGGATAAAAATCGGCAATTAATTTGGGAAGGTCAGAAATTATTTAAAGACCCTTAAATACGTCCGTACCATATGTTGAAACCCCGAAATTGCGTGAAAATTACTTGCCCTCCACACGTATAGGGTTGTAGGTTAGAGGTCTACCCAAAACAGGAGTTGCGGCCATGTTATAATGTACCCCATATTCGCTATAAACATTTTTGTGGACTGTAATTACACCATAGCTAGAGTTTAGTGTGTTTCCGTTATTACTGATAATTAGAGCACTGACAATAAATACGCAATTTGGACTAGAATTGTCTCCATTTTTTGTGTATTAGAGAGTAAGGGTAATTTATATTAGAAAATCATAAACTCCAGGACGATTCTACAAAAATTGATGAAGGATATACAAAGAAGCGTGAGCTAACCAAAATTAACTACCGTAAAATGGGGTGAAATTGATTAATTTAAAATTATTTATTCAAAAATATGATAGTAAATTGTAAAATTCACTACATATTTTTTACTAATATGATTCAAAAAGATCTATGTTAAATTTTGTAAGATTTAAAATAAGATTTTGACTAAAAAATGCAAACAACTGGATGAGCAATTTCATACCGTGAATGGGGGGTGAAATTGATCATATCTTTTTAAGTGAACGAAAGAAGCATAATATTGTACCATTTTTAAATAAAACGTGCGGTTCTAATTTATATAAATATATTTATTTATAAGTTTACAGCATGAAAATATCTTATCAACTAAAAAAAACTTAATATCCTTGTTACTTATATATATATACAAGTTAATATGTACTAGAATTTTCTGGAGTAGTCCACCTCTATTGTTCACGTGGAAAGCGTATTGAGAATTCCAACGATCGAACAGTCTAGATGCATACTTTTGTTAACTGTGACACGTACCAGCATCGGAGATGGGCTATTTCGTTACACTGCTCCCCTCTTAGATCTGAACGTCCGATCAGCAACTTTACATGAATGCCCAGTATGGCAAAATCTACAGATCTCCAGCTCTGCATGAACCTCTCAGAAAAAAATAACAGTCTACTGAACGTACTACAGTATCTTTGAAAGACACAATCTTTTCGGATTAATGCAAGACACAGTAATTCGTACGCCAGTTTCTCGGAAGGTCACTTCAAGCATACTTCTGAAAATCTTCCAATCCAGATTATCTAGTGCATGGCCCATCTTGGGCAAGGCCAAATTCTTGAGGTCTTAATTGCACACGATTTTCTTCAAATTAGTTAGAGCACGCCATATATCCTCTTAGCTTGCCCTGTCTGTATACGACTTTCTGGTCACCATATACAGCAAAGATCGAGAACCATCTTCTACTCTTAGTATTCTTCCAACTTTTTTCTGCTGATTTTTTAACTTGTCCAAACGACCAGAACTTCTAGCGAACACAGTGAGCTAGAGAGACGTTATGCGGAACACTAAAAAGATCCTGCTGAACTTCTGTGGTCACGCCGAATCTAGCACTCTTTTTCTCTGCGTAATTTGACATAAATTCATTAAAGCTTGGTCGCCGGTCATCTTTGATCTCATGTTAAAGGGTTCGTGCTTCTTCTGTTTCATTTAAGCCAGCATAAGGTGCAAGACGACTTATGTGAACTACTGGTGATGTCCATGGACTGTTTGATGGTTCAATTACCCCTTGTTTGTTCATATCGTTTATGATGTCTTCGGCTTCATCTCTTTTCGCAAATGAAAGTCGTGTAAGTTGTTGTCTGATTGGCTGAGCGTCTTTGGTATTAATTGTATGCTTTACTATGCTTGTTTTGCCCTTATCCTTCTTATCAATGGCAAAAACATCTTGAAATTCTATCAGCATAGACTTCACTTTTTTAGTTCGTTTATCATTAAGATCTTGACACATTTTATATTCTTCGGCTGCGCGACGTAAGGATCATCCTTCCTCAAGAACTTTCTGGAGGGCATTTTCCCTTACTTCATTAGTCCTTATACGGACGAGCACCTAGTTTTCTTATGTAAGTATTTTCGAACCATTTTTTCTGAAAAGAAAGGACAAATTAGCCTCATTGTGAATTTTTAAATTTCCCGCGTAAATTATGATATCCTGAAAAATACCGTGTTTACATGTGTTGACAGAGAACATGACATGTAACTATAATGATAATTAGTTAAAATCGCACATGTTTTTGTAGTTTTTCTCAGGCACCGGAAAGTTAGGAAGCTAATGAAACTTATCAAAAATATAGCCATAATTAAAACAAGCTTTTTTCCATAAAAATAAATACTTACTTCAACTATACAATCACAGGTTTTACGTTAGTGTTTACTAAGTAAAGCGACGTTGTCAACCGTTTGTTAAGCTACTTAGATTTCAGGGAAAATTAAAATATTCAGAATCATTCGCAATTATCAATTTCGCCCCTTTGGATCAATTTCACCCCAATTTACGGTACTTAATATCAAGACACGGGTGTATACTGTCACCAACCCTGTTTAATCTCTATTCCGAAGACGTACTGAATAGAACACTCTCTGAGCAATCCGTAGGTATTAAAATAAATGGTGTTAGATTAAACAATCTGAGATTTGCCGACGACACCGTTCTGATTGCAGAAACACTTGAAGAGCTACAGACATTGGTGAATAAGATAGCAGACTGCAGCGAAGAATATGGACTATCTTTGAACATAAAGAAAACTAAATTTATGGTAATATCGAAATCAACACAAAATGTCCAAAATGTATATTTACACAATGAAATTATCGATCGAGTTAGCAAATACAAATATTTAGGCACCTTTATAAATGAAGACAACGATAGCTCAGCAGAAATCAAAATAAGAATAGAAAAAGTCAGATCCATATTCACTAAAATGAAGAGAGTGTTCTGCGGAAGAGATTTGAGCCTTGAAATGAAACTTCGCCTGATGAGATGTTACGTACTTTCTGTGCTGTTCTACGGAATGGTCATGGACGTTGAAAAAGATTGATACCAAAAAATTAGAGGCATTTGAACTGTGGATGTATCGCAGAATCCTGAGAATATCATGGACCGAGAGAGTCACAAATGTCGAGGTCTTGAGAAGAATAAATAAAGAAAAGGAAGTCATATTTACGATCAAAAAACGAAAACTGCAATACTTGGGACACATTACAAGAGGCGAAAGATATGAACTGCTTCGAACAATTAAGCAAGGGAAAATAGCAGGAAAAAGGTCCATAGGAAGAAGACGAAACTCCTGGCTAAAGAATCTACAGGAATGGTATAGCTGTAGCAGCAACGAATTGTTTCGGTCAGCAGTTTCGAAAATACGTATAGCCCTGATGATCGCCAACCTTCGGAACGAAGATGGCACTTGAAGAAGAAGAATATCAAGACAGTCATTTTTCTTTTAGAACTACATAAGACTCTGATACGAATATTGAACCAAAAGCTTTGGTATCAGGAAAGCGATGATTCAGTTACTACAGCTAGTAGGTACAGAAAAGAAAACACTTTTCTCCAGAAATTTTATTCAAATGTTTTTGTGACAATCAACTACTTTTGCCTTAACTTAAATACAATGCTTGCCATTTAAATAAAGGTAAAACTACTTCCATAAGATATTTCTCAAACGAATTAATCATCTTGACAAGAAAAGGGTTAAAAACATATTGTACCCCAATTTAAATTAATCTCACATCGCTTAGCAATCCTCCCTTATCCGTCTACCTCTTCCCGTTTTTAATTTATTCCATCTTTCTTTGGGAAATACCCGATTTCGACAGATCAAAGATAACTTTAATTTATTTATTATTTTGTAAAAGGGAGCACTCTAATTTGATAGGGATAAATTATATTTTTAGGTTACCACCCACCGGGATTCCATTTGGAAAAGAATTTAGACCGATGGACCAGGACCGTCTTCAAAAATGTGTCTAGTTGAATCTGTATGGAATTATCAAGTACGTCCACTATATTTTCCCGTGCGCGATGATTCATTTTCAAACAAGTTAAATCAAAATATTAAATGAAACGTACGTCGATGTGTAGATAATTATCATTGATATCTACTACTGTCAATGTAATATTTACGAAATGGCTATTATCCCGGTGGATGTATTTTCATCATCATCATCATCCAGCCTCAAGAGTCCACTGCTGAACATAGGCCTCTTCCTCATGTTTCCAACCTCGTCTATCTTGTGCCGTTCTTATCCAGTTTTTATTTTGAGTCTTCTTATATCGTCAGTCCATCTTGTAGGTGGTCAACCGACGCTTCTCTTGTTTTCCCTTGGCCTCCATTCCAATAACCTCTTTGTCCATCGCTCATCTGTCATTCTGGCTATGTGTCCTGCCCATCTCCATTTTAGTCTGGCTATCTTCTCGATGATGTCACTCCGGTTCTTCTCCTGATGTCTTCGTTGGTTATTCTGTCTCGCAGAGTTATTCCTAACATGGACCGCTCCATTCTTCTCTGCGTGACTCTCAGTTTGGTAGCTGCTGCTTTTGTTAAGGTAAGTGTTTCTGCTCCGTACGTCAAGACTGGGAGGACGCACTGATCAAATGCCTTACTCTTTAGACATGTGGGCAGCTCACTTTTAAAAGTTTCTCTCAGTTTTCCAAATGCTGCCCACCCAAGGCCGATTCTTGTCTTCAGTTCATGAGTCTGGTTATCCCTGCCTATCATAATTTCATGTCCCAGGTATTTATATCTATCTACGAATTCTATTTCTTTCCCACCAATACTGATGTTCTGGTTGGGTACCAAATTGGTCATGATTTTTGTTTTCGAGATATTTATATTTAAACCTACATTTTCTGTAGCCACAACGAGTTCCTGTACCATCTCTCTTGCCATACCTAGATCTTCAGCTATTATAAGTATATCATCGGCGAAACGTAAGTTGTTTAGATATTCTCCATCTATTTTTATTCCCTTTGTCATCCAATCCAAATTCTTAAAAGCATGTTCTAGCACCGTATTAAAAAGTTTAGGTGACATTTGGTCTCCTTGTCTAACCCCTCGTTCTATTTTTATGCGATTACTGTTAGTATGTAATCTGACAGTGGTTGTTGCCGGCAGGTATATTTTGTATAATAATTGAGTATATCTATAATCTAGCCTGCATTCTTTAAGCGCCTGTAATATTTTGCTTAGCTCAACTGTGTCAAAGGCTTTGTGAAAATCGATAAATATTAGAACTAGAGGTTTATTGTATTCCACTGCTTTCTCTAGTAGGGTTTTTATACTTTGTAGATGGTCATTTTTTCCGTCCCTTTTTCGGAATCCTGCCTGTTCCCTTGGTTAATAAGTCTCTAATTTTCTTTCCATTCTCTTAACTAGTATTCGCGTAAACAACTTATATATATGGCTGAGGAGGCTAATCGGTCTGCAATTCTCTAAATTTGCTTTGTCTCCTGCTTTGTGTAATAGAATCATAGTAGCGTTGTTCCAGTCTGTTGGAATATTGCCGTTGTGAAAGCAGATATTGAAGAGTTGTTTAATTTTTTCAAGTAATACATCCCTTCCAATTTTCAGTGTTTCTGATACTATTCCATCTTCACCCGGGGTTCGATTATTTTTCATTTTCTTCAGGGCTTCTTTGATTTCTGATTTTGTTATATCGGGCATTAAATCTGATCCTTGGTTTAATACCCCAGTTTTTAGTGTAATTGGAGGTTCCGTATTGTTGTATTGATGTATTTTATAAAGTTAAATTTAGTAAATATATTATTTATTATAATTTTTGTGTATATGGATTCGTGTTTATGTATATAGAATAGAATAAGATTAATAAAAATATGATGAAAGACAGATTAAAAAGTAATCTTAATATTATTTGTACAATCTGCCAAAATAATTAATTTTGTATCAATTTTATTCTATTGTCACATAGCAGCAGTGTGGAACGCGGCTATTGCGATAAATTCAAGAAATTCAACCGTTTGTAAAGCTTCATCCAGGTTTCGCCTTTAAGATATTTTTCTACCTTTCTTGTATTTTTATGAACAATAAGCATTTGCAAAACGTGTAGCCTTTGAACTATACGAGAGAATTTTTACTCTAAACTAAAAAAGGAAGCGTTCACACTGGTTGGTTTCTAAGTTGATACTGACTAATAAACGCAGCGTCCACCATTGGTGGATTCTAAGTTCTTGTTAACTATATTCAAATTATAATTGCAATACCTACCAGGTGGTTGGCGAGGGACAACTTTTTGGGTGTCCCAAGGTTTTCTATGTGTAAAAACATCTTTTGAAGGTAAAAATTATTTTACTAACTAGGCGTAAAAATTTCTTACAGAAATGTATCCAATATTATTTTATGATACATAATAACTTATGGTTTACCCAAACTGTCGTACTTACTACGGATCTGTACAAAAGGGCTGAACCAGCGAAGGGTAGCATATGACATTTTTATCTCTTGCATCTATCAAAACGTTAATGAATGGTATCGGGTATTAAAAATAGTCAACACCCCATTTTTAATCACGATGCGTCATTAATTCATTTTGATTTCGATTTTGCCAGTCATATCTCATAGAAGCCGAAGTGCCCCCGGTAATTTAAGATCATGAGATTTGTTTAATGTTTTCTAATAGTTTCCTTTCGAAACGAGGGTGGAAGATTTATGGGCGCATGCTGATCCCAGTAATGTTTAATAATTAGGTTATCTATTATTGGATACTGATATCGTTAAAGAATAGTACAAATTTGCCGCCAAGGGTTGTAAGGGTTTAAAAGAAAGAATGGCAATTTGTTAAAATTCGCTAGTTAAAAACAAAACACACATTCTGTGTTTAATAATTTCATATAAATATAATATCGGGATTTTTACAATTATCAGTGGCTACTTCATCTATTTATTGAAGACGTTTCGCTTTCTGCTCAGAAAGCATCATCAGTTCATCTAAAAAGAACAATATGAAACCAAACATCCATAGAGAAGTTACAATAAAAGTGTGTTACCTTACAAAGACATGTAGCAGTCAAAGATGTTAAAAATATGAAAAAGCTTACGAAACTGGACATTTAGAGTAAAGTTGTATAAATCAATTAATTGAAACTTGGTATAGTTTGCAATTTAACAAAATTAGCACAGCAAAAGAACATGTGATAAACATACATGTATATATAATAATACATGTATGTATAATAACTTTTTTATATATATGTATGTTTATCACATGTTCTTTTGCTGTGCTAATTTTGTTAAATTGCAAACTATACCAAGTTTCAATTAATTGATTTATACAACTTTACTCTAAATGTCCAGTTTCGTAAGCTTTTTCATATTTTTAACATCTTTGACTGCTACATGTCTTTGTAAGGTAACACACTTTTATTGTAACTTCTCTATGGATGTTTGGTTTCATATTGTTCTTTTTAGATGAACTGATGATGCTTTCTGAGCAGAAAGCGAAACGTCTTCAATAAATAGATGAAGTAGCCACCTTCTTTGTCTTTTATTTCTCCCCTTTGACCGAAAAACCCACCACTCTTCGAGTGTACCTTAGTTTATATATATATATATATATATATATATATATATATATATATATATATTTATATATATATATATATATATATATATATATATATATATATATATATATATATATTTATGTAGATGATTGGTGTATTTATAAGTTATATACTAGATAATATTAGATATAACAAGTATTTGGTTATTTTAAGAAGTTATATACTAGAGAATTTAATAAAAATTATTTATGTGAGGGCATTTTTAAGAAATTAGCATATAATAATTGTAAAAAGTTGTATTTTAATAATTATAATATTGTAGATATATTTAAGTGAGCCATGTGACTAGGCAACCAACTATACAGTAAGTGACAGAAATTAATAATTAGGAATATAAAGTGGGGTTATAATAATGTTAGTTTAAAATGTTTAATTTATATATAGTTACTGATTTAAGTGTATTTTCTGATCTGAAAAGCCTAAATGTCAACAAAATTATCAATAGAAAAGTAAGGAATTCTCTAGATCACCGGAGATGGCCTTGTTTGCGAAATGGTTTGTTCCAGAAAATTCAGAAATGTATTTAATAGAACAAATGGAACATGAATTCTTGCTAGATGATTCTGGAACATAAAAAAAGATATAAATACCCGGTGATTTGGATTCAGGAGGTCCATTCAGTTAGTCAATCAGTTATGAGTTACAGTTACTATGATGGCCAGTTTTAGTATGAAAATTAGTTAGAGGCAGTCAATCAGTTACAATTGTTCAATATAGTGAGTTAAATCAAGATTAAGAAACAGTATAAAGAAAATATTATTGAAGATTAAAAATTATGTTATGTATAAATGATGATAATGGAAGAAGTATTAATTGAATATTAAAATTAAATAATATTTTTGGTGATTGGATATTGATATATTGAAAAGAAGAATAAAAATAAATGCTGTTTGCTGGTTTGCTTGGTGGTTTATAAATGCTGTGAAGAAAAATATCTTAAATTGGTGGAAGCTGATAATTGGAAAAAGTAATTTCACAAAAACAAGGATAACCGAAGCTGAGAAGAAGACATTTGAGTGGTGATTATAATCTATATAGTGGAAAACAGTTCATTTAGGCATTCAGTGACAGAAAGGTACAAAATTTTGTTAATATAATTTAGTTAGTATCATAACAATTTCAATTTTGTAGATAGTTTGTTTAAATTTTACATTGTCTATAGAATTTAATTAGTTTCATAAGAATTTCAATTTAAAGATAGTTTATTTTAAATTTACATTGGCTAGGTTAGATATATATGTGTTTCATAATAGATATAATAAAGATAATTTAAAAAAAGTACTTACAAACTAATTCTTTGAGAACCGCGATAAAAACCCTATATTATTAAAAAAAAACACTCATTGCTCATCATTCAAACAAACAATCCATCATACCAATATATATATATATATATATATATATATATATATATATATATATATATATATATATATATATATATATATAAGTAGCGGGTAGTCTCCTTTGGAGTCCCTTGGATTCTATTGGATAGTCCTATCAGGGAAAGTGAATCAATCCCTGCCCTCCGCAGATTCCAGGAGCCTCTGTTAAGGTTACCTTGTCCAGGGTCTCGGATGAAGTCCAGAACGGCATCCAAGGTGTCGAAGAATATTTTCAGTACAGCGAAGATGGTGTAGTTGGCAACCCCTGATTTTAGGGATATTATAAGATCACAAACCTAGAAGCGTCTGACCCGGACCGTGCGGCTTCAAATAGCTTCTGTACTCACAGTGAGCGGCTGAATTAAAAACCCACCAACCCAGTGGTGTTTTAAGGCAAATACCTCTCAGCAAAATGTCAGATTTTAAAACAAAAACGGATGTTGTACCTTAGGTGAGTATAGCGAGTAATCGAAATATGAGTCTGTCCCAAGGATTTTGGGGGGGACAAAAAACTGACGACGCGAAAGACGAAAAAACCTTTTACACTCTTTATCTGTACCTACAATGCCAGAACATTATTATCTGAAGAAAAAGTCACCGAAATGGAAATCGAGATGTCAAAAGTCAAATGGATTATCATTTGAGTCAATCATATAGTACTTAATTACTGAAGATCTGCGTGAAGCACAACAAATGATACAAGAATTTAAGTATCTTCAACAATAGGTCTAAAAATGAACGTCAGTAAGAGTAAATTTATGACAAATTTAGTTCCCAGCGAACACCTAACCATCCAAAATCAAGTGGTAGAATTGACAGAAAAGTACATATATCTCAGTCACCAAATCAGAATAAGCAAGTATAATAGACCTCTGAATTTCAACGACAAATAACACTTGCTTGGGCGGCTTATGGTTCACTAAGAGACATCTTTAAGAGCTATGAAACGGAAGACATTTAATCAATGCGTTCTTCCTATTATAACATATGGAGCAGAAACTCTCACTCTCACAAAAACATCATTATCATCATCAGCCGCTTTGAGTCCACTGCTGGACACAGGCCTCCCGTAAATAATTCCAATGCATTCTATCTTGAGCACCCTGAATCCAGTTGTGCTGAATGCGCTTGATGTCATCTGACCACCTTGTTGGAGGACGTCCTCGATTACGATAAGCATCGTGTCTAGGTCTCCATTCCAGAAATTTCTTCGTCCAGCTTCCATCTTCCATTTCAATGTTGTAATCCTTTGAACTGCGTCAGTAACACCAGTTTTTCTTCTAATTATTGTATTTGATACTCTGTCTCTGAGGGATATATTCAGCATTGACCTCTCCATCGCTCTCTGTGCCACTTGTATTTTATTGATTACTTTTCTGGTAATGGTCAATGTTTCTCCTCCATACGTTAGAACTGGGAGTACACACTGATCAAAAACCTTCCTTTTCAAGCACATTGGAATATCTGATCTAAAGACTCCTCTCAGTTTTTCGTAAGCCGCCCATGCCAGTCCTATTCTCCTGTTTAGCTCCGTGGTTTGATTATCTCTTCCTAATTTAATCTCGTGGCCCAGATATTTATAGCTATGCACCTGTTCAATTTGCGTGCCGTTAGTTGAGATGTTTTTCGCCAGTACTAGGTTGGTCAGATATTGTGTTTTGGAGAAATTAATTTTAAGTATAAATTGTGTACACGAGATCTGAAGGTCTTGAAGAAGTTGGCAGGCATGATCTACCCGTTCTGCAATAAGGACTATGTCGTCTGCAAATCTCAAGTTGTTCAGAAATTCTCCATTTATGTTGACTCCAATATTCTCCCAATTATTGTTTCTCATAGCACTCTGCAACAAAGCGGTGAATAGCTTAGGAGAGACGGTATCTCCTTGCCTAATACCCCTATGGAAGGGAAATGTATTTATGTTGCCATAATACATTCTAACTGCAGCTGTTGCGCTATTATATATATTCCGAAGAAGAGTTGTGTACCTATGATCAATACTGCACTCTGTAAGAGCTCTTAACATGGATCTATGCTGGACTGAGTCAAACGCTTTCTCAAAGTCTACAAATATTAATATCAATGGCTTGTTGTATTCTGTAACTTTCTCTATTAAGGATTTTATTACTTTGGTGGTCAGTGCTAGGTGGTCATTCGTTCCAAAGCCACTCCTAAATCCGACATGATCAAAAAAGACAAAATAAGGAACCAATATCTAAGGAAAAGAACAGCTATCACTGATGTCGTCGAACGTATAGCCAAGCCGAAATGGAACTGGACAGGTGACATAGCGAGACTAAAAGACTCAAGATGGACCAGAAAATTAATTGACTAGCGCCCAAAAGAAGACAAACGCAGCAGAGGTCGACCACCAACACGCTGGATGGACATTAAACGAATATCCAAGAAATGGCAACAAGAAGCACAGAACCGTGAAGAGTGGCGAAAAATGGGAGAGACCTATGTCCAGCAGTGGGCAGAAGAGGTTGCATGATGATGATAATTAGTAAATATGATATCGTGGTATTTACTGAAAGTTTTAATTTCAATATTTTAGATTATTAAACAATTTATAATTGTAAATGATCTCATTATTAAATATTATTATAAAACATGGTATTTTACTCTATATTCATGTTCTGACTATCTATAAAATTGTAAATATTACTTTAAATATAAAAAATTCACAGAAATCTCAGCAGAAGTGTAGTATTTTAGCCTTATTGTGGCCTACAAGTGCCAAATGTTTGCCACGTATTTCCGGATTGTACATGGACAATGGACACGTCAAACCAAATTCAAAAACCTAATTTTTATTACTTATTGTGATTTAATCACGCCTAAAAAATATTAGTATTAAATGTGACAAAAAATATAGTCCGTCTAGAAAGTATCCGGAAAAAAGAAAGTAGAATTATAATTTTACGATATTTATTTCTATCATCTTAAAATATAAAATTTCAACAAATAATTCATCTCATTTAAAATCGGTAAGATAGTTTCGAAACAAATTCAGATTTCTGCTTTAATCTGGAGCCTTCTAAAAATTGCAAGGCATAGCCAGACGTTGATAAAGATGTTAATAGATTCCCAATGTCTCTATTAACATCTTCTGTTTAAAAGTCTGTTTACAAACAACAATATTTGACAGATGGTGTTGTCATGCGATTTTGTCCATAACCTACTATCGGCACAATCTACTTGATGCATTACTTTTGTCTAAAAATGTTACAAAAAGGAAATCTATTAAAATTAGAAAAAATATAAAATTCCGGATACTTTCTAGACGGACTATCGTTTCACAACCACTTTATGTAAATTCTATTTATGAAATACGCTTCCAAAAAAAAGACTAAAAGTACAGAATCATTTTCTTTTTCCTTTTTTTTTTTGTTTAAAACTGTGGGTATGTCATGTACGTTATTATTAATGGATATGAATTGGCCCATAAAACTAGCCGTTATCTGATAAGTTTTTAGTCGGAGCCCCGTCTAGACAGGACATGAGAAATTGGTTGTGTTATTTACCGAGAAGCTTTCGCTGACCTCGATTTTTATATTCACGTACAGAAAAGTTAGCTAGTTTTTGCTGGAATCACTTTCCGAAACTAATAATGAAACGTACTCAATCAAGCTCGGATGATTTGTAGAGGGAATCAATTTAGTATTAGGGATTTCTGTCTATTATGTAACCCGTGGAGATTACTTAATTGTTGACATTATTTAGCAAGCCTTGAAATAATTGATCTATATATATATATATATATATATATATATATATATATATATATATATATATATATATATACATCGGTTTAGAACGTCTTTCGACGTTGTCCGATACCTAAACACCATCTCTTCCTATCTTCGCAGTCGTTTGTTGTTAAATTTCTTTCGCTCATGGACTTGTTTACGCCGTGTTGCAATTCTAATCTGGGTCTTCCTCTTTTCGGTCGACCTATCGGTTGCCATTCTATTACTTTTTTGGGGAGTCTTGATGCTGGCATCCGTTGAACATGCCCATACCACCTTAATTGTTTCTTCTCTATATCTTGAGTTATATTTCCTTCTATTCCCATACGTTGTTTTATTACATCATTTCTGATTCGGTCTCGTCTGGAAATACCTAAAGATCTTCTCATTGCATCCATCTCTACTGCTTCTATTCGCTTTTTGTTCTTTTCACTAATTCTCCATGTTTCAGCGCCATAAAGAAGAGTAGTTTTAATCATGGTCTCATATATATTAAATTTCCTTCCTTTCGTTATCTCTTTACTCCACAGTATACCAATGAGACATCCTAAGACTTTCTTTGCTTGAGTGATTCGTTTTTCTATTTCCCGTGTATCAGTTCCTGTATTGTCAAAGGCAACACCCAAATAGTCATAGCTCTGAGACAGCAGGAAATATGTTGTCCGTTTTCGAGGTCTATGTTATCTGACTCGTTTCCAATACAAAGATATTTGGTTTTTGTTGTATTGACATTCATTCCCCAGTCGTTATATTCTTCTATCAGTTTTCTTAGCATGTACTGCATATCTTCCCTGTCGGTCGCTAGCACTACCTGGTCATCAGCAAACTGGAGTGTATATATATACATTCATTGCTAAGCTCTATACCCATCCTATGTACCTTTCTTTTCCATCTTTCCAATGCCGCTGCAACATATATCTTGAATAAGGTTGGTGAGATACAGCATCCCTGTCGCAAGCCTTTTGTAACCAGGAATTCTTCCGTTAGATATTTTCCTGTTTTTATCTGTGCCTTAGAGTCTCTATAAAGTTCTTGTACAGCATTTATCAATGTGTGGTTGATGTTAGATCTTTTCAACGTTGTCCACAGTTTTGTTAAGGGGATGTTGTCATATGCTTTTTGCAGGTGTACAAAAGTAATATGAGTTTCTAGATTCTTAGCCGATCTTTTTTCTATTATTTGTTTAAGACAAAATAAGTTATCGGTGCACGATCTTCCTGCATGGAACCCGCTTTGTTCTTCCTCTTCATTGTGCTTATATTCTTCCTCGATCATATTTCTCAAAATTCGTCCATACAGTCTGCTCAGGGTTCTGGTTACCGATATGCCTCTATAATTATTACAATTCCTTTTGTCCCCCTTTTTGTGTATTGAGGACATATATGCTGATCAATGCCGTTCAATGCGAACGGCATTGATCTATATATAAAGTTACTAATAAACTGCTCTCATTTTTGCAATATATTAGGTAGAAGGCGAGCTTTAAGTCATCACTGTAATACATCAATTGCTTCAAAAATTTTCATGCTGCACAACACAACACAAACTGGATTAAATCTTTGACCAGAATCTCTACGAACTCTAAGGTATCATTTTAACGATCGTGAATTCAAACAAAGTAAAGTCAATATTGATTGTGCCACCAAAGTTAATTAGTTTTTTTTTTATTTGAAACTGCCTCAACCACAAGGGTTATTAGCAATGGTCAATTTTACAGATAACATAAATATAAAAAAAAACAAAGAATACAATAATTAGATTTTGATTAGACCTTCTTCTTCCTTTGCCCTATCCGTTTCGGACGTTGGCTATTAACAAGGCTATTTTGACTTTGTTTACGGCACCTCTGAACAGTTCGGTCGATGTTAGTCCGAACCATTGTCGCAGGTTATGCATCCATGAGTGTCATCTTCTTCCCGGTCCCCTCCTACTGTCGATTCTTCCTTGGACTATTAACTGTAGCAGCCGGTACTTAGTATGCCTCATGACATGTCCGAAGTACTCAAGCTTCCGTTTCTTTACGGTGAAGATTATTTCTTTGCTTTTGCCTATTCTCTGCATTACTTCCACGTTAGTGATGTGGTTTGTCCAGGATATCCGAAGAATACGGCGATATATCCACAGCTCAAAGGATTCTAGTTTCTTCAGGGTGGCTTCCGTTGTGGTCCATGCCTCTGCTCCATAGAACAAAACCGGGAAGACATAACACTTGACCAGTCTTAATTTTAGTTCCATTGAGATTTTGCTTGTGAACCACTTTTTCATATTGTTGAACGCGTTTCGCGCTTTTTTAATTCGTGATCTTATTTCTATATATCTATATATTCTATATATCCGATACGGTTCTCCTAACGGGAACGCTAGTAGAACTACAACATCTCGTTCAAAGCCTCAATATATACTGTAACAGTTACGGCTTGAAAATTAATTTGAAAAAAACTAAATTTATGGTAATCACGAAATCAAAGAACATCAGAGCTAATCTTGTAATAGACAATACAACGATTGAGCGTGTGTCCTGTTATAAATATCTAGGTGCTTGGATCACAGACGATACTGATCAAACAAAAGAGATTAGATGTAGAATAGAAATCGCTAGATCAGTCTTTAATAGAATGCGCAAACTCTTTTGCAATCGTGATATCAATATAAAGTTACGAATACGAATGCTGCGGTGTTATGTCTTTTCTACCCTGTTGTATGGAGTAGAGGCTTGGACACTAAAACAGTTGACCACAAAAAACATCGAAGCTTTCGAGATGTGGTGCTATAGGCGCATTCTCAGAATATCATGGATGGACCGCGTCACTAACACGCAAGTACTCCAAACTTTAGACAAAAGATGCGAAATTCTAAATGAGATAAAAACTAGAAAGATGGAATACTTGGGGCACATTGTGAGAGGTGAAAAGTACGAACTTTTAAGAAATATCATGCAGGGCAAAATTAAGGGCAAAAGAAGTGTGGGAAGAAGAAAAATATCGTGGCTTCGTAATCTACGTGAATGGTTCGGGTGTAGTTCGATTGAACTTTTTAGGCGCGCTGCTAACAAAGTCGCAGTGGCCATGATGATTTCCAATCTCCGCTAGGAGTGGCACGAGAAGAAGAAGAAGATCTTATTTCTGTTGACTGGTCCCCTTTTGTGTTGACTGTGGTTCCAAGGTATGTGTATGTCTCCACTTGTTCTATTTTTCGGTTGTTTAATGTCAATTGCATCGGAGGTTGTTGTGTTCTGCTGATGAGCATGCATATAGTTTTGGTTGTATTGAGTTCTAAACCATATTCTTGACTTGCTGTGTGTATGCTTTGCATGAGTCTTTGAAGCTCGTTGCAGTCATTTGCGATAATAACTGTGTCGTCAGCATATCTAATATTATTGATTACCTCTCCGTTTACTTTGATACCCTCCGAAACTTCTCCCATTGCTTCTCTGAAGATTTGTTCAGAGTATATATTGAACAGGAGCGGCGAGAGGACGCATCCCTGTCGTACACCCTTTTTAATATCTATCTTCCCACTGTGTAAGTTGCCCATCTTTATCTCAGCACTTTGGTTCCAATAGAGACTGGTTATTATGCGCAGATCCTTGCCATCAATATGCATCTTCCTGAGCATTTCCATGAGTTTATCATGTTTGACCTTGTCAAACGCCTTGGAGAAGTCGATGAAGCACAAGTGGACGTCCTTGTGCATGTCTCTGCATCTTTGAATTAAAACTTGCAGACTGAAGATGGCCTCTCTTGTGCCCAATGCGCTTCGGAATCCGAACTGTGACTCCAATATATTTGCTTCGCATTTGTTATATATTCTATTGTGTATGATTTTGGTGAAAACTTTGGTAATGTGATTTATCAAGCTTATTAAGCGGTGTTGATCACAGTGTTTTAGGTATGGCTACAAAGGTCGATCGAAGCCATTCCTCCGGAATCTCCCCTTTGTCGTAAAAGGTGTTAAAAAGGCCTGTCAGAAAATCGAGGAAGTGGTCATCCGTTTCGCATAGGAGTTTTATGATCTCGCTCTGTATGTTGTCGGGACCTGGTGTTTTGTCGTTTTTTAGCGATGAAATGGCTTTTTCCACTTCAGACCTTAGTATTTCGGGTCCAGTCATGTCGTCATCTTGGTCCACTGTCGCTCTGCGTTTAAACCTGAGGAAACCAAAAAAAAGTATGACACGATTGTGGTCACTATGTTCACTTAAAATATCTTTTATTGTTGTAGGTAACTGTTCATGTTGTCTTTCAAATGCATACAACGGACACTCCACTAATAAGTGAGATACTGTTAGATCACTATCACACGCGCAACACAAAGGTTTGGGTTACTTCTGTAGTAGAAAATCATGTGTGATCTTGGTGTGTCCTAATCGTAGTCTGGAAATGATAACTTGATCTCTTTTTTTCATAAGTAACCTCCATGGTAGGACAGTTTGTTTTATGGATCTAAGGTTAGAATTTAAGACATCCCGTGTTTCCTGCCATTTGTTCATTATTTTCTTTTTAAAATATTGTTTGAGATCAAGGTAGTGACAAGTAGACATTGACAATGAAATTGGTTTCTCAATTGCATGCTTTGCAACGTTGTCGGTTCTTTAATTTTCATTTATTCCACAATGTGAAGGGGTCCAAAAAAACTGAACAGTTCGATGATTGATATCATGAATTCCGACTTAATTAAACTTGAAATAAGGTGTTTAGTAAAAAGTTTGTTTAATGAGGATAATGAACTTTATTGCCTGAAGAATGGCAAATGGTTCGGCACAGAACATGGTAAATGTTGTTACAAATGCAGCACCCAGTCCATTTTCTGATTTTGACTCATCAGTATAAATGTGGATGGACTTGAGATGACTATTTAACTTCTCTAGGGCTTTGGTTTTAAAGAGGTATGATGAAGTATCAGATTTTTTAAATGATGTAAGACTGATATCTCACTTTGGGAGAGATATTGTCCATGGTGGAGGATTATCAGAATTTGTAAGTGTGTATACATCTAAACGGCATTACTCAAGCATCGTGGTTACATGTGACGAAAGAAGATCCAGGAACAGTATTGTACAAAAAAAGTTTCAGTGACTTCATGGGATGGGAGAAGTGACGTGTATTGAAAAAAGGTGTGAATGTCCAAAAATTAAAGTCAACGGAGCTCTTAGCCTTTTCTGGTGTTCAGCAAATAAACGAAAGTAAGAACAAAGACCTTCGCGCCATGCTAAAATTCATTAAACAGGAAAATAGAGCATTTTTCACCTCTATTTTAGATTTTTAATCATATGTTATTTCTGTGGACTTACAATGGATCATTTCCACTTTTTTTTCATTTGTTGTTACATTTTGACCAAAAGTCAACTGCATTTTGTTACAAACTAAATAATAAAACATGAAACTTGTTAGTTTCTTTACAGTTTTAATTTATAATTTTTGACGAAAACTTCTCTGAAAGATAATAAAATTTTTCTATGTACTTCTGTACCTTCACATATTGTTTGTATAACCAACTACATACTCCGTGTATCTTTTAAGTTAAATTATAAGTAAATACTAGCTATATTAAACTGTTTATATAACCCAGTTTACTTTGTGTTTGACTGCCCATCAAAACTAAATCTAAAACAAACTGGAATAGCCGAAACCACCCCTTTATGCAAATCCTCACATCCTAAGTCATCTTTCTGTTATCTGTATCTACAAACACCAACTCAAGCCCAAAACTAGCCGCCAGTTTTGCTCTCGTTTCTACCCTTTTAATGCGTTTTATTGTGGTTTCCTCTCGGGGAGGGACATACATCAACACAATGGTTCTTAGCGTGCGTTTTGTGTGCAATCGCTGTGAAATTATTTAGAGGAAAAGATATCTTTAATGCTAGTTTGAACCGTCGGTTGCAGGAACATAAGCATAACAGTATATTAAATATATGGAAAAAAAAAGGTGTCTACGTTCGATATTTCTTTGTAAAAAAACATCTTTAAATAACTTAACCAAATCTTTAAACACTTTCTGTTGTTTATAATGACTTTTATTTTTAAAACCAATTTTTGGTAGTATTTTCTCAAAGAATATTATTATAGAGGTTTCAAACGGCCAATTTCAAATGCAGTAGCCAGTAGTATAGTGGCCACGAAATAATTTATCGAGTGGACAATGGAACAGCTATGCAGTAGGGTTGCAATATTAAAAAAAATGAGAAAAATGTTGTATATTTGATACCGAAAAATATTGTATTACTCACTTAAACAATAAATTAAATTTCCTATCAATAGTTATTTAACCAACAAGTGTATTAATAAGGGCGATTAACAATTGAGGCATATTAACGCGCGAGCGAAGCGAGTGCGTTAATGTTCGAGATTGTTAATCGCCATTTTAATTCACGAGTTCGTTACAAAACTTTTCCGTCGACCGAACTTTTCAGAAATAAAAATATCTTAGTTTAAATTTTTATTTACTTAACGATAAATAATGACATACAATGACAGACACTACTTACAGCGGCTATGTCATTTTAAAAAATTTTTTAGTGGGAATATAAATAGGTACCTATATGTTTGGTTGCCTACACCACAGGTCACTGCCAATCACAGAGCGTTAAATGTGGTTAAATTATTATACAAGCAATGTATGTTGTGTTGCCTATAATAAAATCGTTCATTAATAGAAAATCATTCATTAATAGAGGTCATTAATCAATGATTTTGAGGGTGTTAAAATTAATCATAAATGGATGGTCGACAGAAATAGTTATTTATTGTACAAGACGATAAAATTGTACCTTATCTTCGAGAGCGTTTTTTAGCGTCGAGACGTCAGTCGAGACGCTAATTATGCTCGAGAAGATAATGCGATTTTATCGTCGTGTGCAATACACCATTTTTTCTATAGCAAAACAAGTTCAGGTGAAAAATAGAATTTCAAAGAAAATTGTAATTTTTAGCACAAAAATCGCAATTCTGTTGCTCCGTTGCTAGGGATATGAATTACTCTGTCAACAAATGTCAAACAAATGTTACGCTTTGGTTTTTGCGGACAATATTGTTGCGTTTTGTGTACAAAGTGAATAAATACGAAATGGACGGAAAAGAATTGACAGAGGAAAAGGAAAACCTGCCATCAGATGTAGAAAATGTATCGTTGGAAGCAGAAAGTTTATTGTTGTCACAAAAATCTAGGATGATGTATGAGAAAGAATACCAGTCTTTTAAAAAGTGGAAAAGCATTAAGAATATCAATGGCGTGAGTGAAAAAATACTTCTGGCGTATTTTTCTGAAAAGTCGAAGAAAGCGATGCCATCGTCATTATGGTCGTATTATTCGATGCTGAAGCGTACATTGTTGGTGAATGAAAATTGTGACATTTCTAAATTCAGCAAGTTAACCACCTTACTAAAAAACCTGAGTGGAGTGGAGGATACAAAGCTAAAAAGTCCAAAAGCCTGGAGTCAGATGACATTATTAGATTTCTGACAGAAGCTCCTGATGACGTCTATTTGTTGATGAAGGTTATTGCTATTTTTGGTGTGCATGGAGCGACTAGGTTCCGATGAATTGTACAAGTTAGAAGTATTTAACGTGGACGACAGAAAATCGGTGATAATCGTTTCATTATCTGATACTAAAACCAAGCAGGAAAGGTCGTTTTGTATTACTGACAAGAAAAGTGGACTGAATTTCTTGGAAATTGTGAGAAAGTATATTGCCTTGCGCCCCAAAAACGTACCTCACAGTAAGTTTTTTGTAAATTACCGACAGCAAAAGTGCACTACTCAACCGGTGGGGATTAACACTATATATAATATCCCCAAGAAGATTGCAGATTTTTTGAAACTTGCAAATTCAGAAATGTACACGGAGCATTGTTTCCGTCGTTCTTCAGCTACTATGTTCGCAAATTCTGGAGCTGATCTAGTAAAAGTTAAACGTTTAGGTGGATGGAAATCGTCATCTGTTGCAGAATCTTACATTGAAGAGTCAATAAGCAATAAGATTGCTGTATCCAAGTGTATACTTGGCGGACCAGAAAATCAATCCAGTACCTCGAATCAAGTGTTTAAGCAAACGATTACAAGTTGTGATGCTCCAAAAATAGATATTTCTAATAAGGTTAATTGTAAAATTTCAGTTGTTTTTAATCCTTAATGTGTTTAAAAGTTAAAAAAAAAGTTAAAACATTTTATCTACTCTTGCTGTTAAAGTGTCACTTTATCTACCCTTGCGGTTAAAGTGATACTTTATCTACTCAAAACAGTTGTTAAAGCAACACTTTAACATTAGCTATGGAAAAAAAATAATTCTTTAAAAACAGAATTATATAGTCATTATAAGGAATTTTTTTTTGGATAATTTCAATTCAGTGGATTTGAAAAACTTCTGTAATTCTTCATGTTTTCCAGTCTAAAAAAGAAAACTGCGAATAAGCGTATTAGAAACATAGACAAAGACGAATAATCAGAGCAGATTGACATCGGTATCCAAAGGAATAGTTTAAAAAGCTTTTAAATGCAAACACTGTTTTCTGAAGACAATCGAACTAATTATATAAGCGAAGCTACTGGAGTATTTGTACGTACAGTGGAAAAGATAATTTTACAAACGAATATGTTAACAAACGTAGATTCAAATAATTTTTAGGGATTTCCATTTAAAACAAATGATAAACAGAAAGCAACTGTGACAGACTTTAAAGACAAACAGTTCATTAGTAATAAAATTTACCATTGCCATGAAACTGAAGATTGTTGTGTACCATTGAAGCTTTTGCAGAAAAGCTTGAAGAGGCGTACGAGTGGACTGGAAATTTGAAATCTCTCTACGAGATTGTAAAAGATTTGTCATTTCTCAATAAAAACAAGTGAGGATGACAATAAATGAAAGAAAACTGCAATATATTGAATACCTAATGTATGAAGAATATAGGATAGATACGCTGAAAAAGAATACAGCAGAATATTTGCGTCTTATAATTACGATCTAGACAAAAATACAATTTATTAATGTTTGTATTTTGAGAACGATTTCCGAAATGGAAAGTATTTCAAAACAAAATTAGAATCAAGTAGGTACAGGTAATTTTTAAGATGTGGTTTTAAAACGCAGGAACCCCTCTTTGCAATTTAAATTTTTGTTCGGAAATGTCTGGATGTGCAAAAAGATGTTTACGCCTGCTGTATCGACTATAAGAACATTATCGTTAACAACCATAAAAGAAACTTATAGAAATATTACATCTTTAAGGATTTTACACTTAGCACATCCAGATTATTAAAAAGCTGCATTAAAATCAAAGAGCCCGTATGAGGTATTACTAAGGGACTTAGACAGGGCTATATTCTTTCGCAACTGTTACTATACACGACACTACTTCAAACTATACACGACATAAATATTTGTAGTAGTACTAAAAGAGTATAATTTGGATATTAAGATTAAAGACGTACCAATAAGTACTTATAAGTAAAGCTCGGATTATAGGCAAAATGACTTTTTTGCCTATTTTCGTAAATTCCGCCTATTTGTGCCTTTTTTAAAATTTCATGGTACTACCCATGATATTATTCTATTACTAAACCATTCTATAATAAAATTTTGGGTCAATAATAAAATATCAATGGTCTCTTTATATAATAGATTTCTAGGAAAATGTACCTGATCAAGACTTGAGCTAAATGTTGCTAAAGTTTTGAATGGGACATTTTCCGAGGAATTTCAAATTATACCAGATTTATTATCCGCTCTGAAATATGCTCCAATTACATCTGTCGATGTCGAACGTTCGTTTTCAATGTACAAATTAATTTTAAGTGATCGAAGACATAGTTTTAAGACCGAAAATATTGAAAAACATTTAGTTGTTTCTATTAGTGATAAAATTTTAAGTGGTTACAATGTTTAATTATGAATTTACAGTTATTTAGTTACTAGTTTATTTATTCTAATATTATGATTATGATGTGTAAATATACCTGCCTTAAGTTAATATTACGTTAATTTACTTTGTACAGTAAATAATAAGTTATATTCCTTTATTGCCTATATTTTACCTAAATGTTGATATTCTTGCCTTTTTTAATAAAAATCTTTGCCTATATAGGCGCCTTTTTCTTCAATTTTTGTTGCCTATAAATCCGAGCTTTACTTATAAGTATGTATTATTCGACATGCGGATGATACTCTTAAACTGACAGATATATCAAAGATTCGCAGATGGTGCTAAATAGAGCAGATACATGCAACCAATTTGGACGTAAGATGAACAAAAAGAAAAGCAAATTTACAACCAAACTTGTTGAAAGATTCAAATATCTAAGATATTCGGTCAATGATCAGTGCGACCCCTGATAAGTAGAGATCAAGATTTAAATTAACATAGCAAAATTAGCATTCATAAAGAATGCAAAAGCATTCAAGCAACCCCAATATGAGCGTTAGCACTCAATGGCGCACTACAAAAGGTAGATGGAAGTTAAAAGAATTGTGTATCATTAACGTCTATGTCCAGTTTGTCATATATTCGGTTATGGATGACCTTTAGCAGTAACTTTAGCACATGAGACATCAAGCTAATGGTGCGGTAATCGCTGCATTCTCTTGCGTTTTTCTTTTTGGGGAGACGTATTTTCGATTTATAAAAATCGACGTTAACCACACTTTGGATAATACGCCTGAACTATAAATTTGGTTAAAGAGTGTCACTGAAACATCAATGTGCTTCTCATAGCAGATTTTACATGCAGCCAATTTAGACTTGGATTTTGGATCAAGAGTTGAATTAACATAGCAAAATTAGCATTCATAAAGAATGCAAAAGCATTCAAGCAACCCCAATCTGAACGTTAGCACTCAATGGCGCACTACAAAAGGTAGATGGAAGTTAAAACTATTAACTAAATAAAAATAAAGACTTTGTAAATGTGGCTGTATTGATGCGTACTGGGAATACTTTGGACGGAAAGGGTGACCAATATACAGGTTTTGAGACGAATGGGCGAAGAGGTGGAATTGTTAGAAACTGGAAGAACAACGAGAGCGTCTTACCTAGACCATGTGTTTCGTAATGGTACATTCAGCTTATTGGAAAGACCATATTGAAAAAAAATCGTGATTAAGAAAGCTACGAGGATAATAGTTCCAAATACCAGAAGCTTTAAGAATAATACATGCGGCATTAAACACGTCGTATGATAGTCGATAATCTTTTGTAGAAGATGTCACAGAAGAAAAAGCGGTATGGGAACAAAGCTTTCGTGTCTTTTGCTACTTACATAGGTTCCTTGAAGACTATCCAGAATAGTTTTTTAACTTTCTTCTAGAAAATCTCATGCCCAATTTTTGACTTTCATCTTACATACTCTTATAACGACATAATAACTCTATTGGGTCCTTTATCTATCCTGTAATAATAAGGGACTGGTTTTAATTATAACAATGATGATCACTTAAAGTTTTTTATTTTTGAATGTCTAGTATTTCAATGGAATGGAATCTTGAACCTTGAATGCGACATCAATGAAAAAACTGAAATCATTCGAGCTGTGGGTGTATAGAAGAATTCTGAAAATATCGTGGACAGAACACGTCACAAACAAAGAGGTTCTGAGAAGGATGAATAAAGAAATAGAAATTTTAAATATAATTAAAACAAGAAAATTGGAATATCTTGGACATATTACACGTGGAGAGAAATACACCTTGCTCCAACTGATTATGCATCAGATTATGCAAAGATCCAAGGAAAAAAGAGCATAGAGAGACGTTGAATGTCATGGCTGCGCAACCTGAGAGAGTGGTACGGATGTACATCAACTGAACTTTTCAGAGCAGCCGTCTCAAAAGTCCGAATAGTTATGATGATTGCCGACCTCCGCCGTGGAGATGGCACTTGAAGAAGAAGAAGTATTTCAATATCTGCTATTGCTCTGTTATTTTATTCCACACGTTTTGAACCTTACAAATTCTAGATAGTTTATTTTTTCAAATTTTTTCATAAGTATAATCTATGAGCTTTTCTTTTTACTCTTTAGTTGTTAGTGACATACTACAACCTTATTTTTAGACCTTTTTATGTATTAATTTATTTCCTGTGCTGCCCTTTATTTTCTTTTTCTTGCCTAGAGTCTCATAGGATGTTTTTTCAATACAATTGGAATTTCTGTGGGTTGTATAATTTTTACGTTACACCAAATCAGTCAGTTATCAGTTTTACCTGCTAATGTTTACTAGAGATCGTAGATACAAAATTAACAGCCCCAACACTACCTTAACCCTTTTTCTCCCTGTCACTGTCCCGGATCCATCCTACATCTCTCCCGAACGACCAAAGCAGCCTAATGAAGATATACGCCCTACATGACCGAAATGGGGGGTGTTTTATGGCACGTGTTGCATAAAATGTTGATGTATGAAAAGTTGAGGAGCGCAGTTCTTCCGGCCTTCTAACCCCTGGGAAACCGGCGACATGTGTTTCTCTTAATGCCCTCGCGTGTGAAATATCGTCGAAGACATTTTTTGAACTGAAGGCGAGCTGGACCAGAGTCACTACATATTTTAAAATGCAAATAAGGAATATAAATGAGACTGACGGATAAGTATCAGGCCTTGTTGGGTCTAATAGATATAAATATTAAAAGGGCATGTATTATGCATATTTGTGGATGGATGCAGTGTCATAAAATCGCATGAATTCGATCAGAAAATGGACCAAGTTTGACGAAGGATATTTAATTTTTATTTTTATCGTGATATCAAACACTGTAGTAAAGGACAGGGAAGTAAAATAAAATGTTATTGCACTAACGTAATAGATCACGGGTTAGCAACCCTAGTCAAGGGGCCAACTTAAATTTTAAAATTTTTTGGCGGGCCGCACATACAGTAACACTTATTAATAATTTACAAAATTTTATCTGTAGTCAATATTAGAAAAAAACAATAAAATAACATTTAAAAAAAAAGTAAAAATTTCAATAGAAACAAACTTATGAAGACTGAAATGGATTATCTGAGACGAAGCTGCGGTAGATCGAAACTGGAGAGAGTTAAAAACGAACAAATAAGAAACAAAATGAAAATTGAGCGAAATATCAATGATGACATAGAAAGAAAACAATTAATCTGGTTCGGACATGTTAAAAGAATGCCAGACTACAGATGGCCTAGAAGAGTACTGTAATGGATCCTTTCTGAAAGAAGAAAGAGGGGACGGCCACGTAGAAGTTGGCGCAACGATATTAATGAAGCAATGGCGGCAAGAGATTTAGAAGAGGCAACTGCATATGACAGAAAAAGATGGAAATTGGGGGTAAAGAAGCGGCGACAGCCGTAATAAATCCGTTATTATTATATTTATAAAAATTTCATTTCAAATTTTAACGCAAAATAAAAACAAACAAAAAAAGAACAGAAAAACGAATTACTTGAAATTTTTAATGACAAATGTGGCGTTGTTTTTTCGATACAAGCTGATCAATATCAGTCGGAACTGATGAAGTATGTAGCTACACACACGCAGCTTTCTAATCGTGTATGACTCAGTCTTGATTGGTGATCATTTTTAATTAATAATTATTAATCAGTAAATAAATATTTATATAAAATAGTTCCTACCCGCGGATAGCGGGTAGGAACTATTTATAGAACGGAAGACCGTATAGAACAAGTCATAGAGAAAAACCGAAATCTCAAATGCACCAAACCGAAACTAGGAATGAAAAACATAATAACCACTAAAAATGAACAAGGACAACTAGAAAAAAGTAAATCTGACATAGCATACTCAATTGAAAAGTTCTACACCGATCTGTATCGTTCCAGAAACGATCCCCTTAACTTCTCAAAGCAGAACTTAAAAAGGCAGATAAAAAATGTCAACTCAGGAGTGATACCCGAAATAAGCTGCGAATAAATAGAAAGAGCAGTAAAAGAAATAAAAAAGAATAAAGCTCCTGGAAGCGATGGAATCCTGGCAGAAATGCTGAAGAAAGGCGGAGAAAATACTATTTAATAAATATCTATTCGAAGGCAACATACCCGAACAATAGAATACTGCTAAAACAATACTAATACACAAAAAGGGAGACACCACAAACCTGGAAAATTATCGACCAATTTCACAACTTTCTTTTGTTCAACACTCTTTCTTTCACAACTTTACAAAACCTTTCCAAAGATTATTACAAACAGGTTAACAATTAAATTTGACGGATATCAACCAGTAGAACAAGCCGGATTTAGAAAAGGGTACAGCACGTGTAACCATCTATATACTTTGAAACTCCTAATAGAAAAGACTAACGAATACAATCTCCCATTATGTCTGGCTTTTATAGATTATGAAAAAGCTTTTGATATCGTAGAACTGTGGGCAATAGAAGAAACATTAGTCAACAACCTGATCGACTCCAGGTACAGAATATTAATACATAATATTTACGAACAAGCTAAAATGATAGTGACGTTGGGTAATGGAATCGAAACAAGAACAGTAAAAATCAACCGAGGCGTAAGATAAGGAGACACAATATCTCCAAAATTATTTACAGCTGCCCTGGAAGATACTTGAACCATCTTAGATATGCAGATAATGTAGTACTTATAGCCGACACATGGAATGCAATGAATACGATGATTGAGGAGCTATACACACAATCTCTAAAAAAAGGACTAAAAATAAATTTCAGCAAAACTAAACTAATGTCAAACAAAGATGACAAACCTATGATAAACATCCAAGGGACAGAGATAGAACACGTAGATGAATGTACATATCTGGGTCAAAATGTCAAGGTAAGCAAAGAAAACCAGACTACCGAAATAAGCAGACGTGTAAAAATGGGATAGGCAGCATTCGGAAGACTCTCATACGTACTTAAAAATAAAAATATACCTCAAAGACAGCGAACCAAAGTGTTTAATTCCTGTATTCTACCTGTACTTACGTATGGAGCTCAAACCTGGACATTCGCTAAAATAAACATGGAGATCAGAAAAACTTCTTGCCTATCATAAGTTGTTGTTCTTGTCTACTACCGGTCCAAGCTCTTTTTTCTTGTAAGCCTTTGATAAGTAAAGTCTTGATTTTTTATGTATGTTAAAGCTATTGTGTCTTCGGTCGAATTTTTCTATCTCTTGATATTTTTCTTGTAATCATTTCTCTTTAGTCTATTTTATCGTTCAACTGAAATAGGGATTATTTTTAGTTTCCTCCCTTCTGTCCAAAAACAACATTTCGTCAAAGTCCGCTAACCTTCAATACAAGAGACAACATATGAAGACAAATAATTTTCTGCTAAATTTTTTTTCTTTTTATGGGACCTATAACCTGTAGACAGTTCTTAAAAATAAATCGGCATAAACTGTTTAGATTAAGTTTAGATTTCAGCGGTCGAGTATTTGTATTTAACATTGTCGAATAGGCATTGTTGCAATAGTTAACTCAGTTGTAAACACCACTGGACGGATTTAGAATTTGAGCGTTCGCTTATCTTGTAGTTGTTAATTGCTCACTCATAGGTCGATAAACACTGACGTGATTAAAATGGATAGTGCATTTACTAGAAATTGTTTGTATACTAAGCCAGGGGATATTTTAGTAACATCATTTCCTGCAGTTTTGTGTTACAAAAGTTTAACAGCTGTATTTGAAAAATAAATACTTAGTTCTTGCAAGAGAATTTTTTTACGTGCTTGTAAAAAACATAAATTTATTGAACTAACACCTAGTAACATTAACAGAGAGCAAACATTGCTCCCTGCAATTCTCTCCCACAAAAATCTCCCAGTTGCATTCCCATTTAGGTATTGTTATGTTGTTGGGTTTGGTTTTGAATTGAACAGATCACACTCTATTGCTTATTTTGAATGTTTTTCTGATGCTTTTGTGCAAATAGTTTTACTTAGATGACGATTTAGAACAAAGTAGTAATGAGATTAAAGATATTGATTTTTTGGTACAAAATAAAGAAATATATGATCTCATTTCTATCCAGGAAGCAAAATGTTGGGTACCTGTAGAAGCTGATATAACTAATAATGCCACAGAGAACGTAAGGGTTAACATTTCGTTCACTTCAAACGTGAAAAGTACCGATGGCATTATTCACAAGTTAAATCAAGACTTACACGTTACATCTGCCATTTTATTATCAAAAACAAATTTTTATCTCTTTCCTGACCATCAAGTTATACTTACTGAAATCAATACGTTTTTCTGACGATAAAACTGGAATTAAATGCTCAAAGTTGATTTAATATTGATTGATATAATATGATTAATATTGTTTTTCAATAAAATCGAAGCAGGAGAGAAGATTCCCGATGAGTGGAATTTATCATACATGTCCTCCATTTTCAAAAAAGGAGACAAAAGGTCACCAAATAACTACAGAGGGATCAGTGTAATGCCTTCAATAGCAAGAATCTTTTCATCAGTTATAAAAGAAAAACTAGAACAACACATGGACCATTATAGCGAAGAGCGGATAGAATAAGAACGGAGGAAATATGGAACAGAATGGAAGTAAAATGCTCAATTACAAAAAAGTTGGAAAACAGAGCCCTGCAGTGGTACGGGCATGTACAAAGAATGCCAGAGCATAGGTGGCCGAAAAGAATATTAAACTGGACCCGCAGGGGCGGAGATGGAGAGGAAGACCTGCTACAAGATGGAAAACATACGTCGGAAATGCTATGATAGATAGAGACCTCAGAGAAGATGACTGGGAGAATAGAGTGCTGTGGAGGACGAAAACGGCGAACTCATAATGGGAAAAGCCGAAGAAGAAGTTGATAACAATTATTTCTTAAATATTATTCAAGCAAGTATGTGTTTTATAATTGTTTTGAAGAGAAGAAATATGAGAAAACCAACAGACTAGTTGGCTTTTGTCACAATTCTGTAACAATCAACACTTTATGTTGATAAATATTGATAACAATTTCAATGAAGAACACTAACTCTTTACATTTTACATGAAAAGTAAGTCAGACAATTGTAATCGATGCTTTATTTTCTATTATAGAAAATAATAGACTTTGTTACTCTTGCATTCACTCTAGATATTCTAGTTATAGCATATTATAAAATAATATAATTATTTAATGAAACAGAAGCAATAATATAACTTTAATGTTGATTTTAATCGTAGTTGATTTATGCATTTTCACGCCGCTAATCTTCAGACTCATCAACAAATCCCAAAGTCTTCGATACCACCTAAATCTAATACGGGCCCTTATTCACCGCACGTATGCAACCGCACACACATACAACACACGTACAGAGTAAGCAAAATGATTAATACACCGAGACTAATCCATTAGGCTTTCAGAAGGATTAGTGAGGGGCACAGGCAACAGCAACACTTCGCGGAATGTGTGTCCCATGCCAGCCACACATATTCATTTACTTTTGGGCCTTAATCTGCATTACTACGGCCTATATTCTGTAACTGTTCTAAGTTATTTTCCCTCGAGGATCCTAATGAAGATGTACTGTTGTTTTCACGAGCCCTTTTTGCCCAAAATGTAAGCGAAATAAGATGAAATTTGTTATTATACGAGGTGATTTGTAGGCGGGTTTACCAGGTCGCTGGGGAAAGAGTTTCAAGTTTTAATGTGTCTTCGTAGTGCTCCTGAACATGCCTTATTTATACCGATTAACTAGGACTGACATTATGTTTATAATAAATTCAATGAAATACGAATTTACTATACAAATATTAAAAAAGTAACGAAATATAGGAGTTATTTAAAAGAGAACTTTGCAAACAACTTCAATGAATGTAAAAGACACGAATTTGATTTAATTGTAATATGGGAAACAAAGCTTAAAGGATATTATCTGGTAAAATCGCAAGATTACATCTCCTTTAAACGTAAAACTTGGAACAAGATGCTTTTAACAGTTTTTTTGGTAACTAAAATTCATCGAAAAGTACTATGGAACATATAGTCGAGATACACACGTTCCAGATGTAGAAATTCCAGCAATACAAAATCAAGGATCAGAGGAACTTTCAAATATATCCGAAGAACAACAAAACAGCTAGAGAAGATGGCATTGTAAAGGAATTGATAACACTAGAAGGCAAATACGTCATAAAAGCTTTGAAAACTCTTTATAATGCCTGCCTCCTTAAAGTAATTACACAAAAAAAATGGAAAGTACAGTCTGTCCCAAACCCTTCTTTTAGTGCGTCACTAATTTTGACGTCATATAGGATTTTAAGAATGTCGAGAATTGTTGCATGACATTTTAGTTAAATTTGACAGTTGCAGGATTGTAACCTGTCTTTTTCTAATTGAAAATAATTTAATAATTTTAATTTTAGTCTTTGTTCTTTCTCGATATATCTCGGCATATTTAAAATATTTTTATGACCATAAATACAAAATGTATGACAATAAATACAAAAATCACTGTAAAATGTCAGATAATACTAACCTGGAATGACAATTATCATTTTTTCACTTGACATTGTGAAAGTACTGTCACATGCGCATCATTGATTGGATATCTATTTAGCCTATTCTAAACTTCAACCAATTATACATCCGTAAGTAGAATTAGCTTAACGATAAATAATTTTCTAAGTTCTATATATAATAATCACAGACTCACGTTTTTTTCTGTCACTTCTAGCTTAATGTGTTAGAGAGAATTCGATCAACTATGACGCACTGAAAGAAGGGTTTGGGATGAACTATAACATTATGATAATATTGCAAAAAAAAAGGAGAATGCAATTGAATGACAAACACATTAGGAAAATAACAGACACTCAAATTGCATTTGTACTGAAACATATTAGTCCAATTACTGAGGCTTAAAATATGGTAATACCTCCGAATTTTTTATAACTGCATCGATTTCTTTGAAAATTTCAAATTAAGCTTATCTTACCCTCCACTTCAAAAGTTATATACGCTCTAGGTGCGCTTTTTGTTTTTAAGGGGTGAAAACTACCCCTTATTGAAGAAACTGGGAAAAACACGTATTTAATTATTTTATGCACTTAAAATCTTGTTTATTCGCATAAGGTAAATATTCTAATGTGTTCTCTAATATGAAAATTAATTATTCACAATTTTCAACCCTTAAAACCCTTTAAAAACCCTTAAAAGCTAATACTTTTATAAAAATAATATAAAATAGTCGTAGCATCTTGAGACATTCCAATTATGTATTTAAATACAAATAAAAATTAATACAATAGCTATACAATAATATTTTATTTATTGGAAATTTTCAACCCTTACAACCACCCTTATGACAAAAATGAATTAAAAATGAATTAAAAAATATTTTTATCAGTTTGAAACATTTCTTGAGTGCATTTTATTTAACGAAAATTAATTTTTTGCATATAAAATAACTTTTTATTATAATTTCAACATTTCAACCCTCACAACCACCCCCTTTGTCAAAAATGAATTAAAAAATATTTTTAACGATTTGAAACATTTTTAGAGTGCATTAAATTAATTTTTTACTTATAAAAATTAAAAAAAAAAATATAAAAATTTTTGTTGAAGAAAAACCTATTTTTTTGTATTGTGTTACCTTTTACGTATCTTTTATAGTTTTGAAGTTATTATAAAAAAAAGTAAAATTGTAAATTAATATTTACAAAAAAAAAATATATAATCATACTTTTTTCAAAAACTGGGTATTCTAAAGTGGCTAAACTTTTGGATCATATAAAAAACACTAAAATAAAGTGAATTATATAAGGAAAACAATTTATTTCAATCATAGTGAACATGACATTAGTTTTATTGCGTTTTTTTTACAAAAATTTAAGAAATCTATCGTTTTTTTGATCGTATCTCACGTACGGTTGTTGCAAAGGACTTTTACCATTACTCATTTTAAAGGTCTTTTCAAGCTCTTTTAAAAATATTATGAGTTTTTGTCGAAAAATGTACCCGTTTTCCGTTATTTAACGTTAAATACTCGTATTGAAAGACAAAAACAAAAACAAACCTTGTTTGAACAGCCATAACTGAGTTAATATTGAACTGAAAATATTCATTAAAAAGCCAATCTTTTTGTTTTTTATGAGCTTTAATTTTAGTTGTTATTTTGATAAAACTCTTAGTTTCAGAGCTATTCTTAAAAAACCTCAAAAAGTATTGATCTAGCGAAAAAAATGTTTAATACATTTTTGTTTGAAATTTGTCCTTCTATTGAATAGCGTGATTATTTTGAGTGAAAAAATTTCCACCCTCGAAAAGGGGTGGCAAACTCCCTTTTGCCACCCCTTTCTGGAGGGTGGCAAAAGGGACTTCTTCAATGATTTCTAAGATGTCTTCATCAGTTGCATCCATTATTGGACGACCACTATTGCCGGCATTTTGCGGTTGGAATATACCCGTTTCCCATAAACGACGATCAATGGTCAGAAATAATCGTCTATCGGGTGTATTTATACATTGGGGTATTTTACTGCATAACGCCTTGCGGCTGCTGCACTATTTCCTTGACATTCACCTACGATATTCCCGATAGTTTTATTGAAATCATAATTAAATCTGATCCAACTTACCATAAGTTAAATGCATATCTGCCATTTCCTGAAATGTGTAGGCCATTGTAATATCAAAATTTTTAATATTAATCTTATTCACACAATAAATAATAGCTTCGAATTATTGACTATTATTGATGGAACTGTTTGTAATTATTTTATCTGTAGAAACTAATTGTAATTTTATGGCCAACTAGGAAAAAACTAGTTTTTCGAAAAAGTGATAGGAGGCAAAAAAGTTTTAAAAATAATGTATTAAACTAATGATGCCACAAAATTCATTTAATTTGAACGTATTCAAAAGTTTGGGGGACTTAGGGCTGCACACCCCCCTTAAAATTTTTCTGTGCGCTTAGATTTTGTTGTTTCTTTTGTATAAAATATGCTTTCAGAACAAGAAAGTAATGTGTCTATTTTTATTATACAATGTCAAGTAGTTTAGGAGATAATAGAAAAAAACAATTTTTATTTTGTAATTTCAAAGGGCTGTAACTTTTTTTGAGTACACTTTTGTACTAAGGTAAGTTGGATTCAATCAATTTATTTTTGTCCCCGAAATACGTGATTTAATTTATGACATACCTTTTTGAAACACCCTGTATAAAACACCATTCAAATTGAGAAGGTGGTATTTTTACATATTCAGCCAGCTTATACATAGATATAGCAGTGAACAAGACTTGGTTGCTATATCATAAGATATGGAGGCACTGGGAAAAAGACATAAAAAACTAAAAATTTTGCCTCAGTAGTGGAAGATCCATCATTCTTTCAAAAAATATCACAAAATCTCGGTGTTCAAATGCAGAACAATAGCCAAAGAAAAAAATTAAATATCCTCTCCCAACAGGTGACGTTCGATTTGGCATCATAGGTCACTTTCTAAGTTTAGTAGATAGAGGTAGATGTAAATTGTGTACAGATGGACAAACTACAGTTTATTGTGAAAAATGTAAAACTCGTTTATGTCTGGTGTCAGGAAAAATGCCAACTGTTTCATACTCTATCATAAGAAATGATTTAATGGACAATGTATCTTGTGAAATACAACTCGCAAGTTTTTTTTGTGTATATTTAAATAAAAAAAATGTGTTTTTTTTTGTGCTTTTAAATAAATGTATAAGAGATATGCGTTATAATTTATTTCTAGATTTCTATTTTTTCTTTGCCCGTTTAAAGGTTAATGACAGCTTACAATTTTGTCAATTCAACAATTCAACAATTATGGTTTTTTATTCTTTATGCTAGTCGCAATGTAAAAAATGAACTTTTCATAAAAATTTTCTCAAGCATTGTACCTATTCCTTTTTTGTCCCCTCTGTTTTATTTCTATTTATTTCCCGACTGTTGTGTTTTGACCTGTTTTTTGTTTCATAGTGTAACATTTTATGTAATTACTGCAAATCATTCTTAAAAATGTTAAAACACCTAAATTTCACCTCGAATAGTCCATAACGAGGTCCAAACAACCCTTTTAATTAAAATATGGGCCGAAAACTTTATCTTCTTTTGTTTTTTTATATATAACAAGTAGAACAAAAGACCAAAGTTCACTTCGTCGTCGCATAAAAAGCGGAGTTTTGTAGCGGGCAATTTTTTTACTTTATCTCTGTCCTAAATCAAATTCGAATCTGTTCAAGGGTCGGTCGATCTCCCAAAAGAAAACTTTTATTACTTCACCAACTTTTTTTACGGCTCTTAAAGAATTAATACTAGGAATTTTATGTCTAGACTGTAACGGTATTGGTCCTGTCACATGAGGGGGTTTACACGACCTTTTTCGTAGTCAACAAATTTTTAGTATTGGCTCGAGTGATTTGAGGCTCATGTATATATCGTTGTACCTTTAGATTTTAATAATTTTATTATATTTTACAATCACACAGTTTATTAAAATTTGGTGGTGTTTTAGTACCTTTTTGAATTGCCAGTTTTTAGAAAGATAAAGGGTTCTTCTCCATTGTGCTTCCAAAACTCTGAATTAGATTCAGATTAGATTCAGTGTTTACATGTGTTGACAGACAATATATGTAACTATGAAGGTAGTTAGTTAAAATTAGTTTTTCTCAGGCATCGGAAAGTTAAGAAGCTAAAGAAACTTATCAAAAATATAACCATAATTAAAACAAGCTTTTTCCCATAAAAAAATATATACTAACTTCAACTAAACAATCGCAAATTTCACGCTAGTGCTAACTAACTAAATTGACGTTGTCAACCGTTTGTTAATCTTTTTGGATTTCGGGGATAATTAAAATATTCAGAATCATTCGGAATTATCAATTTTCCCCTTTAGATCAATTTCACCCCATTTTACGGTACTAAAAAGCCAAAAAATATTACCTGAATAACCTTTTGTTTTTAATTTCTTAGAAAATAGAAAATAATTCCTAATGAGAATAAAGAGATACACAAAATAGATAGAACATCTGTTTCTACTGTATCTTTAGTTCAAAAAGATCAGAACTTTCCATGTTGATTACTGGAAAAGGCTATTTTACTCTAGCCTCTCTAAGAACCCTCTGCAGGTATCAATAGTAAGCAGGTAATGTACTTTTCTAGCCTTTTTTGCTATTATGCCAAAATCTCCGTCACTACGTATGAATGTGTGGCTAAAAATAATGTCTCTAAAAATACACCTTGATCTGCCTTTTTTTTAAGTGAAAAATGTACGGAACTTCATCTTCGTCTTTAAATTTCCATTCATGACACAGAGAACAAGTATCTGACAGAGGTATTTTAAAACCAATGTTAAAGCAGGTGTTCAAAATGTTCAGATATTTCTCAGTTTTTACAGGTGGGCCTACATCCGGTTGTTTTGAATGCTCAGTCAAGTAAGCTCTATACATTTTCCTAACAGATGAAACAGTTCTGATATAACTTTTGTTAGGATTTTTTTTCTGCTGTAATGACTTGTATACCGGGAAACTATCCTATATAGATCAGTTACTGAGGGTTTTTACCTCCGAATTCTTTATAACTGAATCAATTCATTTGAAATTTTGTGTGTTGGTAAATAATTACTCAAGGAACAAAAGTTATATAGTGCCGATGTGCGCTTCCACCCTGGGGGGTGGAAGCAGTAGTGAACTAGTGAGTGAACTAGAAGTGACTAGTGAGTGTAGTAGTGTCTGGGGGCTCGGGAGACTGAGACCTCGGAAGCCCTGAAAAAGACATCAGAGAGGATGTCGAAAGCTCGGCAAAATGGATATCGACGCGGTTCAACCCGGAAGACTGGTGAGTTTAATATTAATTTTTATAATAATATTAATCTTAGCTCTAAGTTTAATTGTACTAACCGCGGAAATCTTTCCGAACATTTTATATATATATATATATATATATATATATATATATATATATATATATATATATATATATATATATATAATTTACCCTATATTTCCTAATTAGTATCAGTATTTTCAAAGAGTAGCGCCAAAGCTCTCGGAGGAATACATTAGCATCAGTAATGGCATTTTCTGGCACGATTCACACGATGCTGAAGTCGGTGAGGATGATCCCCCAGATAGCGATCCATTAGCTACATGAGAAGTGGAAAAGACCACGAGTGTATGTACTGTGACCTTGGGGCTATGTGATACTAAAACCCTTCCTGACCGCACATAACTCTCGGTATGCGTTTATTAAAGTATATACAACGGTTGGTCTTAGAAGTTTGTTTTCGTGTTTGAGGGGTGGGGCTGTGTATGTCTTAATGAAAACTGCGTTTTTGTATCTTTCAGCATTCTACATATAGTTTTCAACAATATAATATTTAAGCGTATTGAAAAAAGTAACACCATTACAGAACACATGTAGACAAAGACACAAAAATGGAAAATTGGGCAATACGAAAAAATACATAATAACACCGTTTTTGCTGGCAGAATATTACAATTTGCTATCATAGAGGAGTAGATGTATAACATATACAGTTACTTCCATGGTTCTTTACCCGTGCGTCATTAATAACTGACAAGGTAAAACACATACTTTTTATCTAGCACCATTGTCTTCCACGCATGATACTGAAGACAAATCAGCTACCGCCGGTTATTGGGTAGAGTCATATGTTATGTTATATTTTTATGAACGCTCTAGACCCAGTACATAAAAAAAATAGGTACAAAAAGCCGCTTGGGGACGTTTTTAGATTTGTGACATTTCTGGTTCATTTACTTGTGGCTGTCAGTTTGTTGGGTTTTTCGCTGCTTTTTTGTCCAAATTTTGTATTTAGAAGTTATTTATATTACACAAATAATTGTTATCACAACAAATTTTATATTGCAGTTTGAAATTTTATGGTAAGGAATTTTGCTTAGGAATTTTTTTAGGACATTGACTTCTTAGATCGAATGATTAGTTATTACAGGATTTCTGCGCGAACTAGGAAATGGATATTCAAAGTTATCATGCATATGCTTCACTTCGCAATTTCAGCATCATAGATCGAATACGGACGAGATCAGCGACTTTTACGAACGCACAGAAAAGATATTATGGATCTCTTCAGTTTTAATTCAATATTTAATGCAGTATGCATATTTCCTGAACCATGGTCATCAGGAGAGCTCGGGGGAGAGTGATCCAGATTATAAGTGTTCCTTGCCCCATCTTCGGAAGCAACCGACGGTATCTCACCCTCCAGACTTGCTCCATAAAAAGTACACTTCGCATTTACCAGAAATCTCAACCCCATCCAAGAAAAATAGATGTCGAATGCCAGGATGTTCAGCCAACTCAGCCAGAATCAGGTGTTCTACATGCCAGATGTTCCTCTGCATCCAAGAAAACAGAAACTGCTTCAAGCTGTACCATGAACTATGACCAGTGCGTCAACTCAGCTAGAATCTATGTTCTACATGTCAGGTGTTGCTCTGCCTCCAAGAAAACCGAAACAGTATCAATGTTGTGAACACCTGTGCATTATCTACCAGTCATTTTTTGTCATATTTTATTACTTAATAATGTTATGTATTTATTTCCGGTGTATTCATAAAAAATCATGGCTATGTTACTCATAAAACACAAATTGCTTTTGAGAATTTTTGATTATCTTGGAAACCAATGTCGCCCATAGGAGACATTGGATTTTAAAGACGGCTGCCATAAAAAAAATTTCGTGAAAACGGACACAAAGTGCTTAGATTGCCACCTTATCACACAGATTTTAATGCTATCGAATTAGTATGGGCAAATTGAGAGACTTACTATAATACATATATTGGCAAAGATGGATACAGAGATGAACATCTCTGATTTAAGTATGTGAAAGGAGGCAATTCAAAAGTGTAACTGTGTCGCCTGGGCAAAGTGTGTAGAACATACTAACAAATTAATTGAAGATTGGTTTATTAGAGAAGAAAATATGTGTAATATTAATATCGAATCTGTGATAAATAACATGGAAGAATACAGCTCAGATTCTGAAGGTAATGAAAATGGAATATGAGAAACAAAAAACATACGTTCAAAATCTTGCAACAATATTATTTGAGCTAAATAATATTTCATTATTTAAATAGTTTTACTGTTTACATCAACCGATTGTAAATATTATTGTATTATTTAATGATATTTCATTTGAACAAGATCTGCCTGATCAAACTTATTTTTCGCTCTCTAGGCATAAAATGCCATTAATCTTGTTTGTTATATCTGTCGTAAGTTTTAATATTATGCTTAGTAACGTAACTCTTCTATAATTCAAAGGAAGATGCTTCTTTCCCTTTTTACAGAATATATGGTGATGTTAGTTCGCTATTCATTTGAACTAATTGTATTAATTGTTGTATTAGATTCTCTCCTCCATATTTTAACAGTTCATTTTCCAGATGTCCAGTTTTTTTATATAGTTTTTTGATTTTTGGGTGGCCATTAAAAAGTCTTTAGAATCGCCTGTGTATGGTCTGTGTGTCAAAACTCATCTCTTGTCTGCTATGATCGACTAAACTAGATGACAGTTTCATATAGAAATATAGATATTGTTAATTATTTTCTTCGCATGGCTTTTCTCCATTTAGGGCTTGCTCTTTCTGTTTGTTACATGAAGCATATTAACTTGTACTACACAAACTATGTAAAATATAAACAGATTAGCGTTAATTATTTATGGAATATTAGATGAGCGTAAAAATGGACAAACTATCACAATTTTAATTAATAAACTCAGAATCTATTGAATTTGTTTGATTTAAACGTATGGCAAACAAAACCACATTTCCAATATTTACATTTAGTATAATTATTAGCTAAATTATTAATATCATTTGGAAATACATCAAGCAACTAATTATTATTTTGCCAAAAATTAAATATTCAGCGATTACTTTTATGAATATGAGATACAATTAATTTATTAACAATATTTTACTATATAGTAGAATTCTCCTAGTTTTCCCTATCCATCTCGATAAAGAGATGAATGGGGTTATTATCTAGCTATTGTGGTTGTCCTGTATTGCGTTTATCAGTTACTGGCCTTGATTTCAACAGGGCAGGTTTTTTGGGCAGACTTATCTGAATATTCTAGAAAACATCATGTTTCCCAGTGTAGAACAGTTGTATCCAGAAAATAATTTTATCCTCCAACAAGATAATTGTCCTGTTCACACTGCAAATATGATAAACAAGTGGCTCCAGAATAACAACATCGATACCTTACCATGGCCCAGTTACAGTTAAGATTTAAACCCAATCAAGAATGTGTGGGGAGTTATTATAAAACGGTTGTATCGGCGTAATTTTATAACTCAAAATGCTGAAGAGCTGTGGCACCTTATACATCAGGTTTGGGAAGAACTCTCTGAAGAAGACAATTTCATAGTTCCTTTCACGCAGATGGACCGAAGACTACAAGCTGTTATCAATGCTTATGGAGATATTACAAAATATTAATTTTATTTTTACATACCTAAATTTAAAATGCTTTTGGTCTTCCAGACCCTCGCCTACAATTCTTGCTTTAATATATTGTTGAGTTGTTCTGCTAATTACTATTGAAGCTAATTACTATTTAAATGGGAATATGCCACAATTAAAGGTTAAAATACGTTTATTGACGTTTCAATTTCCACTTCGGAAATCGTTCTCAAAACTACAAACATTAGTAAATTACTAGCATTTAAGTACTCTTTATAAAATGCAGGAATTCAAACTTTAGACCTTAATAATTATTATAATTTATGAATTAACATATGCAATTAATTGTTTGTTGTTTGTTTGTTTATTTTATTATTTGTCTCTTATAATAAATATAATATAATGAAAGACCAATCAAATACACTGCTCAAAATGATCAAATCTTACTAAGAGTCGTATCAGTTTTTTTAAGAACCAGCTGTTCATAAAATAACTACCTGCTAGACAGGCAAAAGGTGTTGTTTAAGAAGCAAACGTTATATAATCACAGTATCTACTTATTTAAATTATAAATATCTTTTAGAAGTCAGATTTGGCGATTGTATTACCTACGCAAATTGTCGAATTTCGGATTCCTCTGCGGAATTAATCAAGTAGGCTTGATTCATATTAGTAAACCGATGAAGAGAAACATGACCCCGTCTGCCATATAGATTAATGGTGTACAGGTGGGGCGGGGATACGTGAAACACAATAAGCTGAGCTATTGTTAAGGCAATAGGCAAGCAACCACTCTACTCGATTGCTGCCTATTTTGATTTATAGCTTTCCAGACATTCAGATTCGAATACAGGGTTGCTTTTCTAAGAGGTGCAGATAAAGTATCATAACTATAGTATACAAGCTATAATAATAGTTAAATGTGAAGTGAAGACTATTATAGAAAACTAGTAGCAGTACATTCCTCAAAATTCTTGAAAAGAGAGAAAGAATGAGCAACAGCAACGAAACCAACATAAAAGGCAGAATAGTGAAGTAAAAAAATCTCAAGAAAACTAAAAAAATAATTGGTCAGCAAGAACAGGAGGAATAAATGAGCAAATTAACTACAGATCTAAAAAATTGCACAAAATTATGTATCAAATGTTTAAGTAATGCAACAAAACAAAAATAAATATGTATAAGATGAAAGTTGTAAGGTATTCTACTTGTGGCTTTATAACTACTTGTTTGCCTGTCTGCTTATTTCCTTGAATTCAGACACTCTTGTTGTTGGAAGAAAATGGATCCAAAGCACTGTGTTATACCTTTAACAAAATTTATGACACAGGGATATTATCAACTGGATGCATAGGTATTGTTAAGCTATGTAAAATTGTAAATAAAATTAGTTTGCTTTTAATATATTTCAAAGTACAAAATAAAAGAAATTTCGAAAAAATGAAAGTTCATTATCCTGGATTACCTGTAGTAAACAAAATTTAAAGATGTGCATAAATTATTTTCTTTGTAAAATATATTCGAGTGACGTGAGTGAGCTTAGTGAAATCGTAAACAATGCGAGCGGGTTTTCCAAATAGATTTGTACGTAGATATATAGTGAATAAGACAATAGAATAGAAATATTTAGAAAATATAATTCTTCGTTAGTTCTTATGAATTTGTAAAAACCGATTAGCATGTTAATAGTTTTTAGGAAATTTATAATCGTAGGTAAAATTGTTGTTTGTTATCTAAATGGTAGATGAGGATAAGTGTGACGAACTCTGATTGGAGGAGATTGAAAAAAGTTGGATAGGTATGTAGGAATGAGAGTTTAGCTAGATTTTTGAGGAAGAAAAGATAATCAGTTGTTTTTCCAAGGGTTCAAGGCGAACAGTCGTTGTTCTCTGGTGGTTCTCCAGAGGTAGTAAGCAGTAGAAGGGAATGTTTGTGAGTTTTCTCGAATTAAGTGTATCTGGCGGAAGCTGATCCAGTAAAATATTGTAAGTTATATTTTTCTACTTATATTCCAAGAGTCACTGTTTAGGCCGGAACGAGAGATTCAGTTTATCGAGAGGAGAAGAGGCTAGCATCATTTGAACGATACGTGCATTTGAAGGAGATCATTAAAGACGATAGGCTCGCAATAATTTGTTGTAAGATTGCTGATTACCTAGAGGACTGCTAAGAATAGATAGTGTAGGCTACAAGGAACAAGGATTTGGACAACTCATCATTAGAGAGGTAGTTTTACCATTCGTCAGTTTTTCTTTATTAACAACACATTTTTTAACAATTGCTTTAGAAAAGATAGGAATATTTTAATCAGGAGATTTAGAACAACAATTTTGATTTGAAATTTTAATTTATATTGTATATACCATTAATTTTTGAAGGTGCACGTACGTAGAACAAAATTTTGATAATTATATGAGATATTTTTTATTGAAGATATTTGAGTGTGAATTTTATTTCAATATATAATGTTGTATCATATCTTCTTCTTCTTCTTCTTAGTCGTTGACCTGATGCAGGTATCGTGATATCATGAAGCTATTAGCTAAATTTCCCAATGTTCCTCCACGTTTTTCTATCTTCTGCCATTCTAGCACATTCTGACAATGGAGCGCCAATGGTAGCAACAATATGGTCCGTGTATCGTGTGGGAGTTGTATCATATATATCTTTATTATTCCAGTATTCTTTGGACCTTACCTATCATATGTAAAGCATAGATATTGAAGCACGAGTATAACCCTGAGATAAGAAAATTAAATAGTGTGATAGAATTATAATTGCATCATTTAAATAAGCTTTTAATATCACATTAGTATATACAGTTGCTCAAATGATCTTGAACAATCATTTTTAAACCAATTTTTGACAAGATCTGACATAACAAAATGCTAGAACTATTAAAAACAGCTAGATTGGATGGTAAACACTTGGCTTACAAATAATTATAAATCTATATCAAGTATCATGAAAAAAAGGTGAACAAGAATTATGGGATGAAATTGAATGGTGAAACTGTGATCAACTGCATGTGTGAGTTCTCGAAAAGGTTACTGAACCAATAACTATCCAAGGGGAATTGTCTGAAGTAGGTATACTCAGCTACATTATGACAGGACAACAGTGTTAGTAGAAAAAATAGCTTTCTGGCCATCGATGTATGGTTTTTATTAGTTTATTGATTGTATGTTTTACACTATACTACATTTTATTTCTATATTTGCAACCCCTAAATCAGCGAACGTCATTTTTCTCCGTGTTTTACTGTTATCCACAACTCCATGAAATAACCTCATTCGAGCCATAGTAAATGTCCACATTTATCGCCAGACCACCCGTCAAAGCACTATTTGCAAAAACGGACATCAAAACGCATTATCCGTTTTAAAATGCAAACAACAAAACGAAAAACAACAACCATATCAAAATCCTTGTTGATGAACTATAAGTCAAACAAGCCCGAAGCGGACACCGGCAGTTTTGCTGACACTCTGTCAAAAATTTAGCTCTTTGATCTCATTTTCCACGCCAATAACTCATTCCGGCTTCCGAATAAATATCTGATCAGATAAAAACGACGAACATAAACACGTAACAAAAGCTGCAAACGAACCTGAAAAGTTGATATTCGAATGTGTTACGTAATATCGGTCCTTGTTCTATCGTCTCGTATTTTGTGAGTGAGTTCGATTTCGATACAGTATGTGTGGCGGATACAATTGCATCGTGTATGTTATGTATAGCAGCTGCCACTGTCTTGTAAAAACGGTGTAAATTTTTCAATTTATGCGAAAACTTATTTGGTTTAGAGCTGGTTGTTCGGCGCTACATACAGAGTGTAAGGTCAAAAGAGTCTTCTTATCTTAAACGAGTTGTTAAAAAAAGAAACGTTATTAATAACAAATTGTTTTCAGGGCAAAATACTTTATTTTTTTTTGTACAGAAATAAAGATATGACAAAAGCTTATCTGAAACATATGCTATCCAAGATACCAGTGACGCACCCAGAATTTGTCTTTGGGGGTTGTTTTGAAATTTTTTTATGCTACCTCCATTTTGAGTCCCTAAAATTTGAGTTTTAGTTTAGTTTAAAGTACTAAAGATAGCAGTGCCAAAGATTGAGGTATCTATTATCCTGCCTACCAACTAAAACCACCCTCTCTTACTTGTGCGCAGTTGACTGTCGCACGTACTGTACTCCGAAAGTGGGGTGGCCACTGTAAGGCTGACGACATTTTTGGAACACTCCCTTCTCTCATCTAGATCTTATCTATTGTTGTGAAACTATTTTCTTGTGGCATTTTAAAGTAATTACTATTTTAATGGGAAATAAGCCACAATTGAACGTTAAAATGAGGTTATTGACGTTTGACATTAATTTAACTTATAAATACAATACATTGTGAAGACGGCTATCGCCGTATTCCCGTTTTCCTCCAGGAACCCTCCCGGCCCAAGGCATGCTCCTCCTCCACACCTCTCGATACCATCGCTCTTCTAATTTCTTCATTTCATGAGCGTCGAGGTCTACCTCTTTTTTTCTTCCAGGGGGCTTCCATTTGTGAAGTTTTTGGGGCCAACGTTTGTCAGGCATTCTCAATAGATGTCCAAACCCTTTTGAACCTCTTCTTTCTATTCTGTCAATGACCGTTGTTGTGGCATTCATGTTATTTCTTATAGATTCGTTGGTCTTACTTTTCTGCCTTGATGTTCTAGCACTTCTTCTCAAATAATCCATTTCAATTGCCAACAATCTTCTCTTCAGGTCTGCATTAATTGTCCATACTTCAGAGCCATAACAAAAAACTGATTCAACCATGGTTTTGCCTATTCTTTTTTGTTCCTTTTGGAAATGTGGTGATCCCACCATAAGGAGTTCAGACATCCTACAATTTTACGTCCCTGATTAATTCGTATTTAATTTCGGTTTCTCCCAAGCCGTTCTTAGCAATGAGTGGACCTAAATATTGAGTGCACTTAAATATTTAAAATTTTTCACTTGCTTGATTTCCACGTCCTCGTCTATCAACACTTCAAACCTTGCATCTGAATTGATAATTAAGTAAATATTCTGTTTTCTTCATGCTGACTTGTAACCCCCATTTTAAATATTCTCTCTATAGACGCTTTATTATAAATTCTAGATCATAAGAATCTAGAGCTAGGATAACTTGGTCATCCGCAAAGTTCAGGGAGAACAGTACGTCATTTCCTATGGGGATTCTCATTCCCTGGCAGTGGTTTTTCCAATTTTGGAGAACTGCTTCAATATATAAATTAAACAGTAAGGGTGACATACTGTATTCTTGTTTTACTCCTTTAGTTACTTTTAATGGCTCTGATAGTATATATCCGATTTTTAGGTAAGTAGTATGATCCCTGTATACTTCTGTGATTATTCCTAAAAGGTATGGACTAATGTCGAGTTGTTGTTAAGCTTGCCACAATTTAAGTCTTGGAACTATATAATACGCCTTTTCTAGGTCGATGAAGGCTAGATGTACTTCGGTACCAACCGCGATTCTTTTTTCTATTAATTGTTGGAGTATAAACAAGTTATCAGTGCAAGATCAAAGATCAAAAATTCAAACGTCAATAAACTTATTTTAACCTTCAATTGCGACTTATTCCCATTAAAATAGTAATTAGATCTTATCTCTATCGTTAGCCCGGTTGGTGTTTCTCTTCTTCTTCTTTCTTTTTATTGAATGCTCGGATGTAATTGTGAACACTATTCCATTCCTCCGTATTTCCCGTCATCTTTACGATCATCTCTCTTACAGTCACACGGTTCATACCCATTTCTTTATACATTCTGTTTCTCTCCACTGTACATCTATTACACTCCAGCATTGTGTGAGTAACAATGACGGAATATTCGCAGTATAGGCATTTATCTGTATCTGTCTTTCTGAACCTATGAAAATACGCCCTAAAACAGACAATCTACCCAGTCCCTTAGGCTCGGGATCAACATCTTTGTCCACTGAGCAACATCTTACTGTATGTCATACTTGGGCAGAAGATACTGAGAAAATATGCAAAAATCCTGTTCTCAAAATAAAAAAACCAAATGTTTTACCTATTAGTAGTAATCTTCTTTTCCCGGCATTTCTACCAAGACAAGAAAAGGTTATATTGCAAAGACTTAGGATAGGACATACACCCATGACTCATGGTTATGTCCTCCGAAGCTCCGCCATTATCTATTCACTGTAATGATGAAAAAAGACATCGAAGTACTCAAAATATTTACAATAGGAATCCACCACAGATTAATCCGAGCTAAGATACTATTGTCCCAAATTTCAACCCCCATAGTAACACCCTATGTGGTAGGCAAAATACTTCGTTACAAGACCAAGACAAAAAGCCATACGAAGCACAGGACGCCCACGAACTAGATGGACTGAAGATCTGAAGCGTTATAACTGGATTCAAGCTGCATAACAGAGAGACAGATGGAAAGAGCTGAGGGAGACCTATGTCCAGCAGTGGAAAAATACAGGTTGATGATAATGATGATGTAGTGATTCCCAACTCGCTGTCAAACATATCCTAATGGAATGCCGTCATTACCAACACAACTGCATTGTTAACGACTTGAACGGTAGTTTGGAGGAGCTCTTAAATTCTCCAAGCCGTTTCGGAGGACCGATAAATTTCTTGAAGACTTCATAGTTGTATAATCCAATTTAGTGCATATAAAGTCAATTTGAGGAAAAAAAAAGACTGTAACATCAATTTGTTATAGTTTGTGAAATATTTTAATCTAGTGTTTCAAAACTTTGAATTACTATACCTGTCTCAATGATCTGCGTTGACGAGACAAGTTAAACTAAATAAAAAAAAAGATTGCGAAAGCCGTTCTGATGAGGCCTATTAGGCCGAAATACGTATAAGCGGATGCGCAAGCGCCTTGTACGTGAAATCAAATCTTAACTGTCTTTTCCTTTTTATTTCGATATACTCTGTACGAGTACTAGGAGTACTAGAAACCAATTCGCTAAGAATTTTGCTTAGTTGAGGAGATATGTTGTGGAATGCAATTTTTAGATTCCCCATGTCTTTCATAACATCTTTATCAACGTCTGTTTTGCCTTACAGTTCTTAGAAGGCACAGATTAAAGCAGAAATCTGAATTTGGTTTCGAAAAATAGTCTACGATTTTAAATAAAAAAAATTCATTTTGCAATGTGTTTACCTTTAAATCTACACAGAAATTAAGTTTATTAATAATAAATTGCTATTTTGAATATTATTTTTTACATAATTTTCCATAAACACTTCACGTCATTCAGCATGGTGATTAATCTACTGAACCGCAGAAATAACGATTCCATAGCCTCCTTAAATTACGTTCTTTTTCGATAGCTCTATATGAGATTTAACATAGAAATAGTAATGTTGTGAAGGCAGGTGCAAATTTTTAACACCTACAAACTTATTCCCAAATCGGAACGTTTCTCTATCAGCCAGTCATTCGAAAGCTACCCCGGGAATTTGGAAGTTGAAATTTCGTGGATTATAGCCGCGCAAATAATTAAGGAAGCTCTTGAACAACTGGGTTACGGCTCGTGTCTGACTCGTACGATTTTATAGCCTTTACGTTTACTATCTCTAGGTGTATGTTTATTTAAAAATAATGTACCAAACGGCAGTTTGTATTCGAGTCCATACTATGAATAAATAAATTCAATTTGGAAACGTGTAGTCGGACCCGGGCTTTTATGTTCGCCGTTTTAGCGTTACTCTACACACTACACCAGCGACGAAGCAGCTTCCTACAATGGCGTACGCCCAAAAATGATACTATGTAAAAAAATATTTTTTATTATTAAAGCCAATAATTAAAAATTTATTCAAAAAACCATTTAAAAACATGAAAAGTGTATGTTGATGATATTTAGTAAGGAATTCATTTCTCCTTCTCACTGCGCCGTCTCCTTTCGAAGGTTGGCGATCCAAATGGCAATTGTAGTTTTGGAAACTGCAAGGAATTCATTTGAAGAATATTAAATATTTATCCGAACCATTGCCCCGATTAAAGTCATCATCTTTTGTTGTTTGCGATTATGTTTAATTTCAATTAAAAACTAATGCTCGTCTCATATTTTTTAAATTACCAAATTTTAAATGTTTGTCTTTCTTCGTAGGTAGATGAACTACACTACTTCTATAGAAGAATTTAAAGACACGCGACCTCTGAAATTAAGCGATTGTGATTAGATAACAATGGTCTGATGTATATGACGTTCGCTGATTAATAATACCGAAGATAGGACAAGTTTTTTTGGCTCAATGAACTTCGTTATTGGCTTATACTTTTAATTTATTCCTGAGAGGAGAAGAGCTACCCCCAGAATGGAAAACTGCATATATCAGCAATCTATACAAAAATAGAGGCGACAGAAAAGATTGCAAGAACTACCGAGGGCTTAGTGTAACTAACTCAATCTGTAGAGTCTACGGGAAGATAATTAAAAGCCGAATTGAAGATTGCTGGGAAGACGCTGAAGATCAGAGTGGCTTTCGTACTGGTCGTTCTTGTATAGACAATGTGTTCTGCCTAAAACAAACAATAGAAAAGCGTTTGGAACATAATATGGAGACACACATGGTATTTATTGATCTTCAAAAAGCGTATGACAGTGTCCCATTAGCCAAGCTATGGTAGGTGCTAGAAGACAAGAATATTCCACCGATTTACATTAATGCTGTAAGGGAGTTGTACGATGATATGACGAGTGTAATAAAGATTGGACAAAAAGTGACAAAAAAGATAAAAGTGACCAAAGGACTTCGCCAAGGCTGCTGCATTGCACCTACACTCTTTAAGATTTATTTGGAGGGGGTTTTGGATATTTGGAAAAGAAAATGTGAACCTATGGGTGTTAAAATTGGAGACCATACACTGTACAGCTTGCATTTTGCTGATGACCAAGTAATACTTGCAAAAGATCAAGATGATATCCACTATATGTTACGAAAAATAGATGAAGAATATACTAAGTGGGGCTTATCAATTAATCCATCAAAAACAGAGTACGTAGTAGTGGGAGGTGAAAGAAAGCACTTAGAACTAGGAAGCAAACAAATTCAAAATACTGATAGCTATAAATATCTCGGTGTAAACATTACAAACAATGGTCGGAATACAAAAGAAATAGCTACTAGAATTGGTCAAGGAAATACAGCAATACGTCAACTGAATAGTATACTTTGGAATAACCACATCACCCGAAACACAAAAATTAGGATATACAAAAGTATCATAGAAAGCATTGCTACATATGGTTCAGAGCTTTGGGTAATAAATAAAAATGACGCATCCAAAATAAAAGCAATGGAAATGAATTATTGGAGAAGATGTTGCCAACTTACTAGAAGAGATAGAGTAAGGAATACTGAAATCAGAGAGCGTATGGGCATAGACATTGACGTCCTGGAAACTATAGAATGCAAAAGGCTGAAATGGTATGGCCATGTAGAAAGGATGAATGATCAACGATGGCCAAAGAGAATGTTAATGTGGATCCCCACCAACCGCAGGAAAAAGGGAAGACCAAGAAGATCGTGGAGACAAGAAGTAAAAGATGCAATGGAAGATAGGGGTCTACAAGTAGATGACTGGAACGATCGCAAGCGTTGAGAGCTAGGTTGTGAGAAACGGCGGCAGCTGTAATAAACTCGTTATATATATATATATATATATATATATATATATATATATATATATATATATATATATATATATATATATATGAACTTCGACATTAACTTCTTCTTAGGGTACCTGTCGGTTCCGAACGTTGGTGATCATTCTGGCTATGATGACTTTGCTGGTTGCTATATATGGAATAGCTGTGTTGAGGTCTTTCTATACCATGAAGCCACGATCTTCTTCTTCGTCCTGGGGCGTTTTTTCCTTCAATTTTACCTTGCAAAATGCATTGGAGTAGCTCATATCTGCCTTGATTTCTCATTATATGTCTCAAGTACTGTAGCTTACGGTCCTTCATGATGTCGCGGTTGTGTTCATCCTCCGTAGTACTTCTTCATTGGTGACATTGTCTGTCCATGGTATCTTCAGGATCCTTCTGTATAACCATAGCTCAAAAGCCGGAAGTTTTGATAGAGTTTCCGCCTTCAATGTCCACGTTTCTATTCCGTACGGAAGCACTGAGTACACTTAACATTTAAGAAGCCTTATTTTTATTTCTAGTGTAAGGTCATGGCTCTTGAACACAGAGCTTATAGTCAAGAATGCACTTTTTGCCTTCCCGATATTTAATCTCCTGGGTATTGTCCCACGACTCATTGATTATAGTTCTCACGTAGTTGTACTGTGAGACACCTTTAATTCTCATTTGGATCACATACATATTTGCTCCAGTTATGTTTTCCTTGGTGATGATCATTAGCTGATCCGATAAGTCCCGGTACCTTTCTATCCTTTATTTGTCTGACAGCTGCCGTTATTTCTTCTGGTAAGATTTCGGGACCTAAATTTTCTTCAATGGTGGATTCTTTTATTGTTCTAAGATTGTAGAAAAGTTTCTCCAAGTATTCTTCTCATACTTTTTTTTATCTTTTTTGGTAATGTCAAGATCGCCTCTATCACCTGTTATTTTTCCGCTGTTGCGTTTTCGGAACTCACCAGGTATTTCTTTCAGTTTCCGACGGACATTGAAGTGATCATATCGACTCTGATACTCCTCCATTTCTTGACATTGTTCTGTTTTTTATTTCTCTTTGGCTTCTCTTCTTCTTCAATGACACAATTCTATAACTTGTTAGAACATTTCAGTTACTGATTATGAACTTTCTTTTTTTCTTCCTTTCTTTTCTTTCCCACTACTTTTTTTTTATTAACTCTCCGATCTTTCAGTTAAGAAAGACCCTCTTGATATTATACTTTGTCCTTCTAGAAAACTCCTTTTTCTTCTTATAGTGCCATGCACCTCTAGTGCGTTGGCAAATTATCAGGCCAGACGTCTGTCTTTTGCAGCATGAAAAAGATCGCCAGTGGTATTTATGCTTGTCAAGTTCTTTATGTTCCGTAGCCACGACATTTGTTTACGACCTACTCCTCTCTTGCCTTCAATCTTTCCCTGGATGATTAGTTAAGGGATTGCGTATTTTTTTCCTCTCAGAATATAGCCGAGGTATCCAATTTTTCATACCTTGATCAAATTGAGTAGTTCTCTCTCAGTATTTGCCTTTCTTAAGATTTCCTCGTTTCTCACTCTATCTGTCCATGGTATGCGGAACATTCTTCGCAAAGTCCACATTGCGAAGGCCTCCAACTTATTAATGGAAGGTACTCTTAACGTCCATGTCACCATACCGTATAACAATATGGACCATACAAAGGATTTAACCATCCTGTAGCTGAAATTGAAGGAAAGATTGCGGTTACATAGTAGCGGTTTAAATTTGATAAAAGCTTGTCTTGCTTGTTCAGTACCGCATTTTATTTCTTGTTTAAGATCCCATTGGTCATTCATCATCATTCGCAAGTATTTAAATGTTTTCACTTTTACATCGATTGGAGCATTATCTACTTGCAGTTGTATTCTTAAAATTGTGTTTTTTCTTATTGTCATGCATTTAGTTTTTCCACTTCTTTCTTTTTTGAAGCATTTATCTTCAAGCCACATATTTTTCCTACGGTGTTTATTTTATTTAACATCAACTGTATATCATGTCCGTTGTCTGTTATTATCGCGGTGTCTGTGAAGAGCATAGAAGACAAAAATACGCCCCTGTCGCACCCCTCTTAAAATGTCAAATTCTCTGTGTTTGTTGATTTGTTCAGTCTTATTCGTACTTTTTGATTCCACAAGAGAGTCTGGATAACTCTCAATGACTGGAGAAAACTCCAGTCATTGACTATTTATTATTATTCAGCCACTACTACCTAAAATTCTTCATATTGGTTAACTTTTTATCTCTATAATTAATAAAAATCCCTATACCGTCATTATTGACAGTCTGAAAGTCTTCGGTCATTGGTTATTTACTTTTTTCCTGGTATATAAAACTTTAGTTCACAAACAAAAACTATTTAACACCGTCTTTTAGCAATCCAGAAACTGCCGATCATTGATTATTTACTTCTCAAGCCACTTCCATCTAAAATTCTTAACGTTGGTTTAATAATCGATCCTCTAGTTGACAAAAATTCACTTTAGACTGTTTTCTAGTATTCTAAAAGCCTCCAGGCATTGACTATCATTTATTTAGACACCTCCACCTCGAATTCATCATTTCAGCTAACTCTTCAATATTCCAACTGACAAAAATCTTCTTAACACTATTCTTTGGTATTGCAAAAGCCTCTAGCCATTGATTATTTATTTCTTTAGCACCTACCACCTACAATTCTTCATTTTGGCTTCTACTACATTCGAATGGGTAAAAATCCCTTTAACACAATCTTTTTTAATTAACTTCTTCAGTATCTATTACCTAATATTCTTTCGTTTGACTAATTATTGTTTCTCTAGTTGACAAAAATTCCCTGAACGTTAACTTGTGCCATCCTGCAAGACTTCCGTTCACTACCACCTACATTTTTTTTATTTTCGCTACTTCTTCGATTTTCTCTAAAAAAATTTACCGAATTTAAATTACACCTCGAACGCAATTTTTTAGCGTTCTATTAACTTTTTGTTACTAATTATTTACTTCTTCAGTTGCTACTACTAAAAATTCTTCAGTTGGCCAAATACACAACCCCTCATTGGGCCACCATTTTGCTTACCAGTAATGTGTGATGCTACTTCCGCTCTAAAAGCAACATATCGTAAACCGGGGTTACTTTGCTCTATTACAAAAAAAAGTTTACTTTTATTACCTACTAGAAATGTGCGCAGATACCTAGTCCAATTTACGAATGGTTTTAACATTGAAAATTTGCCTTTACAAAAGCGCCACACCGGCTGTACTACGTGTACCTGTAACTTGGTAGTTAAGTAATTGCATTATGATTGCTGTTTATCTAAAAAATATATTATAATCTTAAATAAGCTTCAAATATTACCTAGACTAAGAAATTAAAAGGAAAAAAAATCCTAATATGCGACAACCTTTCTTCCCATTCGACAGTTCATTCACTCAAATTATATCGAGAAAACCAAGTAAGCCTAATTTGTTTACCCCCCAATATAATACACCCAACTCAGTCTCTGTATGTGGCATTTCTTCGCGCAGTTAAAATAACATGAAAAAAAGTACCATCGTGCTACAAATATTCAAAAATAGCACTTCTCACCATTGTTAGCAAAGTTGACGGAAATTATTGCACCAACCATCAAAGATAATTTGATATCGCAACTGTGGAATATTTATTTGGAATGTTGAGGAAGTTTTAACCCGCGTACCTCGAAGTTCAAACTACAAATGTGTTGTTGAATTTACGTTTCTTCAAATAATTAAAACAAGAAGATCTTTGTCCACTAAAAATACAAATAAGCGCAGAAAGAAATCAACATTCTTCCTGGAAAAAGTGTGTGCGTTGATGAATCAATTGAGAAACCTATGACCTCCATTACAGCAGAAGGATCGAGGAGCTACCAGGATCTTCTACTTTTAGGGGAGAGGACACATTTAATTTAAATGATGATTCATCGGACATTGTTAATCTAGATGAACTTGAAAAAGAGCAAGAGACAGAAAGAGAGTTCATAAAGTCTGTAGAAGACATGTGCTACCAAACAAATAATTTTCATTTTGATAAGGTTGTAAGAAAAGTTGGATTTTTTGTTATCTTGAGGAACAGTTCTATCCTGGACAAATTGTTTTCTTTAACACTGATGAAGAGACAACTAGTTCAATGCAAAATTTGCTAAACATGTGCAAGTGGCCTCCGAAGAAAGATCAACTTACGTATGCTTGGTCCGATGTTCTTGGATCTATTAAACCTTTCAAACAAGTTACAAAAAGGGGTATCTTTACTGTGCCTCAGCTGACATGTTGGTACTGGGATTCAATATACAGGTGTACAGTTTTGGTACCAAGCTATTTTCAATATACATATATTTTTTTTCTAAAACCTTACGATACAGTGTTTTTCATTGAATATTTGCCTTCCTAATTTTTAAAATATCCTTAAAATATCATTCTGTTGTCGTCTTAGCCTTAAATAGGAGAAAGCCCGAAAAATTGAAGTGGAGTGACTGTATATTATGGCAATTGATTGGATTCACTAGTATTATATAAGTATTTTACTAGATCTACGCCACTGGCCTTTTGGTATGATCGGATCAATTTTAAATGTTATCTGGACGTTTGCCGTAGAGCCCGAATTCTACGAAATTAGGTTTTATTCGAATGGAGGCGATACGAAAATTTATAAGGTCAGTTCTTTTCATCCAAGACTCAATCAGCACTGATAAAAATGTTTTATTCATGACTACGTATGCATACGTTTCTGACACTTTTCACTTTCGTAGCTTTCATCGTTTTTTGCTTCGTAGATTCAATCATGTACAAGTCAGGCAGTTAAAAATTATATTAGATGAGCAGTCTTCTCAGGCCGTTTCAATATTTAAGTCTAATTTACCTAAATCATGTAGACTTTGAGATGTGGATATTTTGCCGCATTTCATAGACTGACTAAATTAGAACTGAAGAAGTTTTAAAACGTATGAATTTGTACAAATGATTAAAAAATGAAAAATATCTTATCTTGGACATATATTCAGACAAATTCCTTCAAATAGAGATTTTGACAATCTGATGTTCAGTCAAATCCAATGTTGATTTCGGTTAGTCGATAAAGAGCCGAGCAAGGACAGAGTCCAAGAAAGCTTCTAATTTTCTTCTTATTTCCTGGTTTAGACCAATCTTTAATAACTAAAATTTTCTCTGGATTAGTTCTAATTCCTTCTACTGAAACGATATGTCCTATATACTACGCCTCTCTTTAAAATAGTGATCATTTCTTATAATATAGGAAATTGGCATGTCCCAATCTGTCAAATAGCTCTCTTAGATTGTAAGATGCTCATCAAAGGACATAATTATTATATAGGCATGATATACTAGACATTTTTCCAGGTAACTCCTTTTAAAAGTATCTTCATCAAACGTTTAAAACATCTATTCGTGGCAATTAATAAGAACCACGCGCACTATGCAGCCTATAGGTCTGGTTGACACGACAAGTGCACAAAACTGTACAAACGTTGGAGATAGCTCTGGCTGATACGATAGGAGACAGAAGGTTGCCACATAGAACTGGCTGCCGGTGCAGCGGGCGAGTTCTGGTGGCTGCTTATGCTAGGGATTATTGTCTACCAAGTGCGCAGGCTTCTGTAAACCGTCGTGGTTTAAGTTCCTAGCTGCCTACCTACGCTTCCTACGCTTGTTCTTTTTTTATTTCTGTATTCTGTAAAGTACTGTATTTTTGATTCTAATAGCGTCATTCTGTATGTAATGTTCTCTGCTAACTATCGTATATTTAGTTTTTTAACCTCCACTACAGTATTTAGGTACCGTTGACTGAATACAAGTTGAAGATTATATAACTCTTTTCACTTTGGAAGTCAATAATGAACAACGATTAATGCAACACTGTAAAGATCTGTGGTATAATTCTAGCAATTATATAGAAGAGAAGAGAATAAATAGAAAAATATAGCTAGACAGAAATGTCTACAAAGGGATTCCCGATTGAATAGAAGGGCATATGAAGAACTCAGAAAAGATGCAAAGGAAATATGTAGAAGGAAAAAGAGAGAAATGTTGAATAGAAAAATACAACAAATTACAGATTATAATAACAGAAAAGAGATTAGAAAATTTTACAAGGAAACCAACCAATACACCCAAGGATACATGACAAGATCAACAGTTTGCAAGGACAAAAATGGGGCAATTATCAGGGACAAAGAGGAAATAATGAAAAGGTGGGAAGGAGCATTTTCAAGAGCTGTTAAACCCAGAAAAAGAACAAAAGGACGATGAAGAAATAATTCACCACACAGCAGAACAACTAGTTGAGCAACCAACATTGGAAGAAACGATAAACGTCATAAAACATCTAACAAAAAACAAAGCACCTGGCACAGATGGAATAACTGCAGAACTGATAAAGAATGGTAGACATGTGCTATGGAGGCGTATCCATAAACTAATTGACCGCATTGACAGAAATCATACTTCCTATGTACAAAGGGGGAGACAAACGACTCTGCAAAAATTACAGGAGCATAACGGTTTTAAAAAATGTCGTCTACAAGATATTATCAGGAATTATATACAGCCGCCTGGAATCGTTTTCGGAGGAGATTATTGGTGAATACCAATGTGGCTTCAGACCAAAGAGGTCAACTATAGACCAAATACATATGTTAAGAGGTATACATGAAAAATGTGTTCAATATAACATACCTACTTACAACTTGTATATCGATTTCAAACAGGCGTTTGATGGAGTAGATCGACGAAAGATGTTAAAGCAACTATCTATGTTAGGGATACCCAATAAGTTGGTTAAACTTATACGAATGACTCTGGAGGGTTCCAAAGCTATGGTGAGAATAGATGGAGATATGACGCAGACCTTTGATATTGAAAATGAAGTTAGACAAGGTGATGCCTTATCAACAACACTTTTTAATCTAACTTTAGAAGCTGTTGTTAGAAAACTGGATATAAACGGCTGTATTAATGCAAATATGCGCATATGAGGATGATGTTGCCATAATAAATTGCAACAAAAGGGTATTCAGCGAAAAAGTTATAGAACTGAAACGAGAAGCTGCTACGTTTGGTCTATATATAAATGAAAGCAAAACAAAATATATGGAGTGAAAAAAATCAAATGAACATGAGAATCTGAAGGTAGACAACCATACCTACAAATATGCCTCCACTTTTCGCTACCTAGGCTCAATAATAAATGACAACAACATCAGTCAAACAAGCACGGATTCTTAGCGGTTATAAGTGCTTTTATGCATACAAAGACTTAATGAAAAGTAAGTTACTGAATCGTGAGTCTAAGCTTAGAATCTACAAAACAGTAATTAGACCAGTGGTCACATATGGATGTGAAACATGGACCCTCTCAACCACTGATGAAACTCAACTGAGAATATTTGAGCGCAAAATAATAAGGAAGATATTTGGACCAACCCAATGCAGCGATGGTTCGTGGAGAATTAAAATGAACCACGAGCTGGATACAGAGAGCAGATATTGCTAGATTTGTAAAGTCACAAAGACTAAACTGGCTTGGTCACCTAGAAAGAATGCCAGATAATCGAATTCTAAAAGTAGTCCAGAGATGGAAGCCCCAATGAAACAGAACAAGAGGAAGTCCCCATAAAAAATGCATAGACGACGTGGAGAGGGATCTTAAAACCATGATCATCAGGCAGTGGCGAAGGAAAGTAACCGACAGGGCAGAATGAAAGAACATTGTTAAGCAGGACAAGACTCACAAAGGGTTGTAGCGCCATTAGAAGAAGAAGAAGATATGGAAGAGTATTTAGAAGAAGAAATTTCATATGCTTTTGACCATATAACAATATCAAAACTTATGGAGACGATCATAACACCAGAGAATTAAGACATGGAAGTCTCTGACTACACTTAAAAATGCTGCATCGTATAAATCAGTATTGGTAGAAAACTAAAATATCTAGGTATTCGTCTACTCGATGCAATCTATAAAATATACTCCAAAAGGATCAAAATATACAAAAAAACAAGAACATATGGTTTAAAAAAAAAAAAAAAAAAAAAAAAAAAAGAAGAAGAGGTTAGTCTTTGTATGTGGGTATATTTTATTATAATAATAATATATAATAAAATATATAATATTAATATATTATATATATATAATATATAATATATTAAATATATAATATATTATATATATAATATTATAAATATATAATAAAATATACCCACATACAAAGACTAACCTCTTTTTGTTATACGTGGTATACAGCCAGCTGCAGGAATTATTTTCCTTGTGGATATGGTTTTTAAATTGGTTTTTTTCATTTGTAGGTTTGTTTTAAAATATTGATGAAATTTCTGTCAAAAGATTTTCAATATTGAAAGTTTTCTGTAGTCCTTAGTTAGTTTTCGAAACAGCGATTCTTTATCGAACTGTTTGTTCTTCCTCGTATGTTTTATGAGAACTATTTTGTTTGGTGGACGTTTATGATACGAGCTGTTCTAGCAGACTTTAATAAACAAGTTGACTAGATTAGTCTTTGTAGAATGGGGGTTCGTAAGAGCACGGCATTAATATCTCGGTGTTTTTATCAAGTCGACGCGGCAACTAAGCATCTTTTGTAGTAATATACATTGCGGGGGTAAAACAGGACCTAATTAAATATAAACAGGCAACAATGGGGGCGCGCTTTTCATCCTTCTTCAGATAAAGACCTTTTGCTGCGCCACACATCTGTTATGACAAGTTAAATATTCATTTTACGGTGGTTTCCTTTCTTTTTGAAGTGGTCCTGTGCCAGATCTAAGCGCTCGCCGGGAACAATAGGGCGTGTGTTTGTCCTCGGAGATGAATTTCGGGGCTTGTTGTGTTTTCAATTTAGACAGATCAAATATTGACTAAATGTTACATAATTAGTCTGGATAATGACCTATTGTTCTCGCATGACGGAAGGTCTCAATTCTGACTAATCTATTTAGTCGGCTTATACAAATAATGCTTGAGGATATTTATTGTTGCGCTATTGTTGTACGTGTATTACAACATTAGGCGTGTCCACTACCAGAAGTGCAATTATCTAGAGCTTAAAAGTTTTATTAGATAAATTAAAATTTATTTTAATTTCTACATCTCCACGTGTAGATCAATACAAAGCCAAAATTTTCAAAGCAACTTATGTAAAGAGCAGCAAAAAACGCGAAATAACAATAAATAAATAAATAAATAAATCAGTATTGAATTTTCTTTTTAACAAATATAGTTATTTTTCTTCTTCTTCTTCCTTCTTGTATGTAGGTTTTAAAGCATGTTTCTTCTTCAATATTAGCCTCCTAAATTGTTCAAATTATCGCATTATCTTTTTCTTGGTCTGCCAATACTTCTTCGTCAATTTGGATTATTCTGTAGCCATGACCTTTACGTAGTGCTTGTATTATTTCGTCCATTATTATATTATAGAGAAGTGGGCTTAACGAGTCACCCTGTCTGACTCCGCTTTGTACTGGTATACGGTGTGTTAGTTTTCCATTTATCTTTGCCTGTATTCGATTATGGAAGTAGATGTTTTCTTCGATGGTTTGTATAATATTGATTGGTATGTTTCTTTTATATAGGTGTAAGACGTCTTCGACTTGGACGCGATCGAAAGCCTTTGTCAGGTCTATAAAACGTAGATATGCTGGTTTATTGTACTCGATGGCCTTTTCTGTGATTTGTCTTAGTACAAATACAGCGTCTACGCAGGATCTTCCGGATCTGAATGTTTGTTGTTCATCTGATAAAGTTGTTAGTTTATTGATTTTGTTGGTTGGGAATTTTGTGGTAAGCTTAAGTGCGGTATTCAGTAGATTTATACCTCTATATTTGTTTGGGACTTCTTTATCTCCTTTCTTAAACATTGGTATCATTATGCTGTTCTTCCATGCGTCTGGTATCTCTAGGGTTATACTTTCTCCACCGTGTTTTAGAAGCTCGTTGGTTATTTCGTCTGCTCCCGGTGACTTTCTATTTTTGAGTGAATTTATGGCTATTTCTACTTCCTGAAAACTTATTTCTATTTCGTGTCTTAATTCAGGTACGTTATTGTGTTGATTATTATTTTCCTCTGCTTTAAACAATTTCATCAGGTATCTTTCCCATTCGTTTGCTGGTGTGTTATTGCATTCATTTAATTCTGCCATTTCTGCCATAGTTATTTTTAAATAATATGTAAATTATAATTTCGTTCTTTACATAGTCTAAATCCCTGCTGAAATCACCAAAAATATCTCAACAAGAATTTCTCCTTCATCTATTGTACTTGTAAGAGTATCACAACAGGAATAAATTGCTGTATGGGTAAATTTGTTATACTGGAAACCATGTTGGTCACTAACAATCACAATCACATGATTTAGCTGTAAAAGTCTCTATAAACAACTGTATGTAAAGATTTTTGAAAATACTAAAGTACTAGGACGGTATTTACTTATTGTTTTGGGTTACCAGTTTTTATATAATCTCTAAAATCGCCATTTAAAAACAATAAATTAATTAACTAAACATGTTAATGGCAATATTATAAAAGAAACAAAAAACTTTTTTGTTCCGTTTTTTTTTTAGTAAAAACTCAGGGATTTCCTGCAAGTCTTGAGATTTTTAGTTTTTGGTTTAAAAATTCATTTAATTCTAATGATACGGATAAAGAAGAAGGTGTTCATTAAAAACAGTATTATTACAAACGAATGTACAGTCAGCTTTTTTGGGATACTCGCAATTGTTTCTAATGGAGCATTTTAAAATAAACAGGTCAAAGTTATTAGCTATTTGTAATGAATCTGTAATTAAGTTACTCCCTTTTGACAGAATTATGTTACTTTAATTTGTTTACATTTTGAAAAATCAGATATAATTTTCCAAGTACTTTTAGAATGATTATATGTGTATATTATAGTTTGGTAATGGCATTTTTGGGTTGAATTTATAAGCTTCTGATGATCTCGTTTTTTCTGTTTGTATTAATGGCACAGCTCAGGAAATGCATTAGATAATGCACAAATTTTTCAGATGATAATGTGGTTGGTTGTCTCTCCTCATTATTCACTCATTTATTACTATTCGGTTTAGACTTTTTATTCATAATAGTAAAGTTAATGTAAAAATGAACGTAAAAATAATTAAAACAGAATTAAAAGCAATAAATTTTCTATCTAAAGTATCATATATTTTATTCCAGTTCTCTCTGGATATATCATGTATAGATTTATTTATATTAATGTCAATAAAAGTTCTTTTTTGATAGAAAACACTTGACTCACTGTCCCAAAATTAAACTCAATCAGTACTGTTTGATGGTCGGACACGTTATTGCCGTTTACACAAGTAATAGTCTAGGCGCCAGGTTGGGGAAAGGTGAGTCTGTATCCACTTTTATGTCCCCTTGGCAATATAACAATGTTCGTGAAATACAATTGCAAAATAGGCATTTGATGGGGCTTTTCCAAGTACAACTCAAGTGTTACCAAATAGCACTTAGCACTTTACACCTTTTACAAATTTTCTTTTCTATTTTGAACACTTTTGATCTAAATTTTAAACCATTTTTAATCCTGTGTATTGATCATATCCCATGGAATAAATTATAAAATCAAAAATTTAACTTAAACTAAAATGAAAATCCTGTACCCAACCGAATTTGACTTCGTTTGGGAGGAGCTCGATACAAAATCTGTGTTTATAAAAAGAAAATAAATAATAGATAGTAGACAGTAGGCGACATCTCTGGCTCTATCTGTCTCAGAGGAAATTCCACTATTTTTCTTGTCCACTCATCCATCATTATATTATTATTTTAGATACAAAATTACCTTAAAAGCGTCTCGAACCTTACAACTCCTCGCCAGTTCTTTATATTTAAAGATATTAACATTCTTTGGACATATAATACATGCCGATATGTGGAGACTAGTAATTCAAGTAAAACCTGAGGAAAAAAGAAGTGGAGGACGATCACCAACCAGATGGACTGATACGATTCAAAAAATAGCAATACGATATCTAAAACAAACGCAACATTCACAATAACTACGCATCTGTTTATAGATTGGAAAAAAGGACTACAATGCTCTTCTCACCCAACGCATAGTTATTTTTATCTATATTAGAGATCCTTGAACGCTTAAAAATCCTCAAATTTTTTGAAATTTGATTTGATTTACAAACAGTAACTTTTATTCGACCCTGTATAAAGTTTGGATTCGCTTGTTGCAATTTTATATACGTAGAAATGTTTTTTATAAACATCTCAAAATCTCCTGGTAGAAGTACTTGGGTGAGAATAAAATGGTAGTTCTGTTGGGACAGAATATACAAAATTTAAAAATAAAATTTTATTTAGCCCAAATTGCCTTGTGTTTAATGCTTCCTCTTACTACTACTACTAAGGATTTCCACAGTTTTCACTGTCTTCCTTCACTCAACCGTTTTCTCCAATTTTCCCTGTCATTCCAGTCTCCATCTCGCAGGGTTCTTTTCTCCATAGCCTCGTCGATTTCATCTCTGAATGACCTTCGGGGTCTTCCTCTCTTTCTTCTTCCCATCGGGCTCCATTCTGTGATTTTGTTTATCCAGCGTCCTCTGTCCGCTCTTCTGACGTGGCCGTACCAGGATAGTCTCTTCTCCTCTATATAGTCGATTATGTCTGATTGCACTCCCATTCTCCGCTTAATCTCTGCGTTTTCAATTCTGTCTCTTTTTGTAAGTCTACAGCTTCTCCTCAGGAACTCCATTTCTACTGCTCTTATTCTACCTCTATTTCTCTTGTTTATTGTCCAGTTTTCGGACCCATATGTCAGGATACTTCTTGTCAGGGTGTTATATATTCTCTTTTTTGTATTTTTCGTAATGTTCTTATCCCACAACACTGAGTTTAGTTGTCTTATACAGTTTCTTGTTTGTCTCAGTCTGTTGTTTATATCTTCTTCTGTTGTTCTCTGGTTCGATATTATGGTTCCTAAATACTTGAATTTATCTGTTCCATTTATTTGTCTTCCCTCGTCTATCTCTAGGTTTCCTAGGTTTTCTGTTGTTAGGTATTCGGTTTTCTCTAAGTTTATTTCCATTCCGTTGTTTTTATATTCTTCTTCTAGTTTTCTGAGCATAAAGCTGAGATCTTCTTCATCTTGTGCGATGACTACTTGATCGTCGGCAAAACTTAAGGTGTATAGGTATTCGTCTCTTACTGGTATGCCCATTCCTTCGCACTTTCTCCTCCATGGTTTGAGTGTCTTTTCCAAGAATATTTTTAGAGTAGGGGACGTAGCACAGCCTTGTAGAAGTCCTTTTGTCGTCTTAAATGTATTGTAGGCTTTATTTCCACATTTAATAGCTACTTTGTTTTCTTTGTATAGTGCTTTAACTGCTTTTATTAGTGTTTGTCGGATTCCGAGATCATTCATTGCTTCCCATAATTTGACTCTAGGTATTGAGTCATATGCTTTCTTTAGATCAACAAAGGCCAGATGGACCGGTCTACCTTTTGCCATTTTCTTCTCTATCAGTTGTTCTAATGTGTACGTATGATCTAGGCATGATTTTCCTACTGTGAACCCTGCTTGGTCTTTTCCAATTTTTCCTATTATTTCAGTTTCAGCAAAGGAAACTGCTTCCTCTTAACGAACTAAATAAGTCGATATGAAGAATTATCGTTTTCAAACTGTATTTTTCGGAATTTAATTTATCTGATTGGTTAAAAAGAGATCACACGATATTAATCTCACATCATTTCGTACCAGGTATGTTTTTTATTTTCCATAAGTTATTTTTGTAACAATTTATGGTGTAAAAAACACTAAGGTCCTTTTCTCTCTGCTTGATGACAGAAGGAAAAATACACATCTTTAAATATGTAATACCTTTGTCTATATTTAGATTAATGAATGCATGGATTTATGGATTGTCGACGATATTCAGATATCTATTTTGATTTTTATTATTTAAATAGTTCTGTAGAAAAACATTCGCATAAAGTGTCTTTTATTGACTCTTCAAATTGTCGCACATGTCTGAAAACTTCTACTGTTACTATTTCCCATCACAAAAATTAGTACAACTTTATCAACTTATTTTCTATAGATTACTGTTATTTAATAGTATTACCGCTAACAAGTTAAGGACCTTAAAAGCTTATAAGCAGGAATAATAAGCCATAAATGAAACTTCTATGGTTGAATTACTCCATCTTCTATTACCGCTACTGATTAATTGGAACAATAAACTAATTGAAATCACGGCAGTCCAATACAAATGCGTTCCGGACCGTTCCATTCGTCCGTCAGATTTTCCTTTCCCAATAATCCCGATTAGGTGCGTTTTCCCAGCTTTCCCATTACGCTCTCCAATGGGGATAGAAACTGAATTAATTAAGGAGACTGTTCATGTCTAATCAAGAAGCTGTTTTGCAGAATAGACGAATACGACAGCATGTTTAGACTGCATCGGTCAGGGCTGCTTTTAAACGGCACGGTTTTTAAACAGTTATAATTCATTTAAAGTTGATTCGAGAGTAGATTTATATAAAAATCCAGAATATATCAAATAAAAAAATAACTTTATAGGTTTTACAACCTCTTTCGCACCTATCCTTGAGAAGGAAAGTTCCGGCATAGTCAACGCCAGGGAAACAGGAGGGAAATGAAGGTATATACTCGAAGATTAGCCATCATAGTATTATGGGATGAAGGATTTACTTTAAAACAAATTATGTAACTGCGCACAATAGCCTTAGAAGTATTTCTACCGTGAATCGGCCAGTATTTTTCTCGAATGAAATGAAGGAGATGCTGAGGACTACAGTGCATTGAATTCACATGAATATTCCGAAATAATAGTTTACATATACTGTCTTAAATATATACAAGTGACAGCAACGTTTGCTAGATGTAACTGTTATACACACACACATACACACACATAAGATTTCTGAAAGTTTTGGCGGTTAGTACAATTAAACCTAGAGCTAAGATTAATACTATTACAGGAATTAATATTAAACTCAACAGTTCTGGATTGAACTGGACTATCATTGCATCTAGCTTTCGACATCCTCTTTGATGTCTTCTTCAGGGCTTCCGAGGTCTCAGTCTTTCAAGCCCCCAGATACTACTAAAATGATCAATAACCAATGCATTATTGTAATACAGTTACCTTTTTTAGTATAGATACCTTGCTCTCAAGGCGACAATGAATGTGGAAGAATTGTACTATTTAACACAGTGGAGTTATGTAATGTAAACATAGCAAGGAAATAAAGAAGGAAAAAATAAGGGGTAGTTAGCCTAGAAAAGAGTAATAATTATTTAAGTAATTAGTATATATTCCAAATTGAATAAAGAACAAATAATTCATAGTTAGTTAGTAACATAGTTAATGTATACAGTTTTCATTAAACAAAGATTGAAAACTCGACCTAGTTTAAGTGTATTACACGAGTCTCAAATATCAGGTCGCCAAGGTTGTTTAAAAGAAAAAAAACACGTTTAGAAACATAGACCTTTGCTGGAAAATAACACGGGGACTCAGTCAGCAAAAAAAAAAATAAAAAACTCGACTTTGGTACTACGATCGGAAATTGAGAAGCACGGGCTCATAAAAAACGAACGAAGCGGGCCAGACAAGGGCAGTAAGAAGGAGGCACTTGGGAGTGCTCCACGCAAGAAGCACGGGCGACCAAGACAATACGCAGCCAGTGAGCGCGCTATTGTAACTCGACGGGGTAGTGTGACGTAATAGTGCCGGTAGCTGAAAATTCGAAAGTTCGTGATAGCGCGCCGTACTTCAACTGACTGATCTTGAATTCCTGTAGGACTGAAGACGTATTCATTAGCTAGAGCCTAAATACGCGAAGGTAACTAAGATCTATATACTAACCCAAGGAATATATAATAATACGGATTGTCCACCCTTTAATTCCTTACTTTGTCTCTTCTCGTCTCCCTTCGCGCCTGATCGAATCATTATTGGTCATAACTGATATCTTGTTATCTTAGTTGTAGTATACAGTCTATTTAATACATTGTAAACTCGAAGTTTGGTTTTATTGTTCTTCCCGGCCGTTACAGGTAGATAATAGAAGAGATACACATTTTTCGCTTATGCAGTTCTCCGGCTTCTAAAGCAAGCCCATAGACTCACTCTTTACAGGACCTGAGACCTAGAAGTCCTTAATCTCCTTTCTCCCAAATCTCCCTACCCTCTTGTAAATCCGCGCGGGCGAAACCAGTCAGTCCAGACTAGTGGGACCAGTAAGCCTTGCCCCGCTCGCAGGGATAAGTATACCCTAAGAATTGTAGACGCATCCAAGGATATTGAGACAGGCGTCTTCTACAATGATGACAGCAGCATTCATTAGAATGGTGACAGTAGGGTTTCCGCGAATATTATAATCGGTTTTCCAATTATTTACAGCGGATCCCCCCCCCAATTGTAACGGTGGTGACAGCGATTCATTAGAGTTAGCGTGAAGTTAATGTTTTTTGCTTCATCCTGATCGTAAGTGTAGAAAATGTAGAATAATACCAAAAAATAAACAATTCAAATGATCTTATCATCACATCTGTAAAGAGTTTCACATATATTCAATAGATGAAACAATTTTCATGTTGGGGTCTAAGTTTATGTTGTTTGATTTTTGTGGTATTTTCTCAGAAAATATTTAAACAACTCACACGCCACAAACAAATACTTTCTGAGTAATATTAGGAAATAATCTCCATACATTTCCATTAAATACTCCAAAAGGCCGCAACTGAAAATATACCCAACCTTCGCACTCTTCCCTTCGGTTGTGGGTGGAAATCGGATCCGTACCTGTTTTGCTCGACGATGTGTACTTAAGTTGCGTTCATCAGTCAAAATGCTTTTAAATTAATTACATCTCTCTTATTCGACAGAATTTTCAATTAGTCTGAAAGTTATCCCGTGATACTTGCCGAAGCTGAAGTTGAATCTAACGCTGGAACGAGAATCGTTCTGTTTGTTTCTGTTTGTGATCTTTCATTGTGTCTATTAATGCTCTAAAAAGTCATTTTAGCTTCTTTACTTTGCTGGAAAATCTGGGGGGCTTTGAAAATTTCAATTAAATCCAAAGTTGGCGGAGATAATGTAGGTTTTTAATCCAGGTAATTCCTTGTTTAAACATTCGGAAGCTACGGGTGATCGATGGAACCACGTTCAAAAGCTGTATGCTACTTCCATTCAACAAATTCAAATAAATATTAAGACATGAGTTCTATTAAAGATAGCTAAAGGATTGAATTCAAAAAAACAAAAAATAAACGAGGACACACAAACAAGTACACCCGAAATCACAGAAAAAGATAAAACAAGTTGCAGCATAATCAACACAGATCTAATGCCCAATATAATACGGAAAGAACAATATCCGACATGCATTGGATGACTCCTAAATCTATGGCAGCAGTGTTGGCAATAACTTTTATAGCAATTAGTTCAAAGACTGTACCGTGCTTAAATACATAATATTAAAAATGATATATATGCAACAGAGAATAAACAAATGGACTGATTCGTTAATCCATTGTGATTTAAAAATGTAACAAAAAGGATCACGATATAATTATCAGCACATATAACACGGAAAATTTAATGAATATAATGACATCGTTATGATACCTCGTTTAGGCAGAGTGCCTCTTTAAGGAGTGGAAGCTTCCTTGCTGGTAGGAACAAACATTTGTGTCCGTGAAACTCATTGATTTGAAGATGAATGCAAAAATACAACAAAAGAAAAAAATGACCCGACGAACTAGAACAACTGTAGAGAATTACCAGACAAAGAGAAGAGAAGAAAAGAGGATAAACAAAAGAAAAAAACGAAACCACCTAAATAAGGAACTAATATATATATATATATATATATATATATATATATATATATATATATTCGGTTTTTTATAACGTCTTACGACGTTGTCCAACTCCCAAACGCCACTGTATTCTGTCTTGAGTTAGGTCTTCGTCCAGATTTCGAGCGCTAATCGCTTTCCTAACTCCCAGGTTCCAGCTCTGTGGTGGTCTTCCTCGTTTCCTCTTCTCTGGGGGTTGCCACATCATCGTTTTTTTAGGCAATCTTTCGTCCCCCATTCGGCTCACATACCCATACCATATGAGCTGTTTTCTCTCAATATCCTCAACTATAGTGCCCTCTATACCCATTTGTTGTTTTATCACTTCATTCCGTATTCTGTTGGCTCTTCATATTCTCATCGATCTTCTGATGGCATCCATTTCCGTGGCTTCGACCTTTTTCTTATATTTTTCGGTTATTCTCCATGTCTCAGATCCATAAAGTAGGCTAGTTTTAACCATTATCTCATAGATGATCCATTTTATTTTCTTTGATATTTCTTAACTCCATAGAACTCCGTTCAAACATGCTATAGCTCTTCGTGCTTGTACAATTCGATGTTCTATTTCTCGTTCGTCTTTTCCACTACGGTCGAAGATGACGCCCAGGTATTTATATTCGTTGCATGGATTTATTTTTTGATTGTCATCGATATCGAGTTGTTCTGCTTCAGCTCCAATTGAGAGGTATTTTGTCTTTTCTAAATTGATATTTAATCCCCATTTCTGGTATTCTTCAATTAGTTTTCTAAGCATGTATTCCATGTCATCTTTGTCATTTAAAATTACCACCTGATCATCTGCAAACTGTAAAGTATATATGTAATCCTGATCGTTCAATTGTACACCCATTCCTTTGACTTTCCTTTTCCATTGTTTCAGAGCTGCAAAGATATAAATCTTAAATGGAGTCGGAGAGATACAACATCCTTGTCTGAGACCCTTAGTAACTGCAAATTTTTCAGCTAAGAGGTTTCCGAATTTCATTTGGGAGTTTGAACCATAATATAGATCTTTGAGAGCACTAACCAATGTTTGATGTATGTTTGATGTGCCGAGGACTTCCCATAGTTTATTTAGCGGGACTGTGTCATATGCCTTCTCAAGATCTACAAAAGTCATATGTAACTCTCTATTTGTCACAATTTTCTTTTCTATAATTTGTTTAAGACAGAAGATGTTATCTGTACATGAACGACCTGCTCTAACTCCTCCTTGTTCTTCGTCTTCAGACGATTGATAATCTTCCTCTATCAGGTCCCGTAGTATTCGACCGTATAGTCGACTCATTGAGCTTGTGACCGATATCCCTCTATAGTTTTTACAATTTCTCCTATCACCTTTTTTATATATTGGGGTCATATATGCTGTTTTCCATTCATCTGGTGTTGGATGTCCATTAATATATTCGTTAAATATCACCGTGATCATTCTGTGTAATTTCTCTGAGCCATTCTTTATTAATTCCGTAGTTACTCCCTCTGGTCCACTTGCTTTTCCATTCTTCATCCCTGCTATAGCTTTTTGAACTATGTTGATATCTATGGTAATATGCTCTCCCAGAATTTCGATTCTTGATGAATTCATATCTTCTTTAAATTCCTCTCTGTTCTCATTTAATAGATGTTTGTAATAATGTGTCCAATCCTCGGGATTTATGGGATTTAGAATCACTTTCTCGTTAGTCGGCTTCTTAACAGAGTTTATAAACTTCCACGCCTCAGTGCATTGTCGTCCTCCAATATAAGATTCTATCTCTCTGCACCTTCTATCCCATATCTCATTTTTGGAGGTCATAATTATCTTTCTAGTTTTCTTCTTCATTTCATTGTATCGGTCTTTGTCTGCGTCATCTTTTGTATTCAACCACTTATGGTATATTCTTTTCTTTTCTGTTACCGCATTTTCGACGTCTTCATTCCACCAAAGCTTGTTACTAATTTTATTTTGTTTGATTCCTAAGACCTCCTGTGCTGTTTGATGAATACTTGATATTATGTTCTCATATATACATTTGGTATTTGTTAGTGTTTCGTCAAGTTTGGAGTCCATTCGAGTCTTATATAGGAACTAAAATAGATATAGAAAACAGCAGAGAGAGTTAACATCAACAGAAAATACTCCAAGGCAACCACAACACAATGAAGAAGTCAGAATGGCGACCTATTAAAAACAAGGAAAGATGTATTGAATAGATGAGTGGAATACTTTAACCAGGCACTACATATAGAGGAAGAAGAAGAAAACTTGAAAGACGAAAGAGATAAGATAAGGGAAATAGATGAGAGGAAAGAAGAACCACCAGAGATTCTTGAAGTTAAAGATGCAGTTAAAAAACTAGCCAGAAGCAAATCACCCGGAATAGATAATCTCATAGCTGACCAATATAAAGAAGGTGACCATAATACTATAATGGCATTACAGCAGTTTATAAAAGAAATATGGACACAGAAATCCCTTCCCAATGATTGAAATATTGGAATACTTTGCACCATAGACAAAAAAGAAGATATCTTTGAATGCTATAGCCACAGAGGAATTACGCTTTTAAATGCAGCGTATAAAATATTTTTCACAGTACTATGTCACCGTATGGCACCATATGCAGAACGGAAAGTAGGAAAATACCAGGCTGGTTTCAGAATAGGTACAGAATAAGGTTCCCTGATAACACCAATGAAGACATGAGAAATATGGGAACACGTGGTTGCCGGAGAAAGGCGATGGATAGGGACGACTGGAGATAAATGCTTGAGGAGGTTAGGACTCACGCAAGGTTGTAAAGCCAGAATGATGATGATGATGATGAGCTCTCTTGCCAGGAAGTGAATTGGCAAAGAGCAAACATTAGTTTACAAATGTAATTACAGTGGATGTAAAGAGATTAGGGAGTCGAATGGGTTGCTAAGAAGCAGTAGTCAGAATTGTTAGTGAAGGAAGATTGTTAGTCATGCCATCAGGAAGGGTACCTTCATATATAACCAGCTACATATATATAGAAACGGCTCTTTTGATTGAGCATTTTGGCTTGCAGCTTGTTAGTACCGAAGTAGTGTTGCTTCTAGGGTTTTGAAGCACTCATCAGCAAGTTCGTTTTCAGACAAGTTTCGCGCCGGAAGGAACCTTCCTTTGGAGCGCCTGGTGAGTATATGTCTAAGGCGATGGCAAGATGATTGGACGACCTCTTTTGCTCTATGGTGTGTAGGACGTATCTCTTGCCGAGAGAGCGGATCATGCTCTCTGTCGACGACAACCCATTTTGTATTTGAACGGTCCGCCACTGCAGCCCAGCCAGCCGGCTTGTCGGTACAGACGACAGATGACAGAATTCATTCAATCACCAGCCGTTGAGAAGCATAGAACTATTTGTTATTGTTTTCATATTTTTGTGCAAATTCATAAATAAATGCAGTATTTTAGACTATTAATTAATTTCAATGAATACAGTCCACTACAACAATAAACATTGGTCCATTCGACCCGATATTTGTGATAAAATCAGTGCTAAAAGTGATTCACAGTTAACGGTCAAGTGAAAGAACACGTGGGATTGCCGAACAATATACAGCCAAAAATACCGGTGAGTTCCCATCTGATTCCTATACCTATTTATACTGTTTTTGTTTGTGTAAGTTGCATAAAACTATTTACAATCTATATATCTATTTAAATTCAATTCGAATCTATTTGATTAATAAACAATGTCGGACGAACACTTAAAAAGATTAATTAGAAAACGTGCCGGTCATAAGGCTTCATTTACAATTTTCTCCAAATTTCTAGAGTCTATTAAATGCAAATTAGAATTACATGATGTTGAAAAAATCGAACTAAGCGACAGAATAAATAAACTAGAAAATACATTTTTAGAAATTAAAATTATCCAATCAGAAATAGAAGAATTGGCAGACGATCCCGAACCACACTTTGTGATAAGGGAAGAACTTGAAAACAATTTTTATTCACTATCGGCTAATGCCAAAGCATTGTTAAATAAATTCATTTCAGATATTGATGATAAAAAGTCGGTGACAAGCGAGCATACAAACAATAACACTTCTATTTCTGACGGGGCTTATCGTTTACAAGGTGTAAAACTGCCAACAATACAAATTCCAAAGTTCGACGGCACATACGAATTTTGGCTAGAATTTCGAGACACTTTTGAGTCACTCATTCATACAAATGATAGTATTACAAATATTCAGAAGTATCATTATCTTCGGGCATCATTACAAGGAAATGCCGCCGCAGTCATAAAACCTATCGAATTTTCCGCAAACGGGTACAATTTGGCATGGGACTCTGTATGTGATCGATACAATAATAAAAAACTCTTAATACACAATCATATTAAAGCTTTATTTTCATTGGAATCTATTCACAAAGAATCTTTTGTAAAATTTCGTAAATTAGTAGATGATTTTTCAAAACATTTAAAGTCACTTCAACAATTAAATCAGCCGTGTGAACAATGGGATGCCTTACTTATATTCATTATAACATCAAAACTAGACGAAACTACTATTAGGGAATGGGAAAAGCATATTGCTACTCAAACGGAACTACCAACTTTATCCGATCTAAAAGGATTTTTAAAATCAAGAGCAGATTTTCTAGAGGCAATTGAAATGAACATTGAAACAAAAAATAAAAGTAAGGAGAACAGGACGACTAGGGGATTCTTAGCAACAAAAACAAACTATACATGCGTCTCTTGTCAAGGCGACCATAGCATTTACACTTGCGAAACATTTTTAAATTATCCAATAAACGAAAGGTGGAATTTTATTAGATCAAAATCATTGTGTACAAACTGCTTGCGATCGGGTCACTCCAATAAACAGTGCAAACTCGGGCCATGTCGCAAGTGCAAAGCACGTCACAACTCACTTTTACACAATAATACAAATGATAGGAGCATCATCATAAGCCAAAATAATTCGGGCACGTTCAATAGAAATTCGAATATATCCAATAGCAGTATTAATACAAATCCATCACAAAGTACAAGTGAGCCAATAAATCCAGTAACAAGTAACAATACATTTTGTGGTAACAGCATGCTTTCTTGTTCTGATACAGGCTATGTTTTTCTCTCAACAGCAATCTTAAGTGTTAAAGATATGAATGGTAAAATGCAAAGGGCTCGTGCACTATTGGATTGCGGGTCTCAATCTTCATTTATCACAACAAACATGTGTAACAAACTAGGAATCAAACCACAAGATGTCAGCTTAAATCTTTTGGGCATAGGCAACAAACTATCAACTATTACAGGTCAATGTCAGTTGGAGATTTGCACATCTAATAATAAATTTGTAAAAATAATCAACTGTTTTGTATTGCCAAAAATAACAAATATTCTTCCTCATACAAACATTGATGTAAGCGCTATAAACATTCCTAATACAATTCGGTTAGCAGATCCTAATTTTGGCAATGCTGGATCTATTGACATTCTTATCGGCGCAGATATTTTTTGGCATTTGATTTGTAAAGGTCGCATATCTTTAGATCAAGGTCCTATTTTAACAGAAACAATATTTGGGTGGATAATTTCTGGCCCGCTGGGATCGGTTCCCCACAATACAATATCTTGCAATCTTAGCACAAATCTGGAACTAACTAAACTTCTTCAGCAATTTTGGGAAGTAGAGGAATTGCCAAATACTCCTCATCTATCTGAAGAAGAGCAATTGTGCGAGGACAATTTTCAAAAAACTACTACACGTGATCCAAATGGTAGATTCATAGTTATGATGCCATTAAAACAATATCCGCATGTGTTGGGTGATTCAAGGATACAAGCTGAAAGAAGATTTCATCATCTAGAAAAAAGATTAGCACAAAACAATCCTCTTCGCGAACAATATATACAATTCATGCGCGAATATCAGGAGCTAAACCACATGTCGTTAGCAGATATCTCTGAAAACTCTACTGTCGACTACTACATGCCACATCATGGTGTCCTAAAGGAGGACAGTCTTACAACAAAACTTCGTGTCGTGTTTGACGCATCTTCACCAACAAGCAACGGGTTATCATTAAACAATATTCAATGCGTCGGACCCAGTATACAACAAGATCTATTCTCAATTCTCATCCGATTCAGAAAACACAAATTCATCATAAGCTCAGACGTAACCAAAATGTACAGGCAGGTGTTAATTCATCCCAGCCAACGCAGTCTTCAAAAAATAGTCTGGAGGGAAAGTCCTTCAGATCCATTACAACATTTTGCTTTAAATACGGTTACTTATGGCCAAGCATCAGCTAGTTTTCTTGCTATCCGATGCCTTTTCGAGTTAGCTAACGAATGCCAATTGTCGCAGCCAGAAATCGCGAAGATATTACGTCAGGATTTCTACGTAGATGACTTGTTAACCGGTGCGGATACTATTACTGAAGCTTCGAACATTTGCCGTGAAGTCTTACGTATTTTACTTACAGGTTGTTTTCCACTCAGAAAATGGATTTCAAATGACCCAAGAGTTTTAGAAAGGGTAAATAATCAAGATGATTCCTTTGGAATTCTAAACCTCTCTAAAGATGGAGTCACAAAAACTTTAGGACTTATTTGGTCATCCCAACGTGATTTACTATTATACAATGTACAATATAACAATTACAAGGAAACTTGTACCAAAAGAGATGTTCTTTCTTTAATTGCAAGAATATACGATCCACTAGGCTTAGTAGGTCCTTGTATCATACTTGCGAAGATTCTAATGCAAAGGCTATGGACTGAAAAACTGAATTGGGATGAAAAATTAAGCGGTTCATCACTAAATACTTGGAATAGATTGAAAAATGATCTTGCCAATCTGAAACAATTAAGTATACCACGTCATGCAGTGTGCAATAATGCTAAAGATATAGAAATACACGGTTTTTCGGACGCATCACAACAAGCCTACGGTGCTTGTATCTATTTAAGAAGTACTGATGACAAGGGAAATATCTCGGTTAAAATTCTATGTGCTAAATCAAAGGTTGCCCCTATCAAAACTCTAAGCATTCCACGCCTAGAGCTTTGCGCAGCTGTATTACTTTCACGTCTTTTAACTAAGGTAATTGAATCCATTAATATAGACCTCAATAAATGTTATTTATGGTCAGATTCCACAATAACCCTTGCTTGGATCAATACTTCTCCTAACAATCTTCAAACCTTCGTAGCTAACAGAGTCTCCGAAATTCAGGTCTTAACAAAGTCCTATACATGGAAGTATGTACCCACACAAGATAATCCTGCAGACCATCTATCAAGGGGATTATCTCCTTCTCAAATACTAAATTCTTCACTATGGTGGGACGGTCCGTCATGGTTGTCTTTAAGGGAAGAATTTTGGCCCCTTTTAAATCCAAAGGTAGACATTCTACCCGAAATAAAATCTCAAACTATTCTCAATTTTGTTTCCTATTCTCAGCAAGAACAATGGTTTCCATTCAAGGCCTTTTCACAATATTCGCGTTTACTGCGCGCATTTGCATACATCCTTAGATTTAAAAATAATTTATTAACACCCAAAATTCTTAGAGAGTGTGGCTCTCTAACATTAACCAATATTAATGACGCTCGTCGTTATTTATTGAAGATCATACAACTACACTCTTTTCGCGAAGAGTATGATCAGCTGTCAAAACAAAAAAGCGTTAGTTCCAACAGCAAGCTCTTCTCTTTAAACCCATTTATTGACCAGGATGGTTTAATACGTGTTGGTGGTCGCTTGGCTAACTCGGATTTTCTATATGACAAAAAACATCCCATTGTCTTGGATTCAAAACATCATTTCACGATATTATTTTTCCGTCATGAACACCTGCGTCTATATCATGCAGGCCCTCAGCTGCTTCTATCTACTATTCGGGAGACATATTGGCCTATATCAGGCAGAAACCTATCTAGGTTGACTGTTAAACAATGTACTACTTGTTTACGATTTAATCCTAAACCTATACAACCAATCATGGGTGATTTACCACGTGACCGATTACTGTACACATTTCCCTTTGCCATCACTGGTATTGACTACGCCGGTCCGTTTTTGTATAAAAATAAGGGCAGAGGTGCCAAATTAAATAAATGCTATATTTCATTATTCATATGTTTTGCTACAAAGGCGATTCATCTTGAGCTCGTAACCGATTTGAGCACTCAAACATTCATGCTTGCCTTGCGCCGCTTTATCGCTCGTAGAGGAAAGCCAGCCAAATTGTACTCAGATAATGGTAGAAACTTCGTAGGTGCCATGTCTGAACTTAAAAGATTTTTAAAAATTAACAATGCACACATACAAGATTCATGTACACATGAGGGTATTGAATGGCATTTAATTCCGCCATATTCTCCACATTTCGGGGGACTCTGGGAATCCGGAGTAAAATCTTGTAAATTTCACTTAAAACGTTCACTTAAAAATACAAATCTTACATTTGAGGAGTTTGCAACAATACTATCACAAATAGAAGCAGTACTCAACTCCAGACCTTTGTGTCCTATTAGTCATGATCCTAATGATTTAACACCACTCTGTCCCGCTCATTTCCTCATCGGTAGAATGCCAACGCTAGCTCCAGAACCAGATCTACTCCAAGAGATTCCACAACGACTCAATAGATTTCAACGCATCCAACAAATTTTCCAAAGTTTCTGGAAGAGATGGTCTTCCGAATACGTCGTCGAGCTACAGAGACGTTCTAAGTGGCAAATATCCAAGGGAGAATTAGTAGAAGGAACTTTAGTCCTTATCAAAGATGACTGTCTGCCACCAGCAAAGTGGAAACTAGGCAGAATAACTCACATACATGACGGATCGCAGAATACCGCTAGAGTTGCAAAAATAAAGACTCAAGAAGGTATCATCACGAGGTCATTCTCCAAAATATGTCCTCTCCTTCCATTAAATTGAAAGATTCAGGATCTTTCAAGGCCGGGAGTATGTCGACGACAACCCATTTTGTATTTGAACGGTCCGCCACTGCAGCCCAGCCAGCCGGCTTGTCGGTACAGACGACAGATGACAGAATTCATTCAATCACCAGCCGTTGAGAAGCATAGAACTATTTGTTATTGTTTTCATATTTTTGTGCAAATTCATAAATAAATGCAGTATTTTAGACTATTAATTAATTTCAATGAATACAGTCCACTACAACAATAAACACTCTCTATTGTGGCAATATCAGATATTTGATGGCATTGACTTGGCGGTTGCTAAGCGAGGCGTAAGGAACCGCCCTGTACTCAACAATTCTTCCTTATATAAGTTTTGTATGTGTGGTAGAATCAAGATAGCCCGCACGACATTTTTAAAAATGAAGTCATTCTTGTGTAATGATAACTTGCAACTTCAACTTCGAAAGCGCATGGTTAAATGCTACATTTGGTCAGTCCTCTTATACGGTGTTGAAGCATGGATATTAAAAATATCCACCATTAATCGTCTGTAGGCCTTTGCATGTGGCTGCACAGATGTATACTAAAAATTTCGTGGACGGCTATGCTGACAAATGTGGCAGTCCTTGAGAGAGCAAATGCTGCTCGCGAGCTGCTTGATAACATCAAATGTAGAAAGATGGCCTATTTTGGACACGTATTAAGGGGAGACCGATATAATATTCTTCAACTTATTATGATGGGTAAAATCGAAGGACGCAGAGGAATTGGTAGAAAGCAGGCCTCTTGGTTGAAGAATATCAGGGAGTGGACAGGAATGAGGAAAGCAGAGCAACTCTTTAGAATAGCTCAAGACAGAGACAGTTTCGCCATGTTAATCGCCAACGTCAAGGGGACTTGATAGGGCACGTCAAAAAGAAGATGTGTGCAGGAGAGTTTTGTGTTGGGTGCTGCCCTATTTGCCAGATAGTGCTCCTAGGAGTTAAGCCCTCTTTCTCACCCAGTTTAGAATAAGATTTGGTTCAGTGTCCCGGTTGAGGTTCTTCTGAAATTGAACGCCCAAATAGAACACCGACCTTTGGAATGGAAGTCTATCTCCGTAGAGTTCTATCGGAATGACCTTATCTTCATATCGGTGGCTGAATGTTGACCATGTATGCAGCCAATTACACGGGTGGCTCCATATTTAGCTGAAGTGAAACTCGATCGCCAATCATAACAAAACATGAGATAGTTGAGGATAAGACTACATGGATTTACTTAGACCAACATTGAACTGATATTGTATTTATTTTCGCTTAAACCGAAGACCGACTTTAAACGCCCTTATAACAAGTCTTGAGACACACACTTGTCGAACTTCAACTGCGTACTGATTCAGTGGAAAATGATTTTAAACCTTCTTCCAATGTTCATTTTGAGGGTTAGAGTAAGGATTCTTAATTTCGAAAGGATTGAACATGTGTCTCCGTTTAGGATCTTGTGATCCTTTTCAGGTTTGCTTTGAATGTTGTGTTCGTTCAGAGTATTTACTATACAATAATAAACAAAAGAAGAAAAATCAAATATTTCATGTAAAGATCACGGTATTTTTATTGAAAAGATGTTTTCACAAGAAAGAAGTTTAAATGCTCAGTTTAATTAGTAATTAATGTGGTACTTACGTTCCCAAGTGCATCCATACAACTCGACTCGCATGCAGACAGTTCTCGGATGCTCGCTGTAAGGTATGAAGCGTACTTTACTGGCGATGAAAGGAAGTTCCAGTCGTTGGCGTACGACCAAGTAGGTGTTGCTGTTTCCAGTGAGTACCTGTAACAAAAAACTTCAACTTAGACGTCCATAATACTTTTCTAACGCTTTTAGCTATTTTATAATCTATTCCAGAAGTTAGACAAAACTTTTTTTGACGAATATTCATGATAAATGGTGGGGACACTATTGTCTAAGTACTTTAACTCCTCTGCTATCAAATGCAACTTCAATTTACGATTGCTCAAAACAAGTACCTATGTTGTTAAAATAAAAAAAATATATAAATTTGAGTGACGAGAGCGTCCAACATCATTTGCGAGCGTACGATTGTGTATAAGGTGAGCAGACCACATTTTCTGAAGAACTTGAAATAAATATAGATCATTATTCAACTATATCCAGCTTTTTATTCTAGTCGTGGTTTTCCCGTGTTTATCAATTTCATCTGGAATTCTTCCGCATTATTTACCCTTAGCTGTTTTGTTTGGATATGTGTAGTTTTACCCTTAAGTTTATTTTTTGCAGCGTATGCTCTGATGCACCGTATGCTCCCGGTTATATATAGCTTTTACTTTGATTACTGAAGTTTTTCATCTTTTCGACACGAGTTTGTAGTCGATTTGAACTTTGTGTTCTTTATTTCGACTAGTCAACGTTGAGAGCCTTCTTTGGTAGTGTTTATGAAGTATCACTAGATTTTTTTCACCGCCAAACTGTAGAAGTTCTCCTCTGTTGCTTATAATGCCCAAGCTAAATAACCTGGCAATATCTCTCAAATATGATTCTTCTTCTTTCTTCTTATATGTAGGCTTTAAAGCATGTTTCTTCTTTAATATTAGCCTCCTAAATTGTTTAAATTATCGCACCATCTTTTTTTGGTCTGTCAATACTTCTTCTTCCATTTGGTGACTTTTTTTGTGCTATCTATCCTATCCTCTGCCATTCTACTAATGTGTTCGTGCTACTCCTGTTTCCGTTTTGTCACCCATCCATTTATGTCTTTTATATTGCATGCTCTCTATTCACAGTGTTAATTTTTTGTTCTTCTTACCAATTGCTTTGTTTCATTCGTATTCTTCTATGGTTGTCTCGGGATTCTCGAATATTTGATGTTTTGTAATTCGTGTAGGCCTCTCGTTTCTCTTTACATTTCTCTTTTATTTCTTTTCTGAACCATGGCGTATTGTTGTTGTTTCTTTTGTTCCGTATGACTTTGCGTTTTCCTAGAGAATTGGTTGCTGCTTCTTCAATGTCTGTTTTTAATTTCCTTGCCCACAGCCGGTCCCGAGACCGGATAAAAGAGGAGGGTTGATGTGCCAGGTGAGCATCCTACCCATTGTAAAAGAAAACAAGGCTCAAAGAACAGATATAAAAATTCAAATATGGTTGGTTTTCAGTATTTTTCCACCTTTGCGTTCAAGTCTCCAATAATATATAATGGCTCCTTTTGTTAGATTTTCTTCAAGAGTTTTTTTTATCTCATATCAACTGATATATAGCGATATTTTGTTGTTAATTAGAAGGGCTACTCCATTATATCCTATGTTTTTAAATCCTGATGTGTAGATAGTGCGGTTTTTTGTTTTAAAATATCCTTGACCTCGCCAGTGTATTGATTCAGTACTTACATAGCTGCTGCCCTATACCATGTCCTCAGTTGATCCACGGGTTGGGTATATTTGGTTATACCTTATTTGCACTTGTCCTACATACCTGCAGGAATATTTTTTATTAGCCAATGGGTCGTACCGTGTCGGTATTGAGGATATTCTTGCTCAGTTCTTCTTCTGTGAAGTTTTAAACGGCCCCTACTGAATTCAACAATCTTCCTCATAAGTATATAGATCTAAAGGAATTACGTTCATTAAAAGATAAAAGAAATGACCAAAGAGACGGTTAAATGGTGTGCAAGAGGATCTAACAAATATCAAGGTCAAGGATCGACACCTGACTTTAACGAGGCAACTAAAACAAATATAGAAAGATGTATTATTTCTAGTTTATTATGTGCCCATAATATTGCCAATCACAGGTATAATAAGAGACTTGTCTATACAAACAATACACCCTTATACAGCCAATAACACTGTGCAACAATTAAAATTTAACAAGAATTAAAATTTATTTGATAAAAAAGGCACAGATGAAATTTTTTTCGCATCATTGGCGATAGGTTGCCGCACCAATGGACATTGTTATTTTGCATTTAATTTAAACATTGCGTTTTATTTGTAAAATTTATTTCAGCGAAAAATTGTTTTCCTATACAATCATATATGATTTGTTAACATTCTCTATTTGTTTTTGCATATTAAATGAAAAATAATAACACAATTCACCGTTGAATTTAATCAAATATACTATTTTTTAGTAGTCGACATTGGCAGGGGAAATATTTTATTAAATAGTCTTCATATTAACTAAATGTAATATTAATGTTGTTTAAAAAGTACTTTTTGTTATAATGATGTCATTTGATATGGGCTTTGGTGAACTTTTCAACATTTACAAAATCCATGTATTTATATGCAACATAATATTATATAAAATATTTAGAGGTTTTTTATATTTTTCATAGAGTGAATAAAACATTGAATAATTTATTCAACAATGTCCTCAAATTTCAGTAATATAAATGTTATATCTAGTTTCATTAAATAGAAAATTATTTACATGGAAGATACACTTATGCTTAATGATAAAGGAAATGCTTAGACTACAAAAGTTGTATAAATATGGAGTTTTACATATAAAAATACAATAACTTATAGAGTCGGCTATAATATCGTTGGAACATCGTAATGTGTGTGGCAGCATTTACGTTTCCAAGTGAATTATTACAAATTACAGTTGGTTATTGTTTGAGTTTAACCATCATTTTTATAGCAGCTTAAACAGAAAAAATTTCTATTGCCAGTGGTGTTTTTATTTCGACATAAAGTGCATCAGAGACTCCGTATTTTGGATCATCTACAGATTGCAAGGTCAGTCTTCTTATTTTGTTTATGTCTATTTACGGCGATTTACTCCCACTGCTGCTCTGCTGCTTCCACCATGTCGACCTGCGCTAACTGTTCAAAGTCAATCGATGATCGAGATTCATCAAAACAACTTCAATGTGAAGCCTGTAAACAGAACATGCATCTAGCTTGCATTGATCTACAAGTCGAAGATCGCGTTACCCTACGTGGAATTAAAATTATTTGCAACAACTGCTGCTCTAATATCGAAAGTTTTGCTAATTTAAAGACGCTCTTAAGAGATCTAAAAGAGGGTCTTCAATCAAAAATTGATCTAATAGATCAAAAAGCTAATGATATCAGTGAAAGACTTACAGATCGAAAAAAACTTATGCGAAAGCAATATTTCACATTCTTTCCAAACTGTAAAGAGCATTTGGAAGAAATGAAGGACTTTGGATGATTATTTTAAACCAATTTGGATTGAATTGAAAAACTTATAGAAGAATTTGACAATCGATTTCGTGACTTCAGGAAAATTGAAGAAAATATTTCACTGTTTAGTCAGCCGGTCACTATCTGTGTTGAAAATGTAAGACCTGACCTTTAACTAGAACTGTGTGATTTGCAGTCATATCCTTTTTACCAGGGAAGACCTGAAAGAAGATTGGTATTTTTTAAATTACTAGCGGAAGATCATTATTTCAATTTAAGAAAATTTGATGTTAGAAAGGGGTTCCATGCTGAGAAGCACGTACCTTTGTGAACACAGCTTTTCAAACATGAAATTTATAAAATCCAAATACAGATGTTCGCTCTCCAATACATAACTTTCTCAGTTGCTTGGTTTGTCAACAACAAATATTGAAATTAATATATATATATATATATATATATATATATATATATATATATATATATATATATATATATATATATATATATATATATATATATATATATATATATATATATATTGTTATGATGTCTTGTTTGTTTGAATGATGAGCAATGAGTATTTTTAATAATATAGGGTTTTTATCGCGGTTCTCAAAGAATTAGTTTGTAAGTATTTTTTTAAATTATCTTTATTATAACTATTATGAAACACACATATATATCTAACCTAGCCAATGTAAATTTAAAATAAACTATCTTTAAATTGATATTCTTATAAAACTAATTAAATTCTATAGACAATGTAAAATTTAAACAAACTATCTTCAAAATTGAAATTGTTATGACACTAACTAAATTATATTAACAAAATTTTGTACCTTTCTTTCACTGAATGCCTAAATGAACTGTTTTCCACTATATAGATTCTAATCACCACTGACTGTCTTCGTACTTCGGTTATCCTTGTTTTTGTGAAATTACTTTTTCCAATTATCAGCTTCTACCAATTTAAGATATATTTTTCTTCACCAGCATTTATAAACCACCAAGCAAACCAGCAAAACAGCATTTATATTTATTCTTCTTTTCAATATACCAATATCCAATTATTATAAGTTGATTTATACTAATCTCCAATCATAATATAATTTTAATTTCTTCCAATATCCATCCAATATTCTTTTAATATACTTTTTTAATCTTCAATAATTATTTGTGTATAATTATAAATGTGCATTAAAATATATGCATAATTTTTAATCTTCATTTAACTCACTATATTAAACAATTGGACTATTTGTAACTGAATGGACTGGACCTACTTTCTTACTAAAACTTTTCTGACTGCACTATCTTGAAAATTCTGAACAATTGACTTCACTAACTTAATGAGTCTATCTTCTACTAACTTTCATAATAAACTGGCCATCTTGAATCCAAATCACGGGTATTTATATCTTTTTGGATGTTCTAGAATCATCTGGTAAGATATCATGTTCGATTTAGTTCTATTTCTTCTATATGGATGTTCTCGAAAAAAGTATCTCTTCGATCCACCGACATAATCATTATTCCAGAATGTTCCAACATAAACAAAGATCAAATTCTGCATTCTGGAGAATTCGTTAATGTTCTATTGATAATTTTGTTGACATTTAGGCTTTTCAGATCAGACTAAACATTTAAATTAGTAACTATATATAAATTAAACATTTTAAACTAACATTATTATTATAACCCCACTTTATATTCCTAAAAATTCTTAATTTCTGTCAGTCACTTACTGTATAGTTGGTTGCCTATGCACATGGCTCACTTAAATATATTTACAACATTAAAATACAACTTTTTACAATTATTATATGCTAATTTCTTAAAAATGCCCTCACATAAATAATTTTTATTAAATTCTCTAGTATATAACTTATTAAAATAACCAAATATCTAATATTATCTAATGTGTAACTTATAAATTAATTTTTTAAATAATATCATTTCAATATATATATATATATATATATATATATATATATATATATATATATATATATATATATATATATATACATATTGTGATGATGTATTATTTGTGAATGATGAGCAATGAGTGTTTTTAATAATAAATATATAGGGTTTTTATCGCGGTTCTCAAAGAATTAGTTTGTAAGCACTTTTTTAAATTATCTTTATTATATCTATTATGAAACACACATATATATCTAACATAACCAATGTAAAATTTAAAATAAACTATCTTTAAATTAAAATTCTTATGAAACTAATTAAATTATATAGATAATGTAAATTTTAAACAAACTATCTATAAAATTGAAATAATTGTGACACTAACTAAATTATATTAACAAAATTTTGTACCTTTCTGTCACTGAATGCCTAAATGAACTGTTTTCCACTATATAGATTTTATTCACCACTCAATGTCTTCGTTCTCAGCCTCGGTTATCCTTGTTTTTTTGAAATTCCGTTTTCCTATTATCAGCTTCCACCAATTTAAAATATTTTTCTTCTTAATAGCATTTATATTTATTCTTCTTTTCAATATACCAATATCCAATCACCAAATATATTATATAATTTTAATTTTCAATTAATACTTCTTCCATTATCCAATCACCATTTATACATAACATAATTTTTAATCTTCAATAATATTTTCTTTATACTGTTTCTTAATCTTCATTTAACTCACTATATTGAACATCTGTACCTTCTGACTGAGTATCTTGAAACTTACTGAACAACTAACTGTAACTAACTTTCTTACTAACTCTAACTAACTTTCTTACTAACTGGACTGGCCATTTTGAATCCAAATCACCGAGTATTTATACCTTTTCAATCTTCCAGACCCATCTGGCAAGAAATCATATTCGATTTGTTCCATTTCCTCCATATTTGAATTTTCTGGAATAGTCCATTTCGCAAACAGGCTATCCTCCGTGATCTAGAGAATTCTTTACTTTTCTATCGAGAATTTTATCGACATTTAGGCCTTTCAGATCAGAATATAAACTTAAATCAGTAACTATATGTAAACTAAACATTTTAAACTAACATTCTAACTAAACTTCACATTCGCAGTTATTATTTTTCTGTCTGTCACTTAAATGTATAGTTGGTTGCCTATGCACATGGCTCACTTAAATATATTTACAATATTATAATTATTAAAATAAAACTTTTTACACTTATTATATGCTAATTTCTTAAGAATACCCTCATATAAATAATTTTTATAAAATTCTCTAGTATATAACTTATTAAAATAACCAAATACTTTTTATATCTAATATTATCTAGTATATAACTTATAAAATATTTTCAATCACTATTTTTCCCAATCCTATATAAAATATCATTTCAATATATTATATAATTGGTGAAAATCAGCATCCACAAACTTTTCACCAAATTTAGGAATTTATATAAATGGATATCCAAATATATGTACACCAGGTTTTTTCATTATTATAAATTATTTACCAAGTCGTATATGATGCGACCCTCACATTCTTTTTTCTTATATGGTGGCCCCCAAACTACTTCAATAAAAGATAAAGGGTTCAAAAGCTAAGCGATTTTACCATTTCAAAAACTGAATTCCTAAATTCAAATTTATAAAAGATCTCTGGTTCTAATAAACGAAATTTAATGTTTTCTTTTAATTTGGGGTAGCTTGTGGCATAGATCATAAGAATGCGTATAGTTAATTTGTGAATTGTTTATTTAACCGAAAAATTTGTTTAAACGATTTAAAATAAATATTAATTTTGCAAAATTTTACTTTTTCTTTATTATAATTAGTAAAAAAGATTATGAAATAATAAGCAACTTATTTATGTATTGTAGTTATAAATAATATTTTTTAACAACAATTTTACTTAGTCAAACACAAAGTCTCCAGACCAACCATAACACTTCAATATTGATAAATATTAAATTGTTTCCTTTGCATCCGTACTACGAAATAGACCAAATTATGATGTAAGAAATTAACGCCGGACGCCGAAGAGGCAGAGGGCGCGAATTGTTAAATTTGTGAGCTTTTTTAATTAAAAGGAAATAATTACGGTTGATGGCATTCGGATAATGGTTGTTGGAGACGTTGACTGATGAAAATTACTGCAAAGTTTTCAACCGACAAAAACTTTTTTCATTTTTTCTTTCATTGAATCGGCGAAAGTGATTGAAAATGTTACTTTGGGGGGAAGTAGGAAACGAAGGGATATACTATTAAGAGTTCGTGTATTCTTTGACTAACTTGAAAGATTAATATAGTATTGTTGTGTTTCTTAAGGTGATTGATTGGTTGTTTATGATGAAATGCGTGATTTAGTTGGCAATTTGGAGTTTTTTCATTAAACGGATTTTAGAAATTAATAAAACTTGACGAAAAGTAGATCAGTAATATTAGTTCTTACATCTTTTTCAATTCATCAATATTTTAGAGGAACTATTTTTAAATAAACAATCAACTTGATTGGTTTAATATTGCAAAACTTATCTTTAATCGACAAATTTCCTTTGTATTTATAAAACTCAACAATTTGACTTTCAATACGACCCCGATACACCCGAACTTTACGCCATTCTCTCAAAAATTTGATTTATCTGTTGAAAAGGGCCACCGTGCGAGAATCCCTTCCACACCCTCAACGGCCCTTCACCATTATTTCGAGCATCTGTCAGCTTATATGAATATCCCTTTTCACTCAACCTCCTAAATTTCTACATTCTCAACTCTATTTTTTCCATGATCCTTCACCTGACTCCAGGTCAGGCCTGTACATCATATTTATTATTGTGTTTGTTTTAAAATGAATTGCATTCAAAATTGTCGAACTATAAAACAGTTTGTATAATCAAAACTACTATTAACACAGTACTACATTTTCAATATAAACGCAGCTTCTTTAAAGTTGTTTTAGTACTGTACCCTATGGAATCCTTATTATTAAGACATGCAGTCAAGAAAGATCGCAACCACGTCGTACAGTTCCATATAATCTCATTAATTAAAACAGGAAAATGTTCATTAACGGGGCCTAGAAACACCACCTTCATCTTGTGTGTCTATTATAAAAGACAAAGGTAGTTTTAAGTATAAATCTTGAGACAAGGAATCCAATCTAGATCTTAGTTTTTATAAATGACAGATAAATAAATGAATAAATATCCTAATTACAAGCAATTCTGGAAGACTTTTCAAAATCCAACACCAATATGCCTTTTTTAAGATGCGAATTCAGATCACCTTAGTAAACTCACTCTCTAGATGGAATTATTCCCGTTTCCAAGATTATATTTTCAATTTTTTGGGAGGATTTTGCAGATGTTACAGCAAACTTTTACAGCGGAACTATGTTAAAAAACCAGGGTCCAACTGCTGTCCCAGTAATGAGGGTTGCTTACAATAAAGTATTGATGTTTCCATGGAACTTAGTCCTTGTAATTAACAAATTATATGGATATTTCACAAAATGGCGCTTTACTGAGGTACGTAGTTTTCATCTCAACAACCAAAAGGCAAAAAAAAATTAGAGGTCAAAATGAAGAACGTAGCACTACCCTACCAACCCTACCCAATATATCTGGTAGTTGCCTTATACACGACTTTGTCGTTTAAAAAAAAACACCTACAAATCACTGCGTTTTACAACTAAATCAAAAATAAGTCTTGGTACTGAGTTGGAAAATAATTTTGCTTTGAAATATGTTTGATAAAATGGACAAAAACTACGGAAAGTTTAGATTTAAAGCACTCGAAGAGAAATGCATGAGTCTTACTAAAAAAGTTTGGCTCAAGGCTCGATATCCAGAGAAAACTTCATCAGCTAGCCCTAATCAAATAGTTAGTTGCTCGAATAGGTGTCATGTATCAATAATAAATAGGTACTAAGAGCCACGATACCTAAGGACTTTACTAAAGCAATAAAAACCGGACCAAACTTGTTGAAATTGACCATTAAAAAAACGCTCGTTACTCAAACCACTTTTTCTGTAGGAATCATCTTCAGTGGCTACCTACCAAAGTGGCAAAGTGGTACACTACCAGTGGCTTCAAAACTTACCCTATATGACACATGGTCGTAAAATCAATAACCTATATACCGGTGGAATAAGGGCCAAATATTCATTAAAAATGCGTCCCCTCAAATTATATAAAATACAAAGACTTTCTTGTCTTGGAATTAAAAGGGCTTTCACGATAACGAAGATAATACTGCAACACCCTCCTCTGTACATCGTTATAAGGGACCAAAATGCCATATTATAGAATAGGAAAAATACTGAGCAATGTAATGGTTGAGTTAAAACATAGAAACTGTATAAATAGTTCGTTCACAGCTCGTAAACAGCTCCAAATATACGTTTCCAGACAAGTATCTGACCATGAGTGGGATAAAGAAAATGAATTTAAAACTACAGAATGAAGGTGCAGGAATTTACAGTTTTAAATGTAACAACTTTTTTGAGATTATCAGGTGACTCCAAAAACATATGTAGACCTGTACAAGCTGATATAGAGTTTTAAAATTCTGTAATGGATATCATTGACTAAAAAGAAGTTGTACTTTAAGCCAAATTTTTAAAAAATTGGATCATTTTACAATATGCTTTCGATTGTAATGTAACGGCATTTACCTTAAAATGCATAGGAGCAAAATGTCACTTGTCAAAATGTTCAATGTGTTTTAAATGTATTAATTTTTTTGGAATCCTGAGAAAACTAATAAATATATTTGAAAAATTTAAACGCAGAATGAAAGATTACATTATTAATGAGGACGGAAAGTCCCTGAAAACTTCTAAAATGTTTATTTTATTAAGCTACAGGGGTAAAAAGAAAAGAAAAAATTTAGTGTGACTTTTAATTTCAAATATCTCATTCAAAAGAAACTGTTTGGTTATTCTAAGTGACTTTCGTCCCTAGGTAATAATGCAATCTTTCATTCTGCGTTTAAATTTTTCAAAAATACTTATTAGTTTTTTTAAAATTAGAAAAAAATGAATACATTTAAAACTCATTGAGCATTTTGACAGACGACGTTTTGCTCCTATACCCCTAAGTAGAAATATTAATTTTTATTTATTTCCACCATGGATTTTGTAGCAAGAACATTCATGAATACTCCACTATTTTTTATTATTCACAGGATCTTTAAATAATTACTTTTCCAAACTACAAGCCTATCCGGTCCTGAGTTAAGTATATCTTTGGCGCTATCCTCCGCCATATCCATATTCCTCTTAAAGTGACACATGTCATCAGTTGGGAAACACAAGGAAAACACGCAAACTTACAATCATCTGAGTATTCCGCACAACCGCTTCATCTACTAGAGCGCCATCTATCGTTTATCATACTTAACGTCATTTGTCAGCGTTATCTTGAAGGTGTCTTGCGATGTTGCTTGCTCACTACACGTCTTATTCGCGCGAAGTGGCAGTGTATCGATTTTTCGTGTATATTCGATTTGGTAATGTATATACAATATTCGACAGTTTTAATATATTACTAAGGCAGTTTTTCTCTTAACCCAATGATTTTTCTTCTGCTAGATTCTTAGTGAATTTTTTAAACTGTTCTTCTAAAAAATGTCGAAAGATCTAAAACATATTGTGGATTCCCAAATAATATATTTTTTTTAATTATAAAAATTATTGTTGAAAAGAATTTCTTGGAATCAATTAGCTTTTTCGTTTATTTGTTGATTCGTTACAAACAATGAAGATGTTCAAGAACTTACAATCTGATATTGTTAGTGATGTGTAATTATGACAATTTTGGTAGGAAATACTAAAAGAGATTTGAACAAAAACTGGAACAGTGGAGACAAGCTCTTGTGGAAAAAGAGAAGAGTTTATGAGAGTCTAAATCTATAAATTTAGTATACATTTTTAAGTCAAATTCTCCACGTTTTTCGATAATTTATTTGTGATGAAATTTGTTTATATTCTAAGAATAAAACACTGAAAACTTTTGTTCTCAACATTTTCACAAAATTTATTTTAAATTATGATCACTACAGCTGTTTCGGCCAGAGCGCCTTTCTCAACTGATATATTTTTGGTATAATTTAAATTTAGAATTTAAAGTGTTGAGAACAAAACTTTTCAACGTTTTATTGTTGGAAAAAATGAATTTCCATTAAATAGCGGTCGAATCCATCACTTAGTTTACATATTGGATTCAAATAGACTTTCGTAGGTCTAAAAGACGGTCTAAAATTTCGCATATTAAACGTCGGATCGAAAAACTGAAAAACACGTCAATATTTTTCAAGAATCTATCGAACGGCATAAAACGCGACGCCCCTGACATACCCCCTGAAGTGGGAAGGGGCCAACTTTAAAATCATCAAAGGGAACCTCAATTTTTTATTATCGTACCATTAAAATTGTACGAAATAATTGTTATCAATATTAACTGTCAACTGTCAATAATATTTAGCCATTCTAAAACCTTTATAGTTTCTGTTTCTGTTAAAGTTTTAAGTTTATTGCAAGAATCACTATTGTTCAGTATGACAGTATAGTCAGCAAAGCAAATAGTCTTTCCATTTGCTGCTAGATCATTTATCTTCCTCTTCCTATGTCGTCCCCATTAACGGAGGTTGGCGACCACCTTTCTAAAAATTTCTGTGTTTTTTGCAACGTGGAATAATTCGTCTACAGTCATGTTTGTCCAATCTCGAATATTTCGCAGCCATGACTTCCTCTTTCTACCTATTCCCTTTTTGCCATCGACTCTACCCTGCTTTCCATTTGCTGCTAGATCATTTATCTTCCTCTTCCTATGCCGTCCCCATTAACGGAGCTTGGCGACCACCTTTCTAAAAATTTCTGTGTCTTTTGCAACGTGGAATAATTCGTCTACAGTCGTGTTTGTCCAATCTCGAATATTTCGCAGCCATGACTTCCTCTTTCTACCTATTCCCTTTTTGCCATCGACTCTACCCTGCATGATGACCTGCAGAAGACTATATTTAGCATTCCTCAGTATGTGTCCAAGGTATGCAGTCTTGCGTACTTTTATTATTCTCAACAATTTTTTGTCTCGACCCATCCTGCTCAGCACTTCCTCATTGGTGACCCAGGCAGTCCATGGAATTCTCAACATTCTCCAGTATATTTAAGGTTCAAAGGCTTCAAGCTTCAATTTGCGCTTTTAACGTCCATGTTTCTACCCCGTACAATAGTTGGGACCAGACGTAACATTTAACAAACCTCAGTCTCAGCGCAGTATTCAGATTTTTGTCACAGAACAATTGCTTGAATTTTAAGAACGCTGCCCTTGCCATTTCTATTCGTACTCTGATCTCTGGGTCTGGATCTAATTCTGTGTTGATGTAAGCTCTCAGATATTTATATTTTGTTACTCTCTCTAATTGCTGTCCACCAAGGGTTAGTTGTTCATTATTTATTGATACTATCATAAATTTGGTCTTATCTGTGTTAATGTCAAGTCCCATTTGAATGCATTCACTATTTATTGCATCTAGTAAAGTTTGTAGTTCTTCTATACTCTCAGCCATAATTACCGTGTCATCTGCAAATCTCATGGTATTTACGATTTCTCCACCAATTCTTATTCCCTCTTTTCTTTCCCATAAGGCTTGTCTGAATATGACCTGTGAGTACACGTTGAAAAGCGTCAGAGACAAGATGCATCCTTGCCTGACCCCTCTCGCAATCGGTATATTATTTGTTTCCATATCGTTCACCTTTACTACTGCTTTCTGGTTCCAGTATATAATAAACGCCTTAATTCGCCTTAACAAACTCAATGTCTTTTTTGTCTAAATTGATGTTTTTTAATTCATGTATTAACTTCATATGCTGCACTCGATCAAAGGCCTTCCTAAAGTGTAGGAAGCATACATATGCACTCTTGTTATATTCCCGACATTTCTGCAAGAGTACCGTCAACGCAAACAATGCCTCTCTTGTACCCCTGCCTCCTCTGAAGCCAAATTGCGTTTGATCTATCTGCTCCTCATATTTCTTATAAATTCGGTTTTGAACAATTTTCAAGAGAATCTTTAAAGGGTGGCACATTAGGCTTATCAATCTATAGTCATTACATGATTTGGGATTGTTGTTTTTTGGTACAGGCAAAAATATCGAATTAAGCCATTCCTCCGGGACGTTGCCCTCTACATATATGGGGTTGAAAATTTGGGTGTCTCTTTATATTACCGTCATCTAAGGCTTTTAACAGTTCAACTGGAATTTGATCAGGACCCGGTACTTTTCCTTGTTTTGCATTATGTAGGGCATTATTTATTTCTGAGGGTAAAATTTGTAGGTATTGTCCTTCTTCACCTATATCTTGTTCACTTTCCCTCTCGTCATGGAACAGATGGATTATATATTGTTCCCATACTTCCTTTATTTTGCTCTCTTCAGTATGTATTCCTCCATTATTATCTCTTGTTATGAGTGTTCTTCTTTGTCTGGTGTTGCCTATAAGTTCTTTCATTTTTTATGTAAGTTTGAGGTGTCATGTTTGTTGCTGAGTTCTTTCAGTTCCTGGCATTTCTTGTTCATCCATTCCTCCTTAGCCTTTCTGATTTCATATTTGATTTTATTCTTGATGGTTTTATATTTATTTTCATCTTTATTTTTGTATTTTTTTTCCAGTTATTAGCTCAACTATTTCCGGTGTCATCCAATCTTTTTTAGTGGTTTACTCTTCTTCGCCTAGGACCTCTTTTCTAGCTTTTAGTATGCCCTTTTTTCATATCTGCCCATTCCACGCTTCCTTCAGTTAATTTATTTATCTCTGCGTTTAGTTGCTGTTGGCAGTTGTCGTCTTTTAGGTTTTTGATGTTTATTTTGGTGGTTTTAACTTTTTTCTCCGATTTTCTGAGTTTAATGTTAACATTTGCTAGTAATAGATTATGATCCGTATTTGCATCTACGCTTGGATAGGTTTTTGCACTTTATACTCCATTACGAAACCTTTTGTTAATCGTTAAAAATCTATTTGGTTTCTGATTATATTGTTGGTGTTATCTTTTGGAAAGGTTCACGTGTATAATCTTGAGGGTAGGTCGTAGTATGTATTTGTTATGACTAATTTTTTCTCCTGGCAGTACTGGACTACTCTATCACCTCTTTCGTTTCTTTTACCTAACCCAAAATTTCCTACTATATTTACAGTTTTTCCTTGACCGACTTTGGCATTCAAGTCGCCCATACTTATTTTTACCTCCTGCTTCTTTATGTTTTTTGTTAACAGCTCCGCGTAGAATTTTTCGACCTCTGAATCATACGTTCGTTAAAGGGAATGAAATTTGTCACAAACTCTTTTAAATTATTGTTGATAATAATACCAACACCATGACTGTGTTCTCCAGTGCTTTGCCTGAGTAGAATTTAGTATTATTATCCTTGGTGTAGTTTCTAGAATTTGGCCATCGAACTTCTGAAAGGCCCAATACTTGTATGTCTAATCTCTCCATTTCTAGCATGACTGTTGTTAATTTTCCTGCTTCATAAAGTGTTGAAACATAAAGATCATTGAAAACAGTAAAGGACCTAAAACAGTACCTTGAAGCACACCATACTCAATGATTTTTTCAGCACTTACTTTGTTATTAATTTTGACAATTTGCGATCTATTTTTTAAATAACTTTGAAATAGTAAGTACGGTATGCCTCTTATTCCAAGATCATCCAAAGCTTCTAACAACTGCTGATGACTAACAGTGTCAAATGCCTTAGCTAGATCCAAAAATATCGCTAAAGTAGGAGAGCCATTATCCAGCATCTTACATAAATAATCAGTAGCGGACGTTATAGCATCTAAAGTGGAATATCCCTTTAAAACCAAATTGGTTTGGATACAGCAGGTTAAATTTCGTAAAATATTGATTTACTCGTTCAGCTAAAGCATTTTCAAAAATTTTTGCAAGGCTGGTTATAAGTAATAGAGAGGCTTTTTTAAATATAGGTATAATTACAGCTTTTTTAAAAATGTCAGAACGTTTTAAATTGGTACCTTAAATATTTTAGATTCAAATTAAAAATTAGGGAAAATGATCAAAATTGTTATAAATACATAAGCATGAATAAGTAAAATAATTTTCGCGAGGAAAGTTAAGAATAATTAAAAATATTACCATTTTACTTCATACAAATATCTATAAGGGATCAAATATTAAAAAAATCCAAATAATTTGCATAATTGATGGTATTTTCGATTAAAGCTGGCCCTTTTGAGGCTCCTGTTTATTCAATTTCACGGATCCTTTGTCAACAAATCGGTCTTCGACAATCCGAAATCCCTCACTCACAAAAATTTGTCATGTAACGAAAGAACGTAATTCATATGGCAATCATTTTATTTACCTAGGCCTGAGGGCAATAAAAATGCCATGAAGGGGTATAAAACGTGAATCCACGTCACTCAAATTAGGTTCGACAGCTGTTACCCCAAATATAGGGACAAGCAGAATCCGCATTGCGGTCTCGCTCCAGACAGTTCTTCCCGATGTTTTTGCATAAAATGCACTTTTGCGACACCTGTGGTTTTGTTCTTTTTCCACCGTTTCTATCTATGTACAACATATTCCAGTATATTGAATTCTGGCCTGTGGATATTGGAGCAATTGATTTTGATCGAACGCCATTTAGAAGAGGAACGGTTTTTATTTTATTATTATTACTATTTTGGATATTATGCAAAAATACATACGTGTATATCCAAATATTATTGCATATAGTTTATAACATAACATAAACAATGCTTTTATTGTTTTAAACGTTATAATTTAAGACAAATTGTATATTGCATTAACAAATCTAAAAGTTCTAAATAAAACAAATACAAACCGATTATTGGAAGCAACGAATAGTCTACTGTAAACACCATTCCTAGACAAGGTCGTGTACATGTGTCCAGCATAGGTGTTGATATGAAAGCCGATGATCTTCTAAAATTCTTGGGTGAGACGGTACCCGATATTACTTTTAACTGCGTGGAATGACATAGAACTTACAAATACTCAACGTATAACGTATCTTTCCCTTTCAATAAAATTGATGAAGTCTACAGACCTAACATTTGGCCCAAAGAAGCTATAGTTAGGAGATTTAACTTCAAAAGAAATTTTCAGCGCATAAAGAAGACGGAGGAAGAAACCTAGAAGCTTTTAAAAACTTTTATCAAAATAAACTAGTTCGACAAACTACGGTAAGAATGTTTCATGTTAATTTGCAGTGTATTTCAAATAGGTAATATAAGTTTCATAAGTCGATATGATCAATGTTTTTCTTGCGGATCAACATTTATACAGTGTGTAAAAGCCAAATGGAATAAATTCATTATTTAGGTTACTGTACATATTTATAAAAAATCCCGAAACACGTCAAATTTAAATTATAACTTGACATTCTTTAACGTGAAAATGTAACCCCTACCTTCAACCCCCTTAGAATGACAGGTACAACCCCCAATTTTTAAAATAGAAAGTATAGGCTTGTGATATATCGTTTGAAAGGTCCTTTCATTCTCCATTCAAAAATGTTGTCGCTTTCAAGTTTATTAAGATTAATTAATATAAAATAAATTAAAATCATGTGGTTGCCGAAATTCGCTACAATACGATCAAAAACTAAAATGTAATGCAAAACGTAATAAAATGTAGAACACGAAAAAGATATATGAATGTTAATGAAGTAGATGTTCAAAATGTTCATCGCGAACGTCTTGGCAACATCCTAATCTCAAATAAAACTGTCTTCTAATATTGTTTAACATAACAAGCGTGATCGACCTAATCGCAAGCGTTATTCGTTCTTTTAAGTCATTTAAATCAGAAGGTTTAGTGTTGTACACATGGCTCTTCACATATCCCCATAAAAAGAAATCTAATAATGTAAGATCAGGTGATCGCGCTGGCCATTCAATCGATCCTCGCCTCCCTATCCACCGATTGGGAAATATTGTGTCGAGGTACTGCCGGACATTAAGTTGGTAATGTGGTGGTGCTCCATCCTGCTAAAACCATATCGTATTTGCTGGAACTTGAGGGTTTCCTGGATCAGAATATAAATTTGCCAACGTTGGAATGCCATCATTTTGAAGTAGTGCCAAATAATTGTGCCATTCAAGTTGCCCTCAATGAAAAAGGGACCAATGATATTGTTTCCTAGTCCCTGCCCAAACTACCTTTTGAGGGTATTGAGTGTGTTCTGCTCTCATCCAGTGAGGATTTTCCGTGGCCCAGTAGCGGCAATTTTGCCGATTAGCATGACCGTTAAATGAAAAAGTACACTCATCAGAAAACATAACGTCTTCTAATTGGATAATATTGTTATCCAACATGTCCACCATTTGCTCACAAGCCTATACTTTCTAGTTTAAAAATTGGGTGTTGTACCTATCATTCTAAGGGGGTTGAAGGTAGGGGTTGCATTTTCACGTTAAAGAATGTCAAGTTATAATTTAAATTTGACGTGTTTCGGGATTTTTTATAAATATGTACAGTAACCTTAATAATGAATTTGTTCCATTTGGCTTTTACACACTGTATGACGTCATATGTTTTTCGGGGCACTGGCAAAGTGAAGAAAATTTAAAATTAATTAGCATCTCCGGCTTTTCATTAGATAATTTTTTTGTATTTTAAAAAAGAAACAAGATGGAGTTATAGAGATAGGTAAAGATATAGATAAATTAAACCAGTAGCTTACCTTAAAAAAAATGAACACATATCAAGAATAAAAAAGCATTTTTTTTAGAATGTCTTGTAATTAAAAAAGCAATAAAATTTTAGCAATACTGGCTAATGGGACAAAAATTTGTGGTTATTATTGATCATGAGCCCCTTGAGGGAAGAGAATTTCGTACAAGACCAGATGAAGCATTAGGAGATATGACACATTTTCTTTTACAATTTGAATTCGACATTAAATATGAACCTGGAAAAGAAAATTTAAAAGCCGACTACCTTTCTTGAAATCCTACATTGAGAAACATAGAAAATACTAAAATATTTGTAAGAACAGTAAACCTAGTAACCGAAAAAAAAAACAAAACAATAATTGACAAATGATAGATAAAATGAGGGGATCAATTTTTAACCAAGATATCTTATATACTAAAACGCTAAGCCCTTTTCTTGTCCACCACTTTACTCAAAAACCATATCAGATAATTAAAATATTTTCTCGGAATATTATTAGTATTACGTATGAGATTGTCAAGATATACTTTTGGTACAAAAATTCACTTCCGGGTTTTGAGATGACCGGAAGTTAAAATTTACTTTAAGTTTAGACCCCACAATGTATATATGGATCGAAAGGTCTCGTCGAGACGAATCTAAATATGTACTTCCGGTTGCGATCCGACACCGGAAGTGACCCGAAACGCTCATAAAACGTCAAGATAGAGCAAATCTGACACCGGATTCGTGATCAGCATGCAAAATTAACTGCTAAATGATAACATTGTAACAAAAAACATTGTTTTCGACGAAATATTTCGTGATATTTAATACACTTTTTACTTGCATTATTATTGATGAATGTTATGTATATTCTTGCTTATATTGTTTGTATTGATCTCTTAATTTTTCTCGCAAAATAAAAATTTCATTTAAAAAACTCGATGTCGAGTTGGTCCACTAGTATTAGTAGTAGTAGCTAGTATAAATTAAGAAAGAATGAAAAAAAAATATCGACAGATTTTGGAATAGAGTTAATAATAAAAATTCAAAAATTCTATGGTCATATTTGTGCTGGAAAATTAACAAACAAAATTAAAAATTTATATCTGTTAAAAATTTACATCTGTACTTAAGATTCCAAACAAAGTTATTTAAAAAAATAGGAGTAGGATAGTTAAATCAGTTACAAATATACAGGGTCTTCCATAATACTGTACTTTTGCCAATATATCAAATATAAACCAAACAATATTTTTTAAAGCTATTATGTATTTCAGTAAATTCTGGAAATCACCTCAAGATAACCGGACCCTCAACGACTGGCCCCATAATCGATCCCCCCCATTCACACCGCCCATAAAGATCACAACTGTGAAACTTGCGAACCCTTGCGAGCCGAACTTAAAACATCTATTTTCGCGGAAGGCCGCCCAGTCAGTCCCGTTAATAAACCGAAAGGGATACTAATTGTTAACGGCCGTTTATGTGGAAGTTGGTGAACTGGAACCCTCAGTGGTCGATTATGTCGGACCGACTCTTCCCTCGGGGATACTTTGGCGGGATCCTACGGACGTTTCGTTTGGGCGAGATGCATCCGCACACAGATATTCGAGTTTGTCTAGGAAAGGAGAGTAAATATTTCGTAAAATAACTGGAAATTAAAGTAAGGGATGAATAGAAGATAACGCGCTTGAAGTAGACCTGAATTGTTTAAGGAATACCGAACAGATTATAGGTAGCTATTTGAAATTGTAATCGATTTGGAAAGAAATAAATAATATACCAGGGCTCTGTTTTGAGGTGAATGTGAGAGGTAGCATTCGGATTTTTGCAGAAATAGTTAGGTGATAACTTCAGTAATAGTAATTAAGGTGGGGGTAAGGTAAGGTATTGAGAAGTGGGGTAAGAGGCGGGGGTGGTTTTAGGAAGCAGCCAGAGGTAGGAATAGTAAACTTTTTTGCATGTCTCTTGGGGTCCCAAAATAAACATTCTCAGAAAAAATCAAGTTCTTCATATAATTTTTAAATGCTCAGTGATGGCTGAGCTGTGCCTGTGTAACGCCCGTACTCATTATCTGATCAATGCCTTTGTTTACGCTGAAAAACAAGATGCAATACCTAATTCAAAAAAGCTATCCATACCAACACTAAATGTTCTTTCCCTCACTGCACCAATAGTAAATTCCAATCGCAATGTAACTGGTGACAACTGGATTTCTTCACTAGAGCTTGTTGAAGAGTTACGCCGCTGTAAACTTACTTACGTTGGTACTATGCGGAAAAATAAAAGAGATTTGCCAACGGAGTTTTTACTGAATACTCAACGTCCGGTTTATTCATCTATTTTTGGATTTACTAAAGACGTGACCCTGGTGTCCTACGTACCGAAAAAAAACCGATCCGTTTGTCTAGTGTCCAGTCTCCATCATAACAACAAAGTATTGGAGACAGCTAAGAAACTACCGGATATTATAGACTTTTACAACATTACCAAAGTTGGGGTGGATGTCCTGGATCAAACTTGTGCCAACTACAAAGTAGGACGGCGTAGTAGAAGATGGCCACAAGCTATTTGGTTTCAGATCATGGATGTTGCTGGTGTTAATGGACATGTTTTATATAACGCTGCTAATCCAGAATCTGGGTTGACACGGCAAAAATTCTTGATTGATTTAGGTAAACAGCTAATACACAATTACTTAGTTAGGCGTGCTGTTATGGTAAATATTCCCAGATAATTGAGAGAACTTATTCGTCGAGTTGGCCACATCCCGGTAGACGACCAAAACCAGGCAAGGCAAAGAGCTCCTAAACGTGGGAGATGTTATATTTGCCCACGTAATGATAATAAACAATCACTTAGATGTAATAAGTGTGAAAAACATATATGTAAAAACCATTGTGTTACATCAAATTTTTGTAGTAGGTGTAATATTGAGTAGTTATCATCATGTTCATACTTGTTTGTTAAATTTTTTGTATATAATTAAATATTTCTCATTTGGTTTTTGATCCTTTATTTAAACATTATTTAATAAGAATTTATTACTTTTTGAAAATACACGTGTGTTTTTTCGTTATTTTTTTTGAGATTTTTTACTTGGAGTGGTTTTTTAAGTCAACTCCATATATTTCTTTCTAGCAGTAAGTGATATTATAATCATTAATATAATACTTTTTTATTATAATTTGCTTAATTTTTTGTTTATTTACACAAAAAAATCCAAAGGTCAAATATGACCCCGCCATATCTTATATGTATTTTTTTATTGCCATACCAGTTAAGGGTTAACACCCTGTATCTTTCTTAACATCAACATTTTATTAAAGCAAGTTGGCTTAAATTGTAATATATTAAAGTGCAGAATCTACGGTTTTTGTTTGTACAATTACTTAAGGACCACCCTGTATATCGTGTACATAGACATGACATAAAACATACATTTTTTTATATGTAACACTTAATTTTAATTAACTATAGGTCTTTGATATGTTTGTACAGCCTAATGTTTCAAAAGCAAGACCGATTTCCTTAAATTGAATTCCGAACAATTTCTAACCCCCAGTAAATTTAGATTTACAGACGGCCAACCAAACATTCCGGACCGGGAGTTCAAAGCCAGTCTCGCTTTGGGTCTAAGATATTCGAGCTCCCGGACTGTTTCACTCGATCTCTAATTAACTATATTGTATCGCCTTGGACGTACTTCAGTGTTTGTGCACCGGCACATATTACCGTTTCATCATGGCTCCCGCCCGCCTCCGCCGGTCGTCTCCACAGTCACCGACTCCAGCTCTAACTCCCTCTGCCCCCGAGGGAAATTTACCGTATGATGTTGCAGATAACACCGCGGAGCAACCACCGTATTCCCCGTCCTCGTTCGATATTATAGGAAGTGTATTTGTTCATTGTCGACTTCTTTTTATAACAGTATGTGTGGTTTTTCCGGGCACTTTTCCATCCTTCATCAAACTTATTTGTAGGCCAGTCCCTGGCACGACGGTATTTAAGGCTGGTGGCAGTTTTTATGTTGTTTATAATAATTTAACTCGGGAATAGACGCATCCCGGACAACACTTTTAGAAGAGATTGTAACGTTATAATTGTCACATGTTTGTTATTTTTCTTTTAATCCTCCATCACTCGCATCGTTAGAAAAAAATCTAAATTTTTAAATATTTCGCCATAATTTTCGAAATATTGCTTCTTTTGAGTTCTGCAACCAGGAATACTCCTATGAGGACTCGTATAAAACTGCGTTAAATAATGGTGGGAGTACCTATTATCTTATAGCCGACAGCAGTTGTTGTTAGTTCAAATCTAACACGCGAGCGATTGCGTTGGTCGGAGCGTTAAAAAAATCTAACTACGCGAGTGTTGGCGTGTGTTGATCTTTAGAGAGATCACTTAAAAAAAGTTATAATATTATCATAAAAGGTAAGATTTTTAGTGAAATACCTATAGATTGTTGAACATCCGTTATTATAAGCGCTGTTTTGGTTTATTGCAGGTAAATATGGACAAGAAAAGGGGAAAACCAGTTACTAAAATGGTATGAAGAGATAGACAGCGATGTGAAACCCCTAGATTCTAATAAGGAATTAAGTGATGTTCATTCTGAACACAGTATCCACAATACAGATTCTGAGCAGTCCACACAAGATCTACCCAGTGATCCTGAAAATGCCATGGAAGAAAGCGGCCAAGATGATGGTTATCCAAGATTTTATGGCAAAGATAAAACACCATGGTTAAAACATAAGAAATATTCCCAAAGGTAAGACCAAAGCTTGTAATATTGTTACGAACTTATCTGGGGTAAAAGCAAAAGCAAAAGGCGCCAAAACCATATTAGAATGCTGGAAATTGTTTTTCTCGGATGGTATGATCAATAATATTGTAAAATATACAAATCAAAAACTGGATATGATCAGAGTGTTTTATACTCGCCGTAGAGATTGTCCTGCTGTTGAATACGAGGAAATGCAAGCATTTATCGGAGTTTTGTTCCTTGCTGAAGTAAAGAGAGCGCAACATTTAAATACTGATGAACTCTGGAATTAAGATGGCACAGCTTCAGATATTTTTGCAGCTACTATATCCAAGAAAAGATTTCACCAAATAATTCAAGCTGTAAGATTTGACGACGACATTAAGAAGCAAAAAAATTCGGCAGTTGATAATCTTGCACCCAGTCGAGAAATATATAAAAAATGTTTGTCACTAACTGTTTATCTGCATACACTCCTGGATTCTATGTGACCATCGATGTAATGTTGGAAGCGTTCCGTGGTCGATGCAAATTTAGGCAGTATATAGTCAATAAGCCAGCGAAATAGGAAATCAAGATTTATGCCTTGGTGGACATTTATCACAAAAAATCTCGAAATTTACCCTGGCAAACAACCTGAAGGACCATGTCAACTACCCAACGATTCATCTAGTATCGTAAAAAGACTTATACGACCCATAAGTGGAACCGGTCGAAATGTAACTACGGATAATTATTTTTCCTCTGTACCCTTAGCCAACTCTTTATTAAACGATCATTGTTTGACAACGATAGGTACTTTGCGTAAAAACAAACAACAAATTCCCCCTGAGTTGACTAACGTAAAAGGAAGACCCCTATGTAGTAGAATGTTTGCATATGGTGACGATGGAAACAAGTGTATACTTGTATCATATGTTACGAAAAAAAGAATAAGAATGTATTTTACTTTCAACACTATACAGCGATGGTTTCGTTGACGAAAACACCAAAGAGCATACCATAAAGCCAGAGATTATTATTGATTACAACCTCACAAAAGGCGGAGTGGATGTTGTTGATAAAATAAAGGCAGAATACTCGGTGACTCGATTTAGCAATCGCTGGCCGTTTACTATTGTTTACAGTCTACTAAATATTTCAACTATAAACCGCCAAATAATTTACAACAATAACACTAATATTGTAACATCTCGAAGAAGCTATATTGCGTAGCTTGACAAGCAACTAATGTCCCATCTTCAATGGAGTTCCAATATCCCAAATCTGCGTTTTCAATTGAGACTCAGGATCCGAAATATAACCGGAGAAAAGCCATCAGTTTCTCAAGGGGCAACTGCAACTATAAAACCAAGATGCCTTGTAAGGAAGAACAGGTTTACCCAACATTATTGTACTAACTGTAAGTTGTCGATATGTAAAGAGCGCACTGGTGTAACAGATTTTACTTGCCACCATTGCCTAGAAGAGAAAGAAATCTTATTTTATGCGTAATGCGTACATTTTTTTTGGAATAAATCCCCTTATTTGTTTCGTTCTAGGGTAATGTGTATATTTTTTTAGTACGCTCGTAGTTTTTTTGCAGTTTTGTTTTAAAAAACTATAAGTTTATTGTTGTTTGTGAGTTAATAGCCAATAAACTTAACCAATAAGTACTAATGACTCATTTATTTGACCTATATCCATACCTTAGATAAAATCTTAACACGCGGGAGATGGTGTAATTTTTTGATGGAGGATTAATAATTTTTTTTTTAATTTCTTTCAATTTTACTCATTTAATAAGTTATTGATGAAAACGAAAAATTGAAAAACAAATGAAAACACATATATGTGATAACAAAACACTAGAATGCACCACAAAGATAAAAGTCGAAAGCTTACAAGATGACACCACAAGATACCTATTCTAACAAAAAATAACCGAAAAAAGCAGAAATATATATATCACAGAAAGTGATGGAGTGGAAGGAAGCTGGAAAAAAAATAAATCTAATATGGCGTCGGCCAAAGAGGTTCTTGGTGAAAGAAATATAAATAGACATAAATCGTTTCCAAGGCGAAAAACTTCATGGTTTTGTACAGAAGTAAAGGAAAAATGTAAATAAAAGAAAAAAGCTTACCTGAAATACATGTCAACCAAAACACAAGAGGCATACCAAAACTACAAGACAATTAGAAACGAAACACATGCACTTGTAAGAAAAATAAAAAATGATCACGGTGAAAGGTTTTCGAAAGAAATGGAACATGATTTTTACGGTCTGCAAAAGGAAATATGGCGCTTCATAAGAGGTCAAAGAACAAAGGTAAAGGAACTAATAGAACCAAAACACATAGAAAAGGATACGTAAATTGACTACCTAAAAAACCTATATACAGAAGAAGAACAAACGATGCTAGAACCGGAAACAACAGAAATTACCACAAATGAAGACTCAAAGATGTAATCCATCTTCTGTATAATAGAGAAGCTCCCCTAAATATTATAAAAACTATCAAAAACATCTACCAAAACAACAAAATGGAAGTCAGAATAGATAGACAACTTACAGAACCTGTAGAAATAGGCACCGAAATAAGACAAGGGGATTCATTGAGCCCCAAGCTCTTCAATTTGATCATGGATGAAATCATCAAAAGCGTTAACAAAGGAAGAGGATGCAGAATGGGAAACAAAGAAATAAAATACTCTGTTACGCAGACGACGCAATATTGATAGCCCAAGATGAAGATAATCTGCAAAGACTTATACACAGATTATAAAACTAAAGCAATAGCAGTCAGCAAAGAACCAACCAGATGTAAAATAGAAATTGATGGCATCAATATTGACACAGAAGTAATGGAAATAGAATACCTGGGGAATTACACTGTCTAGCTATGAGACCTGGACAAAGAAGTGAGAGATCAAGTACCAAAAGCAAATAGACTGGCAGGATGCCTTAATAACACTATATGGCGAAACAGACACATTAACCCTAAGATGAAATCAAGAATTTATAAGGCCAGTGTAAGACCAACAATGACAGATGCTTCAGAAACAAGACCCGATACAGCCATAACGCAAAGGCTACTGGAAACGGCAGAGATGAGAGTACTGAGAAGAATTACAGGAAACACGCTGAGAGATCGAAAGAGAAGTGAAGACATAAGAAGAAAATGTAACATACAGTGTATAATTGAGTGGACACAAATTAGAAAAAACAATGGAATAACCACATAAGCAGAATGGATGAGACCCGTGTCGTCGAAATAGCAAGAGATGAGTCACCAATCGGCAAAAGAAGTAGCGGACGACCGCGCAAAAAAATAGAAAAAAAAACTTCCATATAGGTATTATTCTGCCAATGAACAAGTAGAATTGCTTTAAAGAGGAAGAAGAAGAAGAACTTTCGGCCTATAGGCACCAGACTTGCAGGAATACCTCAGAGAATTGTTCATACACACATAAGTTTTCTTATAGACCTTACGCCTAGAGGTATGCCTTTGATTTTTCCGTTACGTGTGGAGGTTTTTTCACTATTGTATTGACAGCGATATAAAAATGACTGTTCTATGCTACGCGAAGACAAGAAGAAAAAGAACTGAATTAATTCATGTTGAATAATATAAAAAACATAAATACACAACACTATTTTTTAATTTTCTCTTAATATTGTGGTGTCAAGTTCCTTCACTTTATCATGAATAGACTTCGGCAAATATGCATATTGCATATTTTGCATATTGTGCATATTTTATGCAAATATTTCATATTTTGATTCAGATTCAAAGTTCAGATTTTTATACTGTATTTGAAAATTTTTAAACATACCAATTTATTTCAATTCTTGTATAAAATTTTGTAGTCATTTTAATCAAGAAATGATCTAAGTACGTAATCTCTACAGGTACAAAACATTTACAATTTCAAAGAAGATCAATTTAAGTAGCCCTCAACATTCTTAGAAAGTCTCGGTCACTGAGGCATTCAGTTATTGGATAATCGCTAAGGGCTCGCTCATTTGCATTTTATGATCTAATCCCCAAATCTATCTACAATTTATTGTATCTTAACAGCAGGTAAACGGCTAATAGTTTTGTTCCTAATTTAGGGATTTTCCAAAATCTTCCAGTTTATTGAATTAGGTACCTAAACATTTCTAATTTGATGCTCAGATTTGTAAATCATTTTTGTTTTGATATTCAAAGCGTAAACACTCGTTGTGCGTAACAAAAAGGAAGATTGTGATTTTATAATGCCTAAAACAACCAGTGCTTCAACTTGGATGAAACCTTATAAAGAGCTGTCTATGGATATGGGAAAAATCTACTGTTCAGTCTGTGGCAAAATTGTAAGTATCTAATATTTTCTATTAAATGTCTAATATTTCATACATACAGGGTGTTTCCAAATGACACTTACAACGTTTGACTGTAGATACTTCTCGAAAAATTGAACAAAACGATATAGTTAATGAGGGGTCAAACTTATTTACTTTTCGAGATACAGGGTGTTAAAATTAAAAAAAATTAAATTCTTTTAGTTAATAACAACAATAACTTTAAAACCAATAAACGTATTTACTTGAAATTTAGTACTCGTAGGTTGTTTTTAAATGAAAACTAGCTTCCTTTAGTGAGAAAAAATTGTCCATGGTACAATACAATGGTGTGTATTTAGAAAAATTTTTCACCTTTACTTTTTTTTATGAAGTCAGCTATTCTAAAACACAATTATTTTTATTGTAATTGAATTAACAAAAAAAAAACTTTTGTTGAATTTTAAAATAAGTTATATGATGTACTAATGGTTAGTAACAAAAACTAATTTGTGGATTAATACTGCATTTAAAACACTTAGCGAGTGTTTTTTTTTCCAAACCAGTTATTTGATTAACCAAAAACACCTTGTATATTTTTATATTTTAAAAGTTGGGTTAAAATAAAGGTTTTTATTTTTATTTATAGATAGCATGTGAGAAGAAATTTCAGATAGACCAACATGTGAGAACTGCTTCACACATTGCAAAAAAAGGAAAAATAGGAGGAAAACATCAAACTTCAATGGCTAAATGTTTCCAATCTACTTCAAAAAAATTAGATGAGCAAGAAACTTTTAATGAAGACTTGTGTCGCGCATTAGTGTCTGCAAACATACCGCTTTCAAAATTAGCAAATGTAAATTTTGGTTCGTTTCTAAAAAAATATTGCAAACTTAATGTTCCAAGTGATCGGTCTCTAAGAAGAAATAATGTGAACGGGCTATACTCGTCGGTGTTAATTAATGTTAAGGAAGAAATTGCAGATAATTATTTTTACATATCTGTAGACGAAACCACTGATTCCTCAGAAAAGTATATTGCTCATTTATTGATTGGTGTTCTTAAAGAAGATACCTTACCAAAATCTCATCTTATTTCATGCCAGCAACTTGAGAAAACAAAAGCTTTAACAATTTCGCGTTTTATACAAGAAACATTAGCAACTTTTTTTCTTCCGACAACTATTCCTTCTAATAAATTACTGCTTATTTTATCGGATGCTGCTCCTTATATGGTGAAAGCAGGACAAAATTTAAAAATATTTTTCCCAGATTTAATACATGTTACTTGTGTAGCGCATGGATTAAACAGAGTTGCAGAGGAAATACGAAAAAAGTTTCCTCTTGTAAATACCATGATATCCAATGTCAAAAAAGTATTTCTTAAATCTCCTATAAGAATTCAACTTTATAAAGAAATGCTACCTAACATTCCTCTTCCACCACAACCTATTTTAACGCTATGGGGAACATGGTTAGAAGCAGCTAATTTTTATGCAGATCATTTTGTTAAAATAAAGAACATAATTGATACGTTAACAGATGAAAGTTCCCAATCTCTTTTGGATTCTAAACAAACTTTTCAGAGTAACTTGCTTCAACAAGAACTTTCATTTATAAAATCAAATTTTAGTTTTGTTCAAAAAAAAAATTACTCAGTTAGAATCACCAAAACTGTCATTGTTCGAAAGTACAGCATTAATAAAAGAATTTGCGTCATGTTGTCGGAACGTTAGAGGTAATATTGGAAAAGATATTTTAAAAAAATTTGAAGCTACTATGGAAAAAAATAAAGGTTACCATTTATTCTTTCTGAAGTAGTCAGTGTTCTAGCTGGAAATATTTCGGAAACAATTAATTTAGAACCAAATGTTTTGGTTAGTTTGAAAAATGCTCCCGTTACATCAGTTGATGTTGAACGAAGTTTTTCCATATATAAATATATGTACTCAGACAGAAGCCACAAGTTTTTGTTAGAAAATTTTGAACACCACTTGGTCATTTATTGTTACCATAATTCTAAATAAGTTTATTCATTCTTAAAAATGATGTAGTTACTTAAAATAAATGTAAATCTTAATGAATAGTAGGAAATACTTAGTTATGTACACTTTTTTTTTAAATAAAATTGTTACTATTTTACGATTTTTTTATTTATTTGTATGCATATTTTGTAAAATATTTGCATATTTTCGGGTAAACACGTGCATATTTATGCGCATATTTTCTACATTTTTATTTGCATATTTGCCGAAGTCTAATCATGAATAATTTTATTACACAATCCTAGAAAGCTTATTACTGGTATAAGTCATATTACCTGAACAATTTTACAAAAATTTTGCCTTTTGCAAAAATCAATGATAATAATTTATGATTTCTTTAAAGCTGAAAAAAGGACTGGTTGTTGTCACCATTTCCAAACTGGCCTATACTTTTTACACAACAATATGTGTGGTTTTTCCGAGCATCTCTCCCACCCCCAGCTCCTATTCCGTTTTTCCATCGCCCCGTGAATCTCGACGCACACATCATTTATGAGGTTATAAAGATAGTTACGGCGTGGATTAGGGTGATAATTGAAAATTGTGTAACATTGTGTTGTTTCCGTATTTTCCTCGGAAAGGGTGTTAACTTGTTGTCGGAGGTGGAATTTATAAGAGCCGAGAAGGAGACGTAAAAGGTATTTTCAGGCACTGTAAAACGGAGTAATCGATTCAAAGAATTTTAGTACTGATATAGGTAGAGTAATTTCTTCGATAAGGGTTTGTTTTAAAACTCTAAGGCAGTTTTAAACACAAATAGTAAATAACGAATCTTTTAGAAAATAATGAACGAACCAATATGAATTTTACTGAATTTTTAAATTAAAATCCGCGTAAACGACCTTTTTTTTTATTTATTTACGCTGCAACCACAAGGGTTATTAGCGACCTAAAAAATATAATACAGGTAAAGGTAGAAAAAATTACAATAATTGATACAGTTCTGAGTCTTTAAGATAACTTATTGTGTTTTTTAATACTCATGTTTTTTCCTAAGACTTGTGATGGAACAGACATGAAGTCAACAGTGATATTATTATTCTTTAGAGGAATTATTTACCGATGAGTCGGAATCTTCTTCCGATAATGAAGTTTTCACTGTAGAGAGTAAACCTATGTGTTTGCCAAGTTTTCGTATTAATTTGGTGCTTATGGTTTTCATTCTTTTGTCGATGTAGTATGAATGTAATTCCGTTAGAAACTTTATAAGTACATAAGAGTCTTCTGAGTACAATTTTGTTACGCTGCTTATGTCTTTTGATCCTTGTATATTTTCGAATAGATCCACTACTTGATCGAAGCTTAACAATTGCTTTTCCCTTTCTATATATTCTCTAACTGGTTCCAATAATGTTTGGAGATTTGGTATATCATTTCTTAAGTTTTTGTCATCAGTTTTGGTTTTTTTCTTTAATTGAAGCTTAGGTTTTTCAAAGTTTTCTTCGGAGGGTGGCGTGATTGCATCTTCTAGGGTTCTTTTTCCGGTTGCTTTGTTCGAAGTTACTTGGGGTTCGTAAGAATTCAAATGTGTATTTTTATTTGGAGGTAAGTGTTGACTTGTTTCGGGTAAGGTTGATTTATGTTTTTGGGTATTAGAGGATGACTCAGACGATGTAGGTGTTGCGATTGTAGTTAACTGAAGAAGTGGTCAAATGTATGGATGTATTTTGTAGTGAGCACTGTTGGGTTTGGTTTATTGATAAATTTGGGATTGCTACTCTTTGTAATGTGGTTTGAGAAGACGTAGTAAGTGTGGAGGGAGTGGTATTTGAGATTGCGGGAGTATTTTGTAGATTATCTTGTTGAGTATGATTTATTAATGAATTTTGTCTTATTTCTGTTTGCATTGCACTATCATTGTGAGGATGGTTAGAAGGTGAAATATTTGGACAATTAGCTGCCTGGTATCCAGTTAATTTGCATTTGAAACAATTTTCGTTTTGGGCTATAAATATGCGGTATGATGTTTGTTCCAACTCGATAATAAAAGATTTAGGTAGTACAAAGTTGTCTGGAAAAGGTGAAACGAAAATTTGTCTTCGGAAGCTTAGAATATGACTAAAGGCAGGATTGGTTGCTCCTATCCGTAGATATGATATGTCTGAGAGAGGATTTAAACCTAGTTTTATTAATTCGTCCATTATTATGTTAGAAGGTATGCTTGGACATACATTGGACAGAATTAAGCGGACTGATGGAGTTATTAATCTTCTCGCTTCTAGTATATTTCCATTTACTATTATTTTCTTTGTTTCTGCTATGAATTTATCTACTAGGTTTTTGGATGATAGATATATGCATATTCTACCGTTTGATATACGGGATGCGAAAATTATATTTTTCGGTTCTATATGCTGACTCAATCCTTCAAGATAGTCATTAATTGTACAATTCTCTAGAGTGTTAAACAAAATAGCTTGATCTCTGCTTGGGATTAATATACTACGTGGTTGACTAACTGCTTTTGAGTATGATGCATTTTGTGGTAGCTGATTGGAAGATGACATCTTTTAAATGGATTTTAAAATCCGACTAAAACCGGTGATGTTTTACAGCTTTCGTTGTGATACCAGTTCATGTAACTTGGATAATACTTATAACTGATTGCAGTTGTTTACTTAAATATATAAATCCAAATAGATGAAAAAAGTATATTTTATCTACTCACGATTCCAATATTCAGTATACAAATCACTTTTCCTTTTATACTTAATTACTTTTCTTAAGTTATTAAAAAACTATAAAATTAACTTCTTTGCGAGCTATTTTAGATTAGACTCGAACATGATTTTGATTTTAATATAATTCACTATTTACATGTTCAGAACTGAAGAAATAATCGTTTAAATATTTAAATTTTTAAGAGAAACTTTGAAATGCGTCTAAACACTTTGACAGTTTTTTTTCCGTAAACGACCTTGTGAATTAATAATCTAAAAAATTTTATTTTATTGTTGATCCAGATTTTAAACTTTTACCGTTTTCCTTAATTTACATCTACAATAAACTACAGCATTTTACTAAGTGTTTTCAATATGCAATATTCAATATTTCCGATCAAGTTATATATTTTTCACTTAAATTTCCCCCAGCTTGACAAAAATTCCGAAAACTCGTACAAAAGTTCATATTTCCTTTGACTTGTCGAATCCGTCAAAGGTAAAAAAACATAAATATATAACGTGAAATCCCCAAATTATACATTAAGAAAAACGCTACTTTTAACTTATGCCGACGCTCCGCATGGGGCCTTTGGCGTGGCCTACTTTCAGCCCCCCGGGACCCCAAACAGCCTCCGGCGAAATTAGAAAGACGTCAGGAACATTCAGGTCGTGCAATAAATTCATCAATAACATGCACGCAAGGAGAAGTAAGACGTTAAGGTGAAAGAATTAAAAAGAGGCAAATGTTTAGGCCAGAAACCGAGCTGTTCCTTCATTTGGATTGACGATACACACACACTAAGAATCAGGAAGATATCACATATGTAACATAGCAAAAATAAAAAGAATACAAATTCTTGTATAGTTTGTCGATTGCGCCACTTATAATTAATTTAAAATTATCTTAATATTTCATATAGAATTAATAGAAAATATATAACTAAGAAAAAAATTTGAGCTGGCAGAAACTGGTGCTGATGTTTGGTAGGATTGAGCTCTAGTACTTTTTAGATACAACATTATGTGAAAGTTGTATTGGATCTGACATATATAAATGGTATTCATTCACATTAATTAATAACTTTATACGATAAACGATACTTTTATCGATATTTAGCACACAACATGCACGGAACACTGAATAGTATGATGAAGCCAAAAACTGAAAATTACTAAAACCATATATAATAACTTCATAATTTAGTCCAGTTTTGAAATTGATGTATCTTTAGAAAAGTTTACTTAGTGTATTTACTCTTTAAAATGCTATATTACTCAATGCGCAACTCTGCACAGTCAGAGTCTGCATGCGTTTTGCAGTAAAAAACTGCTTCACTCATACCTTAAACCTAGCTGAGCCAAAATAGTCTATCATTTCAAACAGTACTTACAAAACTCTTCGACCAATTACCTAAACAATTTTGCTTCGCGAAAATAGCAACCTCACAAAAAAATCCCAAATCTTCTCCCTACTATCACACCATGGACAAAAATTTAGCTCTTCTCTAATACACACTATTGCAAGTATCTTTATATTTCATTTAATATAAACAAAAAGTCACATTCCCTGCTATATAATGAAAGATTGTCAAATCAAACGAAAGAAAAGTTGTTCAGATCGTTAGTAGAAAGCACTATAAAATAAAATACAGAGCAGAAGTGTAAAAAACATAATCAGAAAAGTATAAAAGAAAAATAATACGGTTGAATTGGGGTTTTAATGAAGAAGTTGTCAAGTTACCTTATCAGATCGTGTCAGAAATGAAGAAATTCGAAATAGAATGGCTATAGAAACAATGTTAGTAGAAAAAATAAAAGAGAAACAACTATACTGGTACGGTCACATGAGAAGAATGCCATACGAAAGATTACCTAACCAAAAAAACAAGAAAGAGAGACGTTCAGCAAAAAGATGGAAAGAAAGTATTAGGAAGCGATGACTTATAACTACTATTTATTTCCAATATGATGTTTCTTTAAATTTTTATGGGATTTTGCTGTAAAAGTTTTTTTCTTTTATCTCAAAATTGGAAAAAGTGGATTTATCCGTTTTTGCATGTATGCTTCTCAAACAATCTTGACTACGAAATTAAAATACTTGCTCGTATAGAGTATGCTAGGTCCGCTTTTCAAAGAATGAGAAAATTCCTAATAAACTCTACCTTTTTAATACCAATTTGTAAAAACATTCATTTATTCCATATTCCTATACAGAATAGAAACATGGACTCTTGGAATCACAAGTATGAGACGTGTAGAAGACTTTGAGATGTGGGTTTTTCTAAGGATGCTAAAGATCTCTTGGACAGAGCACGTGACCAACAACAAGGTGCTGAGAAGAATGGGGACTGAGAGAGAACTCCTAAATATTGTAAAAACCAGAAAAACGAGTTATATAGGACATATTTACAGAGAAGAAAAATACAACTTCTTACGACTGATAATGGAAGGAAAAGTGGAAGGAAGAAGAGGTCCAGGAAGTAGACAATGCTCCTGGCTGAAAAATGTAAGAGAATGGACAAAAATGGGCACACATTCGATACTAAGAACAGCTCAAGATAGAGAGAAATTTGCTGTAGTTAGAACCAACCTTCAGTAATGGAAAAAGCACCTTAAGAAGAAGATTAACAATGCAAAATTTAAGTCTAACTAAGCAATCCCCATGTCAAAAAACGTAAAATTGTCAATGTTTAAATAGAAATTGTGAAAACCTATAAAATTGTTGCGAAGATTAAAATCCATAATATGTAAATTTAAAAGGCTTGATATCACGGAAATTAAGAATATTTGTATAAGGCATTTTGGGCAAAATCATATTTTGAGATCTAGAATCTACAACTCTAAGAGAGCTGGACATCTAAGAGATTGGACATTCTTAAAGAATTACTCTGTATAACACTTGACTAAATTAAGACTGGGGATTATCAGGTTTTAGCTTTTTTTCAGGCAAGTATTGTAAGATTGTATCCATTTTATTAGAAAATTTCCACCTAGAGAGTTTGTTAGTCAAATCTAAAGCAAATAAGTTAAACATAGCTTGGAAAATCATAATGTGTAGAATCACTTACTTACTTTCCGTGTCCGAAACAACAACAGCTTTAAATTTTGTGTTTCCAATGCTTGGCCACATAGATGGCCCTGTCATTCGCTAAGAATAGGTCTTCTTTTGTGCAGGTCTCTCTCATCTCTGTGCATGATAGTAGATGGTGACTATTCTGAACCGCGCCACAGTCGTAGGTATCATCCTGCTGATATCCCCATTTCTTCAGGTTACTAGCACTTTTTAAAAGATTAGAATGGGAAGAAAAAGGTATAAAAATTTGTGGACAACGCTTGAACCATCTAAGGTACGCTGATGACATCTCATTGATAACCGATAAAAAAGAAGAATTATTTGAAATGATGAAAGAACTGGACGTAGAAGCTGGAAAGATAGGCCTTAATATGAATTACAGCAAGACCAAAATCATAACAAATACAGATGAAGACATCATAATGAGAATTGGACAAGATAAAATAGAACAAGTTCAGGATTATATATATCTGGGTCAAATTATAAAACTTAATAAAGAAAACCAAACAGCAGAGCTAAAAAGACGAGTTAGACTGGCATGGGCGGCATTTAGCAAACTAAGCTACATTCTTAAAAACAAAAGATATCCACAGCATCTTAAGACCAAAGTATACAATCAATGCGTACTCCCTGTTCTCACTTATGGTTCCCAAACGTGGACATTTACAAAAGCAAACATGGACAAAATCATAAAAACCCAAAGAGCAATGGAAAGACAAATGTTGCACATAAGACTAATGGATAAAAAGAGAAACGAGTGGATAAGAGAGAAAACAAAAGTGAGGGATGTTAGACAAGAACTTGCAAAATTCAAATGGAGATTTGCAGGACACAATATAAGACAAAAAGAAGACCGATGGAACAAAATTCTTATAAGTTGGAGACCGTGGGAATATAAACAAAGCAGAGGAAGGCCCCAAATGAGATGGGCAGATGATATCAAGAAGCACGTGGGCTCTAGGTGGATGACTTTAGCGACAGACAGAGAAGAATGGAAAAGAATTGGGGAGGCCTATGTCCAAAGATCCATAGGTGTATTCGGCGCGTCTTTGGCTCTTCGGGAAGAGATCGTGATTTTTTTTGAAAGCTTTTCCGAGATCTTAATCTACTTGCCTGAACTTGGTGGTCATACAAGGGGTGAATTTGATCCGTCTCCTGCTTCTTTCGTTCTATCTATGACGTGACCTGCCTTCTGATAGAACGTGGAGCGATTCCAACTATAGGGTAGACCTCCAGACAATATACGAACCATTTCATTTAACGCAACATCGACGTTTTTAGCGTGAGCAGAACTTTTCCACACTGGTGCTCCAAACTCGGCGGCAGAAAAACATAATGCTAAGGCAGAAGTACGAAGAGTGTGTGGTTGTGCTCCCCATTTTGTGTTTGTTAGTTTGCGGATGATATTATTTCTGGCGCTTACATTTTTTTTAATATCTTGACAGTGATATCGATAAGACAGAGTTCTATCCAGACGTACGCCGAGGTATTTTGGCGTCTCATTGTGATCCAGCATCAGACCCCGCCATTCTACCTCCAGTGTCCTTCAAGCATGCTTGTTTCTAAGGTGGAAAGCACACACCTGGGTTTTTATAGGATTGGGTTTCAGATGGTTTTCGTCATAGTATAGTGCTAAGTCTTCTAGGGCATCTGTCAGTTTTACTTTACAGCTGTATCATCCGCGAAAATAAGCTGTCTTCTTTGTTGGTTTTTGGGTTGGTCGTTGGTGTAAATGTTGTATAGCAATGGCGCGAGGACACTTCCCTGTGGGAGTCAATTTTTTTGATCCCTCCACCGACTGTTTCTGGACTGGAGCGTTACGTAGAAGCGTCTATTCTGGAGAAGACATTTCATTAACCTTGTTAGTCGGAAATCCTTTGTAATTTCGTAGAGTTTTACCAGCAGACGTTGATGGTTAACTGTCATAGGCAGCAATCAAGTCTATGAAAGCTACTCCTGTTATTTCTTCCCGTTTCAAATGTGTAGAATACATAAATTGATCATTTTAGAATGTGATAAAAGCAAAAATAAAGTAAGTTTGGTACAGTACAGTTTTCAATCTCAGTTTTAAACATATTTATGTATATTATGGTAAATATTATGAGGATGAGCCGATCAAGATGGCCGCTGTCGAAGACGTACGCCCAATTGATGGTGAAAACTTGGAAATAAATTTTAAATGCTGCGCTAAAAAAGAGTGTAAAATAGTTGTGTGTAAATATTGTTATACTGTTTTTCACTCTAGCTGTGCAAAAAGATGTATTTGAAACATGTGAGAGAAATATCATAATATGCTGTGACAAAAAAGGCGGTGATACCGAAACAAACGAGATGTCAACTACAGAAGAATTATCCAAACTGAGATTAGAAAATGACCTCTTAAAAAGACTAATTATGGAAATGGAAGACAAAAATGTTGTATTAAAAGAAAACAATAATTTATTGCGCCAAAAAGTAAGTTATCTAGAGCAAAAAACCGCAAAAAAAAACTGAATACGAAAGTGTAAATAAACAAGATCAGATAATGGATCAATCTGTTGATAAAAAATTCTCAAGGTCGGTACCACCTCGTACACAAAATAGATCATTCACAGAAGTAGTAGCTCAAACGTCAAAAAGTTTAAGTAGTTCCTCTGAACAGAAGTCAAGTGACAACATTAATGTCAACCTCAAAAATAAGCAAACAACTGAGGTTAATGAGCAAATAAAAAAACATAAAATAACTGAGGAAAACAGCGATAGTGACTCAGATGGGTTCCAAAAAGTTATACACAGGAGACATCGGTACATAACTAAAAAAATTATAGGAACGGCAGTAAGCGATGACGATAGCACAAGTGGTTTTGCAGGGGAAAAGAAAAAAGTGTGGCTATACTTGTATAGAGTGAAGAGAACAACAAAACAAGAGGAGATATGTAAATTTCTAATAGAAAAGAGGAAAATGCAACAAGAGACTATTATGGTAAAGGAATTGCCAAGTCAAGAAAATATGTTGAAGAGATTTTTTGTATCGGCTCCCTTTGAATATAAGGATGACATGTATAAACCAGAGTTTTGGCCTAATCGTGTTGGCATAAAAAGGTTCCAGATGCATCGTCATAAGGATTTTCTAGATAACCGAGGTGGAAATTTTTCATAGGAGAAAATAGGGAGCACAAGACACATCAACACAAGGAAATTGAAATACAAAACACAGTCACACGAGCAAAGAATATAAGTATCATCCACCAGAACCTCCAATCCATAGGAAATTGTATTGATGAAATAGAAGAACTTCTAACAAACAACAGTGACTGTAAAATATTGTGCACAACAGAACATTGGAAAACTAAAGAAGAATTAAGTGAATATGGAATTAACAATTTTGTGCTGACAGCTAGTCATTGTAGAAATAATGTTAACGAACATGGAGGAACAGCTATATATCTTAGTAAAGACATCATTGGCCAGGAAAGAAAGGATATACAAGAGTTATCAGTAGATAGGGTAATAGAGTGTGCTGTATGCGAAGCTAATATAGGTAATAACAAACTCATTATAGCATCAGTTTACAGACCATCAGGTAGCGATCTGGCAGTTTTTTTAAACAAATTTGATATTATACTGGGAAGAATTATGATAGAAAACACAATTATAATTATAGGGGGAGATTTCAATATTGATCTTAAGAATAACACATTAGATAAAGTAAAATTTTGTATGTTAATTAACTCATATAATATTTGTCATGTAATTGAAGACTACACTAGAGTAACTGCCACATCTAAAACTTGTATAGATAACATACTAACAAATATGCAATCATATGTGTCAGTAGAAGTCTTGCACGCTGGAATCTCTGATCATTCTGCCCAAAAATTAACTTTTCAGGTAGAGGAAGCAGAAACGAATACTCTTGAAATGAAAAGACATTTTAGTACAAATAATATTGAAACCTTTATAAGTAAATTACATAATCATGACTGGCTTAATTTAAGTTACAAATGTGTAAATGATCAATGGAATACTTTCTTAAATCAGTTTCTGTATATATTCAATCAGTGCTTTCCTTTTAAAAAGTTAGATTCTAGGCAACGTAAAAAAGGCCTTAATAAAAGAGATGATCCAGAGATAATAGAATGTAAGACTCGTTTAGACATCTTGTTTACAATGAGCAGAGTTAACCATAAATTCTATGATTCCTATAGACAGGTAAAAAAAGAATATAATAAGAAACTAATAACAAAACGATCAAAGCTATATGAAAAGAGGATGTCTGAAGCTGCCAACAAAAATAAATGCATGTGGCAAATTGTTAGTGAAATTAATGGTCAATTAAAAAGTGTAAATTCAATAAAAGTAGAGGGTAGTCCTCAAGAGATTGCTGATAAATACATGATCCACTTAAATACTAGTTTAAATTTAAATAACACTTTATCTCAATTACAATACACTGAATATAAAGACAACATTGCAAGTAACATAAATTCAGTGTTTGTCGCACCTGTGACAGAAACTGAAATTATGGAGATAACTAAAAATTTAAAAAACAAAATGAGTTGTGGAATTGATGAAATACCCACTAAAATCCTTAAACTTTGTATAAAGGAGATAGTGAATCCTCTCACTACAATCATAAATAATTCACTAAAATCTGGTGTATTTCCTGAATGCCTGAAAACTGCCATAGTAACACCTGTTTACAAAAAGGGTGATCCTAAATTAATTAATAACTATAGACCAATTAGCCTTCTATGTTCCTTTTCAAAAATCTTAGAAATGACTATGTATAGGCGGATAACAGAATTTTTAACAAAATGTCATATTATTAGTGCAAATCAGCATGGTTATCAACAGGGAAAATCAACTCAGACTGAGATTTTTCAATTTGTCTGGGATATTTTGAAATGTACTGAGATTGGTCATATGGCTTTGGGTCTCTTTTTGGACCTATCAAAGGCATATGACTGTTTAGTGCATGACCTATTATTTGATAAATTGGAGAAATATGGTATACGTGGACCAGCATTGAACTGGTTTAAGTCCTACTTGGCAAATAGGAGACATTTAGTAAAAATACATAAAAACACTGAAATAGGCATCTCATCTGAAAGCACTATCAATATTGGAGTACCACAAGGAAGTGTGATTGGTCCTTTACTGTTTGTGATCTATATCAATGATCTTCATGGTCTAGTGGCTAATACTACTTCCAGCATAACAAATTATGCAGATGATACAAACATTTTAGTCAGTGGTAAAGACATGTCTGTCCTAAGCGTTAATGCTAGTTTAGAGTTCCAGAAAGCTACATGATCCAAAACCAACCTATTCTATGAATAGGTTGGTTTTAAATCAAAATAAAACAGATCTTCTTTTGTTTAAGACAAATTATGCACATTCAGATATGCCAAACAGTATTATTGTAAATAATGACACTTTAAATATTCGCAGCAGTACCAAATTTTTAGGATTATATATTGACAGTTTTTTATGTTGGGATAAACATGTTGACCAGTTATGTATGTCTTTGAGTAAAGTGATTTACAGCTTTAGAGTTCTAAAAAAATACATGAATAGTAACTCATTAAAAACAGTGTATCATGCTAATTTTGAAGCAAAATTTAGATATGGTCTAATAAATTTTGGCCACAGTAGAGACATAAATAATGTATTTCTGGTTCAGAAAAAAATAATCAGAGTTATGTTTGACTTAAAAAGTAGGGAATCATGTAGAGGGCATTTTAGGAGTAATAATATTTTAACAGTTTACGCTGTATTTATTCAAGAATGCTTACTGTTTCTATATAAGAATAAAATACTCTTTAGGAACTTTGAGCCCAATAGTATAGTAAATACCAGGTTATATAATTATAAAATTCCAATACACAGGTTAAGTATAACAGAAAAAAACGTTCTTTATTGCTGCATCAAATTGTTTAATACACTGCCTGAACCTATTAAAAGGGAGGAAAGATTAAGTTTGTATAAACATCAAATATTTAAATTACTGGTAGCTCTTGAGCCATATTATGTGGAGGACTATTTGTATATGTAACGGTTAGGAATAAGTAAATAATATTTTCGTTTGTGACACTGTTTTTTTTTAAATAATTTTATGTTCACGGAATGTATATTATTTTCTAAAAATAAAGATATTGTTATTGTTATTAAAATATGCTCAATTTTTTTGATAGCTCTATATGTCTATTAGCTGGCCAGCACAGTTTGATGTGTTTTTGTGAGGATTTTCCTAAACTGGCCTGGTAGCCGCAAGAGTAACGTGAGAAGGCGAATCGGCTTTCCTCGTATACCTACCCTTGGAGAATTCAATTAAAAGTTGAGAACTTTCAGCGTAAAATATATAACTGGAATAAATAGATTTATGACAGTTTATAAGGACGTATCAATGGCTGCAGCCGACAAATTAGTTTTAAACTTTTTAATCAACTTGTCGCTGACGACATCCTTTCGGATTCTGTTCGCTTAATCTCGTAAATGCGATTAGGAACTTGCTTTTTTAACGTTATTACTCTTGGCTTTTCGTTTCTCTCTAATAACTTAAACGTATAACGTGAATGAAGTTATAAATGCGGGGAAAGGATTGTTCTGAATTAGTAAGTACCTTATTGTTGAAGGAGTTGGGAAACTCTCTATAGACGCTTTGTCTTTAGTGCTCCAGCGGACTTGGAAGAACGGATTTCGTATCCATTTTTTATAAGCAGCGTCTTCGCAGCACTACGCTGTTCCTAGGGATTACGACACTGTTAAAATATACAAGATATATGTTTTCGTACGAAATTCACACAAAGCAAGCGCAAACGGTGGAGAGAAGAGACAAATACTAGATATAAGCCAAACTGATCAGATTTGTAGCGTTTTAAATTTGGTGGAATATTTTCGTTTTTCTGTTTGCAAATGAATTTTAAAACGCAATAAACTGGAATATTTAAAAGTTGTTTTGAGTCCCCTAATATAATATTGCAAGTCAGGTATACGGTTTTTCAAAGACGTATTAACTGAGAATATTTTTTTGTCTTTGTTTACATTAATATTCCCCTATTCTCTGTATGTATTTTGAGGTAAAAAATTTCCAGTTAACCAATTTAAAAGTAAATACTCAAGAAGTTTTTTTGTCGCTTCGTTGCTAAGAACGAGGTCAAAAAAGGGTAGATTGTTTGTTTTAAGTTTGTAGGCAAAAACTAGCTGTGAGACGTAAAGGGAAATTTATTTTGCGTTGAAATTTGTAAAATGTAAGGCATCGAGGAGTCGACATTTAAGCCCCAAGCACAGCAGACAGAAGAGATTTTGAATCGCGAGTCGATTCAATTTTTTTTGTGTAATATCTTAAGACCGGTTAAGGTGATGATACTCTATGCAATGTGGCAATTTAGATCAGAGTAACCACCCATAAGATTTGTGTAGGACACCAGCACTGTTGAAATTTGGAAAATGTTTATATAGAATGTCCCCGTCGACAGCTTGATTTCCTCCATCAAGTTTCTGTTCCAATCGTTCCTGCCTACGTATGGAAATGGTTTATTTTTATTCAAGTTGAGAGTTATGTCCTTTGCAGCTCCAGTCCCATAGATGTTAACAAGTTTTTTTTGAAAGTTAAGTGCTAAACAGTGAAATCGGGTAACAATTACCATTTTGATTTTAAAGTAAAGACAGACATTCTTTTGCTAAAACAATAATTGCTTTCATTAAAATTTAAAGGATTTGTAATAAATAATAAATTGTAAGTTTTATGGTTTAACAGCTGTCCTTTAAATTGTTTTTTTAATATAATGTTAACATATGACAGCTAGCTTTGTTCTCTTCGACATTCATTTGTTTTGTTTGTTTAAAAAAAAGGTTAATCTCTGTGCGATAACATTTGTAAGTTTTGTAGTATCTCCAATCTATTTGTAAACGGAGTTTGTAAACGGACACATGTAAGTTTTTTTTTATTCTGTATTTGGCAACTATTTATATAATATATTTTTTATGCCACTTATATGTTTGATAACTGTTTGTTTGAGACAGAAATAAATGTTTATTCCATTTCTCTGAACTACTTTGTTTGCTTTATTTTAGAATAATCTCCTAACCCTTTTATGTGTTTTTATTTTAGGGATATTTTTCCTAAATCCGGCAAGTTTAGGATTCTTCGAAGCGGCGTCCTTTCCTTTCAAATAGCTAGAAGTTCTTTTTCTTGTTGTCCCTATTTGCCAAGTGTCCAGGAGATTTGTGTAAGGACCCCTTTATTTCATTTATTGTGTAGATACCCCAATCCGACCCATTTATTTCAACTTATCCACGACCCCAGCTCTCCAAACTACTCCCTGAGTACCGTTCGCATAGTAGCGTTTATTTTGCTTGCCCTATGTTCGCCCCCATAGTTTCAGTCCCCAATTTTCTACCCCATATTCTTACCCTATGGTAAGCAAAATAAAATTCGTTACAGATTAAGGAAATGAATAGAAGCAAAAAATTAAGTACACTTAAGTGGAGGCCTTTGTTTCTACATTGATTCGGCGTTTTTTCTATTTAAATACATTACTACATAACGAAGACAGATTTTCAAAACCAGACAAAATGTTTTTGATAAAAATAAGTTTAAGCTGTTAACTTGTGACGTACGTGTTACTTTCTACAGCGATAAATTGAACATTATACATAATAAAGTGATTATCTAGCGGCTCGTTGTTGGTTTTAAAAGGTTCAGTAAATTTCCCCTAGATTTGAAATACGAACTAAACTTTGTCAATTGTAAAAATTACCAACTGAATTAGTTCATAGGTCCTATCATTACTCTAACTCTAAATATGTCTGACTGGCACCTAGTATATATATATACATGTATATACAGGGTGTTTTAATAAGGTATGTCATAAATTAAATCACGCATTCCGGGGACAAAAGTAAATTGATTGAATTCAACTTACCTTAATATAAAAGTTTTTTTTTTTTTACTAAAGACACAGAAGTGTACTTACATTAAAATCTGGTCAGTAAGACCAATTGTCAATTTGTTTCTAACTTAAATTACTAATGAAATCTTAAAATTAGGTGTCTACTCACTAGTATCTTTCCTATTATTTCTAATAACTAGCATTAAATTTAGCATGCATACTCGCACAACACTTTACTCTGCTTTTCACTCACTCATTATACCAGTTCAAAAGGCTTTGTTCTTTTGAGCCTTCTTTCTAGGTTCGTATTGTCGAGGAGCTGGATAGCCTCGACGTTTATATGATGATGGAGTCGTTGTTCATGGCTCCCTGCAAATTTCTTGATTATCTGATTGACGTCTTCCATCTTGAGGTCCCGGTGAAGGTCGTTGTTCCTAACGTACCAAGGCGCATCTACGATGTTCCTCAGTACTTTATTCTGGAATATCTGGATTACTTTGATGTTACTAGGCTTGGCACAGCCCCAGAGTTGGCAGCCATAGGTCCATACTGGTCTCAGTATTTGTTTATAGATTAGGAGTTTATTATTTATGGATAGAGAGGAATGTCTTCCCATTAACCAATACATTTTCTTGTAGCGGATGCCTAGTTCTTCTCTTTTCTTCTTCACGTGAGCTTTCCAGCGAAGTTTCGCATCAAGAGTGATCCCCAAGTACTTTGCTGATGTTGCAATAGGCACTTGGACATCATTTATTCTAATAGGAATATTATTAATTCTCTTATTGGTAAAATTTATATGGACTGATTTATTCTCATTCAGCTTAATTTTCCATTTTTTGGTCCATTCATGGATTTTATTTATTGAATTTTGTAGTTTTTCTGTAGCTTCTTCGACGGTGTCACTTACCGCTAAGACAGCAGTGTCATCTGTGAAGGTAGCTATGGTGTCGTCTCTAGTTCAGGTATATCACACGTGTATATTAGATATAGGACTGGACCCAATACACTTCCTTGTGGAACACCTGCTTCAATATGCTTGAGATCAGTGTATGCATCTTCTTGTTTAACTCTAAAATGTCTGTTCGCTAGATATGATTGTAATATATTTGAATATTGTTTAGGCATGAATGATTTAAGTTTATGTATCAAACCCTTATGCCAGACTTTATCAAACGCCTGTGCCACATCTAGGAAGGTTGCAGACCAGACTTTTCTTTTCTCTAATGATCTTTCAATTATAGCAGTTATTCTATGCACCTAGTCAATTGTCGAATGCTTATTTCTAAATCCAAATTGATGATCTGGAATTATTTTCTTTTCTTCAATTATTGGTAGGATTCTTCGCAGGAGGAGTTTTTCAAACACCTTGGACATCACAGGTAGGAGTGATATTGGTCTATATGATGTCACCTCATTGGGGGGTTTCCCAGGCTTTGGTATTATGATCACCTCAGCTATCTTCCATAAATCTGGAACATATTGTAGTCTAAAGGCAGCATTTATTAAATTTGTTAATTTTACGATAGCTTTTCTTGGTAGATTTTTTAGCAGTCTTCCGGTAATGAGGTCATAACCTGGTGCTTTATTTGGGTCGATTTGTTCTTTAATTAACTCAGCTACTTCTTTTGGGGAAGTTGGCTTGATATTCTCATCTATTTGCTTTGGTTTAGGCCAATCCTGGTCATCGTCTTGGTCATCTTGCAACTTAAATGTGTTCTCTAGATGAGTGGCAAATCTCTCTGCATTCTGCTGATTATTTCTGGCCCAACTACCGTCTTCCAGTTTTATTGGAGGAGAATGTAATATTGGCCTTTTAATTCTTTTTGTAGCTTTCCAAAGCGAATACTCTGTGCTGCTGTCGTTTGTTAACTCTTCCAGATAAGATTTAATAGATTCATTCTTAATTTTCTGGATTTAATATAAAAGTGTACACAAAAAAAGTAACAGTCCTTTGAAGTTACAAAATAAAATTTTTTTTTGCATTATCTCTTAAACTGCTTGACATTTTGTAATAAAAATGAAAAGCATTTCTTGTTCTGAAAGCATTTTTCATACAGAAGAAACAAAAAATTCTAAGCGCACAGAAAAATTATAATTGTTGAGCCCTAAATCCCCCCAAATTTTTGAGAACGTTCAAATCAAATGAATTTTGTTACATTATTAGTTTAACACATTATTTTTAAAACTTTTTTGCCTCGTATCACTTTTTCGAAAAACTAGATTTTTCCTAGTTGGCCATAAAATTACAATTAGTTTCTATGGATACAATAATTACAAACAGTTCCATCAATAATAGTCAATAATTTGAAGCTATCATTTATTGTGTGAATAAGATTAATATTAAAAATTTTTATATTACAATGGCCTACAAATTTCAGGAAATGGCAGATATGCATTTAACTTTGAGTAAGTTGGATCAGATTAAATTAGGATTTCAATAAACTATCGGAAATATCGTAGGTGAATGTCAAAGAAATAGTGCAGCAGCCGCAAGGCGTTATGCAGTAAAGTACCCCAATCGAAATACACCCGATAGACGATTATTTCTGACCATTGATCGTCGTTTACGGGAAACGGGTACCTTCCAACCGCAAGTTGCTGGCAATAGTGGTTGTCCAATAATGGATGCAACTGATGAAGACATTTTAGAAATCATTGAAGAAGTCCCTGGAACAAGTACAAGGGTAATAGCTCCTCAACTAAATGGTACCCACGTAAGGGTTTGGCGGCGTTTGAAGGATCAGCTGCTTAAATCCTATCACTTAACAACGGTTCAAGAGTTATTGGTTGAAGATTATCCTAAAAGGATTGGATTTTGCGATTGGTTGTTAATGGAAAACACACAGAAATATTTTGTTTACCGACGACGCTACCTTCAGTAGAAATTAAATAACAAACCATCATAACGAGCACATTTGGGCCGACGAAAATCCTCATGCCAAAAAAATGACTCATCACCAAAGGACTTTCAAAGTTAATGTTTGGGCAGGAATTGTTTATAACAATCTAATAGGCCCAGTATTTCTTTCCAACAATTTAAATGGTGATAATTATTTTCAGTTCCTAGCAAACGATTTACAAGAGTATTTGGAAGAAGTGAATACTGCAATAAGGCAAAATATGTGGTTTCTACAACATGGCACTCCACCGCATTACAGTAATGAAGACCGGGAATACCTTTGCAGGCAGTATCCTGGTCGGTGGATTGGAAGGTCGTGACGCACCTATTTCTTGGCCACCCAGAAGTCCAGGTCTTAACCCCATGGACTTTTGCTTTAGGGTGTTTATGAAAGAGAAAGTGTATTCTGTAATAATAGAGGACGAACAACAATTGAGGGTGCGAACAAAAATTGAAGCTGCAAATCAATTTCCCCAGAAAAATATGATTTTTCAGCGCATTCGGTTTTTCTTATTACAACGATACCGAATGTGTATTGAAGAAAATGGGAGTCATTTTAAAAATTTGTTGTACTTGTTAATTCATTCAAGCCATTTATTTAGTTGCACGTAATTTTTTAAAGGTTAATGAAAAGGGCCGTAACTCAATAAAAACTGTTTTTTGAAAAAAGTGATGAGGCAAAAAAATTTAAAAATAATGTGTTAAACTAATGATGCCACACAATTCATTTGATTTAAACGTACTCAAAAGTTTGGGGGGATTTAGGGCTGCACACCACCTTAAAATTTTTCTGTGTGCTTAGATTTTGTTGTTTCTTTTGTATGAAAAATGCTTTAACAAGAAAGTAACGTATCCATTTTTATTACAAAACGTCAAGTTGTTTAGGAGATAATGCAAAAAAACAATTTTTATTTTGTAACTTCAAACGGCTGTAACTTTTTTTGTGTACACTTTTGTACTAAGCTAAGTTGGATTCAATCAATTTATTTTTGGGAAGAACCACGTTGAATATTTTTAATGCTCGACGTTTCGGCACCCATTTTGGCGACTGTATGTCCGGCGTTAACTAAAATAAATTTTTCGTTTTGCCGCACGATATTTCAGAATTGAGCGTAGATAATTACGTTTCCTCCTTATCTGTTAACAAGGAATTCCAGCATCGTTTTGTATATAGAAAGTAAAAATCTTGTAATGCTTTACATAATAATTCACATAGATTTGAGAGTTGAAGCAGCTATTTTCAAAGAAAAATGAGTGTATAGTTCTGTGGAGGGGGCGTAGGAAATTTCGACACTAAGCAGGTAGCGACTAAAATTTAATGGCAATTTTCGACACCAGCCCCAATTCCCGTTTTTATCTTACAGGTATATTCGACACCAAATAAATATAGCTGCGACATAAATAAAATACCATAATTAATTAATTTATTTATTTTAATAAAAGTAATGTGCATTTTATTTCTTTATAACTGTAATAATATCTAAATATAATACAACTAGTACCTAATTTTTGTACATTTTACCGTTAATATACTTGTATACAATGATTTATTTGCTATTATAGAAATGATAAGATACAGCTTTTATAAAATCTAACCTACGTATTTGTTGGGATCGTAGTTTATCCATCATTTTCTCCAAAAATGCCAATTTAGCCTTAACAGTAGTATCTTTGATTTTTGCTGGTATATGTAAACTATTTATTTTGACATAAGTGTCTACTTGAAATTCTTTTAACTTTTCAATAAAAAATAAAAATAGAAGGATGTGTTGAATAAAAAGAAGAATTAAATCTCGAATGAAAGGATTCACAGGCATTTGTGGTCCTCGCAATAGACGGATTCTGATTAGACCATATGTGTGGTGGAAATAGAGCGCTATCGAAAATGTAATTTTCCAGTAAATAATCTGCATATATATCAAGTGTTGCGTTTATAGGTTTATATGACATTAAATCATAAAGAAAGCATTCTTCAACTTCTGCTGGATTTAAATAAGTTAAACCAAACGTATGCCTTAACCATTTTCCAATTTCTGAATTTGTATCCTTATATTCTTGTACCAAACCCAAAGATTGAATTTTTTTAAACCAGTTTTGGTGTAAGTGAAAACGGCATCCACTAATTTTTGCATTGGGCCACATATACAATAAAGCACAGTGAATTGCTTTTTCAAAGTCCACAAATATTTCAGTTGGCTCTAATGATAATTGAAATGTTTCAAAAATCTTAGACCTTAATAAAGAAAATAAATTTTTGTATGTCATTGACAATTTGTCCATTAACAAACAGTATGCTAAAGGAACATAATGTCCATTTTCCAAGCCATGTATAGTAAATAATTGTAGAAAATATTTGGTACTGTATGAACATGTACCATCCATATACAAAGTTTTTAATTTACACAACAAACGAATATTTGTCTCGCATGAAAATACAATTACATTTAATTCAGGATGATTTAAAAACAAAAAACTTTGATTGCGACAGGTTTTAGGAGAATAATTACTAACCGCGTTATGGACTTCTGATATGCTTCTTGGTAACGGACCTGGTAACAGTTTACGACGACAGTTGTAAATGTTCTTTCTTATGCTAGCTATGTCAGGAACAGTCAGCAAATTGGCATCACACTCAGCAACAGCAGTTCTTGTAATTTTGGCAGGCTTTTCCGATATGTCCTCTTGGGCTTTTCTTTTACATGCATTGGTTACCATCTTTACTTCAAGCTTTTTTGGATCGGCTTCATGATTATGTACCAAATCACTTCTTGTGATGGTGAGGTCCTCACAGCCTATTGTAAACACTTTTGCGGAACACTTAGTGTTTCTTTGGATGCAGCGCCAAAATATCTCGCCGCTTTTTAACACTTTCTGTTTCGAGAACGAATGATGCTCCACCACTAATAAATCTCGACCACGGGAACTTTTTATCAAACTCATTTTTTAAATATCCGTATACGTGCACAAGTCAACGTCAAACAAGAAATAAATTACAACTGAAATAATTCAGTCACAAGTACACAAGTGCCACGCCCCCCGCCGTGACAATAAATATTGGGAAAACCCGCTTGTCCTGCTTGGGTGCAAATGTCCATCGCCGCTAATTACCTACCTACCTGCTTTACGCCGCGGTGTCGAAATTTCCTATAATAAAATTTGACCCTTCGATTACCCCAGGTACAAAGACAATTTGGTGTCGAAAGTTCGCCCGTCGTGTCGAGGAATTTTTGGGCTTCATCCAACTTGACAGGTTTTCGTCAGCGCTAATTTGCAGCTGGAGGTTTAAGCCATTTGTTTGTTTTTTTCTCTGTATTTGGTGAATATCTATGACAGACAACACTGTCTTGTCAAGAAGTGAAGATCCATGAAAAGAAGTGAAATACACTAAAAGTGATCGATTTTAATTGCCTAGTATGTGCCACAAGTTTTGAAAAGATGTGAGACGTTGATCACAAAATGGATGTTTTAATACAGCAGAACATCTTATAGAACATCGAAGAAAAGGACAAGTATAATTATAAAGATCCCACTTTAAAAGACACCTACCCTGTTACATGGATATGAAAGTAAATCATTTTCATTTTCTTAACAAACTTTTCCATTACTATTGATTTATTTACCTTAAAATCTATTATACTTAGATTGCTCTGATTTTGTCAATCTTATTTTGCATGTGCTACGATTTCGCTCCACCCGGTGCATGAGAAAACGATTACAAGATACAATTTCTTGTTTAAGACCAACAAAACCCTCCAATCCTTCCTTCAATCCTTTACAGTGATAATGTTTTATTTCTTCAACATCAGCGTAAAAAATAATCCTTTTTGTTCTTATTCAGATATCCTCCCCGGTTTACCAACAGAATTTTAATCGGAGGCCTCTCAGGAATTTTTAGCAGAGCTTTTGTCTTGGCGTTTTTTGTTCATTGTTAAGAATTCGAATCGCAGCTTCATTCATAAATGCGGCGAGCAGCTGGAGACTTTTTTTCGAAAGGGAAAGTTAAATTGATCAAGTGCGTGTAAAAATGAATTGGGTCTTTGTTCTTCTTTATTTTTTTCGTTTTTGTAAAATCAGCTTTTTAAATAATGCTTTAAATTTCTAAGGAATTTAATTTGGCGTGTAAGGCGGTTATTCATTGATACGATTGTTTCAAATGACAAGGTTCTTCCTTTATTATCAATTTAGATTTGTTTAATGATATTGACATAGGCTGTCAAGTTTAACTGTAACTTAATTTGTTTTTCATTCAGTCGAATTATTCAAATTCGGAGCTATTTACATATTTTGTACTTGCTTTAATGTTTCTATGTCATATAAATATTAATTTTATACGGTTATGTAAAAAACAAAACTTTATTAATCCATATTGAAAAAAACTATGTGCATTGATTGGTAATTGTACTAAAACGTTTTATGATCACGACTAATCAGAATCCAGAATTGTAGGCAGTAAATTCTTAGAAGTAATAGTGACGTTTCAGCGCTCTGCCTGGGGGTCATGAGCGCAAGAACTGGGTGGATAGCTCAGAAGCCGCGTTCATGACCACAGATGGTACCAAGCCCGGATAAAAAGAAGGGTTGATGGGCTAGGTTAACATCCTATCTATTGTAAAGAAAAACAAGGCTCAAAGAACCGATATAAAGCCTCGGAACCAGACGGAACCTAAGATGACAAACCACGCTAAGAAAAGGAAAACGAGAAGAAAAAATAAGCCCACAATCAGATTACTTTCAACAACAAAGACCAAGAGATACTAGACGAACTGATAAATAAAAACATAGGTATTTGTGCAATTCAAGAAACTAAGAAGAAAGGTAAAGGACAAAGAGACAAATAAGTACGACAACAAAGCTTAAAAGAAAGTAAAGCGACGGGATCTCTTAATCACACAATCTGGAGGAACAAACACCTAAGACAATACACAAAAAAATATTCTTTAAAGCAGCAATTAGACCTTTATTAACATACACGGCGGAGACAAGACCTGACAAATCTACAACGAAATGACTACTAGAAACAACAGAGATGAAAATACTTCGACGATTATCAGCCAAAAGTCTGTTGGATAGGAAGATAAGCGAAAACATAAGAAGAGCATGCAATATAGAAGACATAAATGGATGGATGACAAAACGGAAACAGAAGTGGAACGAACACATTAGTAGAATGGCAGAGGATAGAATAGTACGAATAGCACGAGATAAGGCATCAAATGGACGACGAAGTATTGGCAGACCAAGAAAAAGATGGTTTGATAATTTAAACAATCTAACTATCTATATAAGGATTTTTACAGCTGTCGCCGCCTTCCTTCTTTCAGCCAACGTCTTCAGTCCTTTCTGTTCTGCCATTCTCCATCTCTAAGGTTTCGTCTTTCCATGGCCTCGTCCACTTCATCCCTTCATGATCTTCGGGGTCTACCTCTTTTCCTCCTTCCTATTGGGCTCCAATCCGAAATTTTTGCTATTCATGATCTGTTCTTCTCACATGTCCATACCAAATTAAACGTTTTCTTCGATGTAGCTGAGTATGTCTTGTTCTACTGCCATTCTTCGTTTTATCTCCTCATTTCTGATGCAAACCATTTTTGTCACTCCGTAGCTTCTTCTCATAAACTTCATTTCAGTTGCTGTGATTTCGGACCTGTTTCGTTTATTTATTACCCAATTCTCTGCTCTATAGGTCATTATACTCCGTACCAAGGTGTTATAAATTTTCTTCTTTGTATTTCTGGTAATCTGTCTATCCCACAGTACCCCATTCATTTGTTTAATACATGTTCTTGTCTGTGCTAATCTGCTTGTTATCTCTTGCTCGGTGGTTCCATTTTTTGAGAGTATGAATCCTAAATATTTGAATTTGTCAGTGCCGTTAATTTCCCTATTATCGTTCATTTCCAAGTTTCTTACTGGTTCTTGCTCTGTTGTTAAATATTCGGTCTTGTCTAGATTTATTTCCAGTCCATTTTTTGTGTATTCCTTTTCTAATTTTCGGAGCATGTAGCACATTTAAACAATTTAGGAGGCTAATATTAAAGAAGAAACAGGATATAAAACCTAGATACAAGAAGAAAGAAGAAGAAGACAGCGCTATTGTATGAAATTTCGTACGAAAAATGTCATAAGAAGTTACGTCAAATCTTCTTGTATTGAAGAAATACCTATTTATAATATGCATCACGTTAGTGTAGGATCATCATCACCATCACTGGCTCGACAACCCTTTTTGGGTCTTGGCCTGTTCCAGGATTCTTCTCCATTCCGATCTGTTTCGTGCTTTTTTTCTCCAGTTTTTTATTTTTAAGGTTGTTATATCATTTTCTATTTGTTTTAAGTATCTCAGTTTCGGTCTTCCTCTTGTTCTTTTTCCTACTGGCATCTGTTTGAATATTTTGTTTGGTATTTCGCCTTCTTCCATTCTTTCTGTGTTAGTGTAGGATAATGATTATTAATGACATTTGGGTGAACTACAATAGATAATATTAGGTTAGAAGGTTAAACCTCCCTAAAACCGTGATCGTCAATGGAAGCCGGCAACTTATGGACTCAGTTGATTTGCTATTGAAGTAAACAGGACATGGCTTACACAAACACATTGTAAATATTTTACATTTTTTACCGAGTAATTTTTTCGACAGCGAAGACAGCAAGTCGTACAATTTTATTGCATTTTTCGGTGTAAGAAATAATTCTGAAATTATTCTAATTACTTCATTAAATTATTGAAGCAATAAATACGTATTTTAGTGCTGTGAGCAATATGGAAGGCGGGAGCAGTCAAAGTAAATGATGCACAAATTTTTTGATGGAAGAATAAACTATTATATACGTGTATTGTGGACTCTGTGAAAGGAATTAAAGTATGTTGGTCAACGACGTAGTTGATCTGTGTAGTCATTTGATTAAAGTGTCGATGAGAACTCTATATAGAATTCTTCTTCTTCTTTTGGTGCATATTCTCTGTGAATCACGTTGGTCCATACAACGTTGTTCACAGCTGCTCTAAATAGATGTATGGTAGTCATTCCTGCTCACTGTCTGATGTTCTTTAACCACGATGTCCTTCTGTGCCCTTGAGATCTTTTGCCTTCTATCTTGCCTTGTAAAATTAGTTGAAATAGTTGATACTTCTCATTCCGCATCACATGCCCTAAGTATGTCATCTTTCTTATTTTCACGATACTCATAATTTCCAGATCTTTATTCATACGTTGGATCACGGTGTTGTTTGTAACATGATGGATATAGGAAATCTAAACATATCTAAACAATTTTAAACAAAGTGAAGGCAAATTGAATGATGGACCTGTTGAAGCCATTGAAACCAGAGGTAGAAAACGCATTCAGCTTGAAGATCATACCAAATATGCTGTTCGGAGGAAATTCCACGCTTTCTTTTTTCGGAGCGAAATCCCAACCTTAAAGGAAGTTAAAATCGAAGTAAATTCTAATGATTCAATATCCAAAATATTAGGTATGGCGGATATTTATTGCGAATTTTTTATAAACATCAAATTTATAAAAAGAAGCAGGGATATATTTGACTCTTAATTATAACATAAAGTCAAAGCGATATTATATCTAGTACATTCATGTTTGCTATCAAAATTTGTGTTTAAGATATTAAGTATAAAAATTCAAATATAAAAAAGCTGGAAAAAAGCTTTTTACAAAACAATTTTATTACTAATTTCAATTTTTTAAATAAACCTACCTTTTCTCCTCTTGAATCTTTATACGTGATCCACTGATTCAAAGACGGTCTCCAATATTCCACCAAGAACGCCTCAGCGAATTCCTGTCCTTGTCCGTTCCCGAAACGGCCTTGAGTTTCTGTCCAAGTCATCAGATGATTTTTCTGGAGATCCACCTCCAGGTATTCTTTTACATCACTACTTATCTGCGCTTTGGGACACCAGGCGCCGCCGTTTTTCTCCTGACGTATCCTGAAACAAAAGATATCTTTAGAAGTCAAGCATTGAGGAGATTATATTTTAAAATATTTTTTTTTCGTCATTCAGCCAGTCTCGAAATGTTATAATATAATCCTTAAGAAAGTATATACACATAAGTACAGATTATTTCTCTCAGACAAATGCACAGCGATATACATAAAACGAAATAGACGAATAATTAATAGAAGAACACGTCGCAGGAAAATACAAGGACACTCGCTTCTCGTCTAGGGGTCCGTCAAGACATTTATTTTAACAGACAAACAATACTGGATCACGGATAAGGTATTGTTACATATAGGATAAACAAAGGGTACAAGTCTAACCCTATACACGCTCATGAAAGTTTTCATGAACGAGTACCAGGTTTATAAAGCTATGCATGTGTCTGACAAAAATTCTATAATTAAATTATATATTGTTACAGAACCTATGGCTAACAAGGACTGTATATTATATGGAGCGTATGTATTGCATTTAGTTAATTTTGTATAAAGGGAGTTTGAATGCTGAATAAATTTATGAAAATGTCCAAAGCGTATTCGATTTATAGTAGTAATATATTTACGAGGAGCTATGAAATTCTTAAACCAGGTTGTTTGAGGTATACCTTTGATGGTTTGTAAAACAGTAATGTTTCCATTGCTCTTTCCATATAAATTGCTAATTTTTTTTAAAATCGTAGTACATATTCATTATGTTTGAGACCAATATGTGCTTTGACCCAAATAAATTTTATGTTGACTCCAGTCGATGATAAATGATACAATCGATCTTTTATTTCAAATATGTAGGGGTTGTATGCGCATCCAGTCCCTTCTGTTGTTTTTGATGCGTCTTGCAATAA